>NC_053457.1:26348878-26658461 GCF_015227805.2 Hirundo rustica | reverse complement strand
AAATAAAAAATATGAGATTAAAACCTACAGTTCTGTACTCTGCTTTGATGGTTTAAGTTAAATAAATTTTATTAAAATGGTTAGACCTAAAGAACACTACTTTCTAAGAGTGATTTGTTTTCAATGCTAATGCAATTACTCCTTTTCCTCTAAGCGAAGCCTTCTGCAGTATTGGAAAAAAAGAAAGATGAAACCCACCAAATCAGCCCCAGCTGCCTAATCTAGCCCTTAATTGCAATGTGTAGATTCCTTTGATGGAGGAAAAAAGAGAACTCTGTCAAAATAAGCATCTATAGGAAGGAGAGTCAACCTCCCCTGACTCATTTCCAGAGTCCTTCTCTTAACAGCAGTGCTATTTATAGATTAATGGCATGTCCCCATCATTCAGCTAAATGCTTCCCCACCCAGAACCCTGCCTGTTTCTCAGTTTGACAGTCTGGATGTGAACTAACATTTTTTGCACTTGGAACTTGTTTTTAAACTTCACCTGTTTAAAAGATGTGACGTGGAGTCAGCAGAAGCTGGATTCAGGTTCTTCCTCAGCTGTCGATTTACACTTTCTGTGACTCAGTTTATCACATTTTCTCAATGGTATTTGAGATACTCATTTCAGAGTCAGAACCCACGGTTGCATGGTCCTTTCAGCTACCTCTTCCCCAACAGATGGTAAAAAAAGCAACCCCCAAACCCCCAGGGAAGTCATGAATTACTTCTTGTGAGCAGTGCCATTTGGAAAATGTCACTTTAACAGAGGATGAAGTTCTGCTCTTACACAGCTTATGCTTCTGCTTGTGCTTCAGAGCCAACAGCAATAGCAAATGTCTACTTCTGAAAGAGCAATTCATTTCCCTAAACACATTTTTCCATAGGCCTAGGGTTTTCACCCATTTTAGGACTGAAAAGCAATATTCCATAGATGCAGAGTCACTTTTTGTTATGCAAATGACAATATTGTCTTTGTCAGTATTAAAATCTCGGCCAAACAAAGGCCACAGGTCAATGCTTAAACCACGTAAATTGATTGATTTTTTTAATTACATCAGCAATGCAATTATGCACTTATCTAAGACTCTTTTTACTAGATACATTCTTGTAAAGGAGACAATTGCCTGCAGGCTGAAATTCACAGCTAAACTCTAACTACATTCCCTTCCACCAGATTTGCAAAAGTCTCTGATCTTCACTGAACAGACAGTGCAGGGACCTCTTCTGAAAATTTTGCTAGTAATAGATTTCTTTCCCTAAAGAAGGAGTAGTGTGAGGTTTTAGCAGAATTTCTAATAATGTTTCCTTAAACAGCATTTTGAGACAATGATAGGAAATACACTAAACTTGCAGCCAAAGAGCTTTAATGGAGAGTGTTGACAGATGCAGAGGGAAGATGAGAGAGGACACCTGTGAATTTCTACAGCTGATGCTGCTAAAAGAACAGCTTTATGTAAAGGGTGAGATAAGAGTTATGCTAGAATTGTAGGTGGGAATAGGAACGTTGAAGAGAGTACTGTTTTTACTTTGGTTTTTTTGGTTTGTTTTGGTTTTTGTTTTTGTTTTTGGTTTTTTTCCCCAGTGATTTAACTATAGTATGAGGATAAATTTTGAGGCAATAACTAATTTCTGAAATTATAATAACTGTCTTATAAAGAGGATTTTTTTTCTACTTTGAGATTTTCTCTTGCTGGGAGTAAGAAGCTCAAGGGCAAGAAAGGGAAAGAGGTTTCAAAAGCAGAAGTGATGTAAGTGATGCTGTCTCAGGATCTGTCACTGCAAGAGGGAAGGAAATCCTGGAGACACAGCAAAGGTAATGTCCTACAGCTGATTCTCAGTGTTTCAGTTTTTTTTTAATTAGAGTTGAATGAATTGATATTCTTTCTTGCATCTAAAAGAGGTAACTGGCACGTACTTTGGTTTGACTCCTCATCAGTAACTTTGTACCATATCTCCCTTGAGCCTCCCACTGGCTTCTGCCAAAGCAGCTCAAAGGAGTTGTCAGATGCCCCTTCTGAGGGTAGCTACAAGCTCTGCTGGCTCCCCCAGCTCCAAATCTCATGATTATCCCTGTATCTGAGGTGCTCAGATTCCATACTGCAAAGTTCTGTGTAGATTATGTGCAGCATTATGCTTTCACGTATGGATACCATCCTGAGGGTTTGGCTCTCTTGCCTTGACTTTCGTACGGAAGCACTGATGTTGCTTGTGGGTGCAGCAAGCACTGGGGTCTGGAGCTGGTAAGAGCTGCTGGCATGTTTGCTGTGTCATCTGTTTGTCCCTTCTGCAGCAACCCCTTGGTTTCTGCTGTGCTTAGTGTGATCTGTGTGGATGACTCTGGGTGCATCCCTCTGGTGGGAGTCACGAGCAGGTCATGGAGGGGGTTGATGCTATTATGGCTCTCAAATAGCAGGGAGCTCTCTAAAACCTTGGGAAAGTTGTCAGAAAATATATGCAGCACCCAGTTGATAAAGGTTCCCAAATTTTGCCCATTCAGGCCAGGAAAGAGGCTGTTCTAGGCTCCAAAGACAGATTTATTTTTTATTACTTAAATGCCTTCACAACAGTGTCACCATGGTGTTGATTTTAACTCTGATTTACACTGACCTTCCCTTCTGTCCAGAGCCCCAGGAACACAGCCAAAGCTCCATGCGCTCTCTAGCTGACCTCACATCCACTGCATTGACCTGGAGATTTTCATCTGTGGTACAAAACCTCTCCATAGTCAGGTTCAACTCCTTCTCAAATGAGTAGTTTTCTCTTCCCCTGTCATGTGTTCCCTTGATATATCCAATGTGTGCTCCTTGTGATCTATTTGAGGCATCAAATGATGTTCTCTTTTATAAAAGGCTGTTTTTCACCCAGAAATAGACTGATAATTTTACTGTGAGCATGAAAGGTGGACAGTACAGGACACTTATTTTTTTTTCTTCTTTTTTTCCCTGAAGTCTTCAGGACACAGTGATCTCAGTTTCATGAGTCCCAGGGGGAAAAAAAAAAAAGTCCTCCTGACTATGTCACCTTTCATGCTCACAGTAAAATAATCAGTCTATTTCTAGGCATATATTATAAAGATAAGGGGGTTGATTTACTTCTTGTAGCTTTTGGAAGACATAGTGTGAACAGGTCAGTGGTTAGTCTATTTAAGTAGTTGCATATATATAATTTAATAAGGCACACTTGACAGCAGATGTTCTTGGAGTTAGCATTCATTCTCTCTGATGTCCTGTGCAATGCCTGGGAGTTAACTTGAGGCTACTGAAAAATTAGCAGCTTTGGACAGAGAGTATTTGCTACAAGGTGCTCCAATTTGCATAAGGCAGGGATTTACTTGTTTTTTGGCGTTGTTTTTTTTTTTTCTCCCCACTACTCACCTGTCACAATTCCTAGTAGCCTAAAAGCTAACACTTGGAGGGTGTTATCTAAATGCCACTGTTCTCATGCATTGCTAGGCTTAGCTGTAGGCCACATCTAACTCTTTGACTGGTGCCTCACTAATTCTGGAGTTTTGTTTTCATCTCAGTGTGTTTTAGTTCACCCATTTCTCCAAGTCATCTGGCATGTTGCAGCAAATCAAACTAACGCTGTTAACAAGGTTACCATCCTTACTCCTCTCAACCAGGGTAGCAACCAGCCCCTCAAGAAGACAGTCCTGAAACTTCTGTACTTCACGTCCTTCCACAACAAAGTAAATGTTTCTCTTCAATTTCTTTTTGTCTCTTTCCCTTGTGCTTATTTCCACAAAACTTTTGTACCTGTCCTTGTCTGCTATGCTTGAGTACTGCGTTGTAAGGTTCCCAGTGTTTGAAGATTTTTAGCTAATGGTTTTCAAGGTTGAATGCCTGAGGCTTAGTTCTTGAATTCAGCAGAGGCAGGTAAATAATTGAGTTGCCTGAGGTTTTCGGGCTGTTAGTCATTGTCCTCCCTAATGGAGGTGAGAAAATCTGATTCCTCTGAACTAACCAGACTGACCAAAGTCTTTGACTTCTTCAACATCACTTTAAATCCTGGAGAGATGTGGTACCTGGAAACGTCACAGCCTTCAGCACGCTCTATCCAGGGCTTCAATTGTTAAATTTAGACAGAAGAACTTGCTTGTTAGAGTGTTTTCAAGTGATACAAAAGCACTCTCAAAATCAGCCGCAATCAGTGGGAGCTGCAGGTTATGCAGCACATGTGGATTTTCAGTCTGCTTGAATATCTGAGTAGGGGGGATCTCAAATCTTATCTTCGGTCACTAAAAAATACAATCTCTGACCATATTAAACTACTTGCATTAATGAAGTTCTCAGCTTTCTGGGTCCCTTGTCCCAGTGATCTGGTGAGACGCTGAGGGACAGGCATGATATATGTGTGTGATTTACTTGCATCTAGCTTGGATGCTCCTCGTGAGGTGTAAAGATAAACTCCTGTGAGCTTGAGTAATGCATTTGTTGAGTACTGGAAACTGAAGCATGATATATGAAATTAAATGTCTGTTCATAGGGAGAGAAGAGGAGGTGTAAATTTGGGCATAATGACATTATAGAAGAGCGGTAAATGAGACATTATCTATGAAAATTGTTTGAGCTGACAAAGCAAAGAGCCTCTTGCCAGGCTAGTGAGGAAATACCCAAGCTAATGAAGCTGGATTGTGAGACTGAGCATGCTACAGAAAGGTTGTTTTTCATGGCTAAGAAATGGGAACCAGCCTGGTTTTGCACTCAGTGAACAGAACCTCAGCTGTCTCACTGGCAAGCAAAGAGTGCAAATGAGGTTTCAGGTCACCAGAGGCCCTTCAAAATAAATAGAGCTCACTAAATCCCTCCTAAAGCCAAATGAGAAGAGGGCACTTTCACCTGAAATCACCTTCTTTGGCAACAATCCAAACCCAAGGTCGTTTTGTAGCCATTTTATTGCTAGAGAATGATTTTCCTCTTTCAAAGGAAAGCATGGGTTTTTTATTATTTATCATCTCAATGAGCACATTAGGAGGCTAGCCAAGTACAGTAAGTTCACTCTAGCTCAGAGGTGGCACCTGGACTTGGCTTCTCCCGTCCTGTACAACTCCTCCATAAATTCTGCCGTTTCCACAGTAATCGAGGTATTGCAGTGAATGACCATGTGATGTTATTCCTGGGCTCACAGAAACACCCAGTAGCAACCACTGTGCCTCTAACCTTGACTTCTCCAGTGGAGCACGACAGAGCCACTGAAACCTTGTGTTAAAGTACATTATAAATTCCATGCTCCTTTTTACAGATACTCTGCTAATCCCATTGCTTTGTGCATAAAGCAGAGTGCTCTCTTTCCTAACCCAGACCTCCTCGGCACCGTTGTTTTGCATTTAAGACTCGCAAAAAATCTTGAACAGCTATAAATTCACTTGCTTTCTTTGTCAATCCACCTTTTTCCTCTTTTTCTGTGGGTAGCCAAGCCCAAGGCTGAACTCAGGTTGCCTTTATCCGGTGTTTTGGTATCCAGTACTACTGTGTTTCATCCAGCACGGCCCTTCCTGGAAGCTGCACGTGCACGAACCTGACCTTGCTCTGCCTGAGACATCCGATGAGATGGCAGCTGGAGGTGATATAGCTGTGAACATTGTAGTTATGGGAAAGTCTGGAGAGATATTTTTACCAAATGAAAATGGAAAGCTTGCAGAAGTGTGACGTGAGCAATGTTTTCAGTACTCTGAGTTCCCTTCTTAGAAACATGTGGAAACTCTTTAGGCGACTAGTATCAAGATCTTAGTTAATTTATTTTTCCAGATTGCTCATTCAAAGACTTGTTCTATATGAGAAGTTAAATGCTTCAGCCCAAGGTCATGGAAAGCAATGGTGAAAGAGTTTTGTGGATACACTTAAGTGTTTCATTTTTAGATTTTGTTTTCTTCTTCTGTAGCCAGTATTCAGTATCAAAGAAGGGGAAAGCTGATACAGGAATTGTGTTGAGTAACAAGCTTTCAGGCTTTTCTCTGTAAAACTTCTGAAATAATCGTAAACACATGTTAATATGTGGTGATCAGTAGAAGGGAAAGAAAATCTATGGGACCATATCCAGCTGACTAAGTATATGTGTCCCTTTGGAAGAAGGAAGACATCCTGCAATTTACAGAATGTGCTTCAGAAACCAGAACAAGTTCAGGGGTCAGTGGGTAAAATTAGAGTGCAACTATGAAGAACAGCACATGGACCTTATTAAAATCTGCTAGGAGAGGAAGCATAAAAAGAAGTGATTACAGGTCACTGTCGCCTGATGTCCTTCACACTGCAGAAAGGAACTTGGTATGCTCTAAGCCAGGTGGAGATTTAGGGTTTTCCACAGCAATTAAAAATGTCACGTTTGCTAGCCAGAACAAGGTACTTCTTGCAATCACTAAAAACACCCAGAAAATCCCTCTGAGAAACCAACTTGTGCTTTGAATTAAAAGTTTACCATGTGCAGACTGCCTGTAAGAGGAGTGGTGCTGAGGGGCTGTGGACTCGCCCTCTCCTCAGCACTTGGCAGGGCTGCCATGTAACCCAGAGCCAAGTCCAGAACTGGAACACTGTACAAGACAAATTAGTTCTTGAAAGAAAGGAAAGAAAACTATCCAGTTTTAGATGAAATATCGGCTGAAGTTGCCAGAACAACTTCTCAGATGAGAAACTACAGAAAGTAATTGAGGACACAAGAACAGGGTGAACTGAACACTGCCTTCACACACAGCTTTGGCCCTCACCATCAGCTTGCAAGGGAGATCTCAGTCCTGGGTGTCTATGTCAAGATTTTCTTTAACAAGAACATGATGATGAGTAAAACTCTTGAGAAACAAAATTTCATTTACTAGAATTTACATATTGAAAATCATTAAAATCAAAGATGCAGAAACATGAGGTAATTATCCTACTAGTAATTAGAACATCAATACCTTCTGTACCTGCCAAATGTATCAGGACTTCTGAGATTTTTTTTTTTTTTTCACAAAAATTTGGAGACTAATATAATTTTGCACAATTGTGCACATTAATTTTATTTTTCTTCTGATCAAAAGTAGCTATTGTATTTTTATTATATTTTTTCTTTTTATCAGCATATAACTGTGAACACTTTTCAGATTAAACAAAAATCCTTAAGCTTTAGCTAAGTCACAACCAGGGACCCACAAAGCATTGTTCTTTTTTTATGTTATTCCTGAGAAGGAAATAAAAATCCCAGTTTTGTGTTACAAAGCAGTACTAAAAAGTGGGGGGGCTCTCCTGATTCTTGAAATATGTATTCTGTACCACTGAATGGCACCGGTAAATTTATTCAAAACCAGTGGAGGTCAGACAGAGGCAGTCCATGATTCAGAAAGGCATTAGACTTGTTTGAAATAACCTGCTTGCATGTTGTTCCTGGGTGAAGTTTAAAGAGCCACCATAAATATCCTTTATTTAGGGGTAGATTTTTGCTTCCTTTCTTAAATAAGGTAATTAGCCCATATGCCAGCTTTCAGCCTGTGCCATATATTCATGAGAGCTGGCTCAGCATTCTTAGTAGAGCTGCAGTTAGTACATAATGCCTACAGATTAACAGAATAGATATTTAAATGTCCAGCTGCCTGACTATAATCATTATCTCTGAAGCATCTGGGGAAAGCTCAACATTCACATTGAAATTATGAAGTTATATCTTGTTATTACCCATCACTTGTAAAGCCACCTGTCTCACAGGTCCTTATCGCAAGCACGGTATCCTGTCTCAGTTTGGAGAGACAGGACCGTGTTTCCAGCCAGGAAAGGAGGACAGAAATTTGCAGTTCTTCAGATCTGTTATTAGATCTTGTCTGCAACTTCATCTTTAGGTGCTTTATCCTAGAGGCTGGACTGGAAGCTGATGATGAGGAGCATTTGGAATCAATGGCCTTTCTAATATTTAACTAACCACTGGAATAAAACACTAGGGAGCAAGGATATTGCCAAAAACCAAGCAATATTTCATTGTAGTTCTGACTGTACTTTATAAGTGAAATTAGAGCAGCTTTCCTCATAAGCTACAAAAATAAAACCATATTCTGTGTTTTTAGGAAGCCTAGTGCTGCTGTTTCAGGAATCTTTTTGGTGTGTGGGGATCCAGAGTGGGAGAGACTGTTTTTATTTGTTTATTTGTATGAACCCAGTTACCATATGGCTCATAGCATGGAAAGAGAATCTTCCTCCACTCTCAGGAGGGCTTTTTTTGGCCACAGCTCTACAGAAATGCATCTCTGGCTGCCCCTGTGCTGAGCAGATAATTCCCTGCAGCAGATAAATCCCTTGTAACTCTGCCTCCTGAGAGTGTGCTGAAACCACCTTGTCCATGCACAGCCCAGAATTTCTCTAAAATCAGGAGAACCAGTGGGTTTATCTCTGGTCCATGAAGTCAATGGTGTCACAAGCCTGCTTCCTCTTTTCACATTGTTTGAGAATAATTTGTTTTAATAAATTGAATGTGTTTCTTTTCTCATAAATTGTGTTTTTCATTGGGAAATTTCGATAGACATAAAGGTTTTCATGTGCAACTATCCCACAGCCCAGAATTTGGTTTATTATTTGGTTGATAATCAGATGTTGATTACTTTAGTGACACTGGAATTAAGTATTATTCTTGTAATGGGCTGCATATTATAAAAAATGGCTCTGGATCTTTCTATTTGATGCCAAGCTTGTACTCCCAGTCCTTCCCCTTGGGTACCATGGAGACATAGCATGAGAAAGGAATGGGAACAATTGGATGCTTCTGGTAATGTTTCTTTAGCAAAATTTTGTCAGGTTATTCTTCTCTTTGGAATATCAAATCACATGTTATCAAGTAATTTGATATTCCCTGAGGCTACACAAGATTCATAGCATCTGGCTGTTGCAGACATATATGAAAGAGTTGTTATTCTTCTGAATGTCAGGTGGATTTTTGACTTTTACATTCAAGAGTTGGAGCACTGGTTGTTACTCCCCTGCTGAATCTCAGCAGAAATCACTATTTCTGTGGGACCTCAAAGCTGTTGTTTTATCACTCTCTGTCACAGTCATATATTTTCACAGTTAGAGAGACCTTCTCAACTTTCTCTTGCAAGAATGAACTTCAGTAGTTGTGAGTGAGACTGTTGTTGTCAGACATGAAAACTAGGAGAGCTGGTCCCCAGGCTGTGATCCAAACCATCTGGGTTAGGGATTTTCAGTTTTGCCACTGATTCGAGATCTTGCCTCAGGGCAAAAATCAAAGGTTATTTTCTAGGGCTCAGGGTTTTTTTAAGGTCCTGTCTCATGCTTAGAGAGCTCTTTTGTCTCTGCTTACGTTGAGTTTGAGCCTGAAAAGCCTTCCAGCCTTCCCCTCTGCAGGAAGGGACTTTACTCGTGCCATAGAGATACCACAGGTTTGTTTAAACGAAGAACTGTTCCTTTATCTGTGGTTGGGTTTGTTGGGTTTTTTTAGGCCTCATCTGTTTCCTCAGGTGGTGGCTGGTGTCTTCCCTGTGTCTGAACACCACAAAGGTGAGGCTGTTTAGGGCTTCCAAAAGCCTGTGCTGCGTGTTCACGTAGTTCTGCACTGCCAGGAGTCATAGCCTGACCGATACAAGTACAGACAGGCATTTAACTCAAATGAAATGCCAGCTGACAGTGACCTGTTGTCTCATTCTCGGCTGACACAGAGCCAAGAGCACCTCCAAACAGGCAAGAAGAAAGGAAGAGAATTTGGAAAGTTTTATCTGTGCCCTTAAATCCTGATGATTCTGTGCTTGCTGTTAACATTTTGTAACCCAAAGCCATCTTGGAAAGTGTTACATTAAAGGGGCTGTAATGCCATAGAGTCCATATTTTTATATTACAGGACTATGATGTGGTTCTGCCAGCTGCTCTCTTGGGGACTCTTTGGCTGCTTTCCCAATTTAGCTGTTACATGGATGATTCATTTAAAGAGACCCGAACACCATGTTCTCAAGAGTGCCTGCTGAGATATTCCCTTGAAGACATGTCTAATGGCTTCACCAGTCTGTGAGTGCATCGGATTTATTATAGAAAATGAAAAGAATAGAGAAACAGTGGTGTTTGTTCTGCTGTGAGAACAGAGAGTGCACCAGAGCTGCAGAGAAAAGGAAAATGTAAAGGATGTTTCAAGTGTTGGCAGATGTGTTTGTGGCTGAAATATCATGGCAGATAAAGGTTGGGATAGCTCAGACTTAAACAAAGGAATAATTCTGAGTAGCTGAATTTATAAATAATCTTTTATTTCAAGGATCTTTGTGGGGGTTTTGTGGGGTTTTGTTTGGGTTCTTTTTCCCCATATAAAAACACCTGTGGCAGTTACAGCCACTCCCTCTCTTTGGACACAATGATATCAAACATTACTGATCTGAAATCTTTGAAAGAGAATTTTTATTGGGCTTTTTCTTCTGTGGACCACTGTGCTCAAAAAGTATGTAGGAATTCAGGATCTTTAAACCCTCTGCCCGCCTGTCAGTCAAATTTTCTTTATCAGCTTATGGGAACCAGCAACATAAATCAGTTCTGCATTTAGGTTAAACCCTGAAACAGTAGCAGCTGTGATTTATTATTTGCACAGTGGTCAGTCTGAACTAGGGTGATAAACACTCTTCACTACAGACCACAGGCAAAAATCCAGGTAATGACAGAGCTGTCCTTAGGTTACATGGTTAAAAACTCTTCACTCACTTGGGAAAGGAAAAAGATAGCTATGTATGAACAGATTGTCACACACACAAAAAGAGATGATTACCCAACTACTGACATTTGCAATTGGTGAAAAACACTTTCTAAAAGTCTGTATGATCATTTTGTTCCCTCTCAAAGATGTTCCAAAGCCATTTTGTCAGATTATGCTCTTAAGAGAGTCCAGACAGGGCAGGACTCTCTCCTGACCAAATGGCTGCTGCTCAGCAAGATTGTCCCAGTGAGTGTCTGCACAATGAGCTCGTCTGCTCAGTGAGGGCTTCAGCTTGTACCCTCCAGTCTCTCATCTTGGAGGCAATCATAGCGTGAGAGGGGCAAGCATCTGGTTCTGCACTGTCATCCAAGAAACATGGCTGGAAGTAGTGCTGCGCCAGTCTTGCACAAAATCCCGAAACAGAACGCTAATCAGTGGAGCAACAAACTATGAGGACAGCTAGAAAATCAGTATGATGTGGGAAAACACGAGAAAAACCATGTTACGCACCTTTTCTATTTCTGTTTTTACTCTCTGACTACTGTAAAAGCCTCCCAAAACACAAGAATTTTCTTTTCTTGGCCTTGAGATGATGTGTGCATGAATATACCAGCATTCAAGTTGCCCCACAGCACTCGTCAGTGATGTGCTCCCCAGGTTCCTGCTTCACAGGATCCCTGAATATCTGATGTGGACCCTCCTCTACTGTCCCAGAACTAGAGTTTGGGCTTATGTTGTCATATTACGACAGTGTCCAGAGGATCCAACAGGAGACCAGAGTCACAGTATCCTGAGTGTGGTGTAGATTCTGGTTTCAGAGTGAAGAAATTCTTCAGCAGAAGTTGCCTTCAGCAGGAGCCATAGGCTAAAAACCAAGAGTAAAAACATCCCCTGTACTTCTCCAGCCGAGGAAAAAGCAAGTAAAAGTGTTTCTCTTTAACCATTTCTTAAATGGAGCTTGGCAGGAGAGTCACGTTTGTATAGTACTAAGTGCAACCACTTCCAGTGGAGGACTTAACTGAGACGATATAAGAAGCAGTAATTGACTCAGGACAAGGAGTCTCTCTCATGCAGTAATTGTTGCCAAGATTTTTCTCACTGCAGTTTGCTTAGTGTCAGGAAGCTGTTAGAAATCTACTGGCTCTCGTAGGTGTTTGTTGTCAGACATAAGTATAAAAGTGTAAACCCATTACTATTAAAGTCCTGGAAGCACTTGCACTCATCTCTTTTGCAAGGAGATGTTGCAAAATGCAGTCTATTATGTTAGCAAAGCATTAAGGGGTTTTGGTTTGTCTTAGTGCCCCTGTTCTATATTAAGCGCTCGTAGAGTACAGAATATTTATAACTAAATGAGGGAAGTGTAGAACTCAGAACTGTAGATAATTTATGATTCTGAAAGGGAAATTAAATGGTAGAAGTGACTCATTAATATCAAGTCTTTTTAATGACAGTTTAATGAAAATGGGCATGTCTTCAACATCGCATAGAGAGGAAAGCCCTTCAGGCTGTATCTTAATGACTTTCTTAGACGGCATGCATTTAAAACTTAAGGTTTCAAAGAATTCTGTGCCATGAACAGGATTTACTCTGGTTTTGACAGCTTCCTAAATGTACACGAAGATGAGGCAAGATCTAAAAATGCTTCAAGCTTAAACAGAGCATCATCAGACCTCCTCGGCTGCTTATGTGTTGTGCCATTTTTGTTTCCTCCATTGCATCCCACGTTTTACACAACTTTACATTGTGATTTTTCTTATTGAGCAAAAAAAATAAAATTTGGAAATGCCAGAATAGAGGATCCTTTCTGTAGTTCATTGCCTATGTGCAAAGAGCTCTTCTTTTAATCCTCCCTGCTGAACAGAAGTTGACCTGAGTGAATGTAAACCATTTAAACTGAAGGAAATTTACTTTTAATTTTTCCAGCTCTCAGCTTGACTATTAAAAATGTCCTTGTGGTTCTGCTGACATATTCTTTTTTCTGCCCTAAAGGATTGTTTATTCTCTAACAGACAAATACTTTTAATAAAAAAAGACATTTAAGACAGATTGTTCTATAGCACTAAGTCATATCAGAAAATCTTAACAATAAATGATATGTCATCTTTTTTCCCAGATACATAGATGTTTTTCAGGCTCTATAGCAGGAATATAAAGGGGAAAAAAAAATTTTCCCTTCACAGCTAAAGCAGTTGTCCAATTTGGGCCAGGAGAAGAAATTAGTCTGGAATCAAATATCTCTGCAGCCATCTGTCTTGTCAAAGAAAGCACAAATTTCTGCTTTCATGATCAAAACAGAACAATCAAAGAAGCTTTTTCCTCCAAACCAAACCCATTTTCAAGTAACTCTTAAGCCACTTAAGCTCTAAATTTTTGTGACATGGTTTTACAGGTTAAAATACCAAAGTTTCTTCATACTGCAACCATAACAGTTTTCACATTTTTCCCCAGTCTTGTGCAGTTTCAGCTGCTTCTTCTGCCCATGGTTAAACACAGCTGCTCATTAACACCGGAGGAAAAGCCCTGCAGCTCAAGGCTCAGCCACAGGAAAGGCACCTTGTGTTAGCTGGAGATACCCCTGGTATTTTGATTGGGAGCTTCCCTTGCTTTGCCATCAAATTTCCCAATGATCTGTTTCATTCCTGTGCCCCAAAGGAAAAAATTATATGGCTGCTATGTCCTCTGTTTCAGAGGGGTTCATCCATTTCTGAACATCGTCCATCAACAAATCTATAGCCTGTGACTGGTGCTGCCAGGCTGCCTCATGCTCCATCCTACCTTTTAATCCACTCTGAGATCCTCCGTTTCTTTCACTTTGGACATCTTTTCTTTAAAGGAAAAGGTTAATGTTTTTCAGGTGTACATGCACTTTATGTCCTCTTTGATACTGAGTGTGGAAAACTCTTTGTTTAATGATCCAAAGACAATAATTCCAGGTAATAAACAGTGAACTAAGACATATTCTGTCTCAACTGTGAGGACATCAGCTGTTACCAATTTTGTCACATTACTTTGTCATCATCTTTCAGTTTTACCCCAATCTCTCAGTCCATCTGGCACACAGATCACAAGGAACCAGCTACACTGTGGCAAAGGGGATCTTCTTTTGACAGATTATTTCATATGACCAACAATACCCATAATCCATTAACAAGAATAAAATGTCATTTTAAAGAGTTACTTTGTAAAAAACAAATGCCAACATAGGGACATGCCAACATCCATCAAATACAATTTACAAAATATTCTCCTTGCAGATTAATAAATTGCTTTGTAGCCTGTCAACAATTCTAGCTAACAAAATAACATCAAGTGAGCACTCTGTATGATAAATAAAGCTATTTACAAGCATCAGTAGCATTGCAAAAAATAATAAGCCTGTCTTTCTTCTTTTGTATGTCTTGGAGAGTAAGGTCTCCTGCTGATCCCTGAATCAGTGAACATCTGGGCTCTCCAGAGAGCTCTATACATGAAGTTCAGCAACATCAACTTGCAAACCAGCAAGCCTTTTCACTGCACTGCATCTACTGGTATAGATCCCTCATGTTTTTTGGGGGGGATTTTTTATATCAAACCTTTGATCACACTATCGAAGACTATTTTATTCTACACCTTATATCGTTATTTATGATAATTTAAACCAAATCTAAAATGCTGTCACTCTTGATTGATTTGTTTGCTATTTGGCAAAGAAATTGATGCAGCCTTTAACATTACTGGAAATGTTTGTTCTGGGTTTCCAACTGGAAAATTTTGTGTCATTTAGAATGAGATATTTCCTTGTAATATTGATCTGTCAAAACTATCAAAGAGCGTTCAAGCTGTAAACAGACCTGACCTTGAGTGTCTGTAAAAGTCCATACATACAACTCCAGCAGAGTCTCTTGGGAGATGGTGAAATATCTCTGTCCTTAAAAATTTTCAGAATTCAACATTAAAAAGCCTGAACCACCTGGTCTAACTTTGAAGTTAGCTCTGCTTTGAGCAGGAGGTTGGACTTGTGATCTTCCAAAGTTTCTTATAACCTGTCACTTTATAATACCTCCCCTTCGTCAGCCTGTCAGATCAATTCATGTTTGTTTCTATCCCCTTTGAACAGGGAGTGTCCTTCAGCAACCTAAATCATAACTGTTTTTCCGTACTCTTTCTATTTACCCCATATAGCTCTTTTCATGTCTTACTTTAATTGGTGTATTTCCTCCTGGTTTGCCATCCAGTTTTATGGCAATAAGAATCTTAAATTGCTTTATCTTAACTCATTCTATTTCTCTACCAGAGTAAGTCTTTCTTTAGACTTTAGTGTTGTCCAGAACTGTTTTCCTCCATGTTAGCATCTGTTGCCTTAATATCTGGTTTTCTGTATGCTGATATTCTTCTAAAAGTTGTTACATTCTTCAATTTTTTTTCTAAGTTTTGAAGAAAATCCTGGAAGTTTTCTCCTCCAGAGGAAGTGAGTGGGAGCAATCTGCCAGCCTCTCCTGGACTCCAATAGAGTCTACTTACCAGCAATCCTTTCCCTGTGAATGTCTTCTGCTGATCAGAAGCCTTAAAACATCAGAACACAAAATACAGAACTACATACTAATTTTCATGACCTTTCCATGCCTTTTCTAGGGACCAAGAAAATGTCCAGGACCATCCTGTTAGGACTACAGGTTTGTGGTGAATCAGTATTTCTTTCTATTTGCAGGTTATACTTCCTTTTCCATCACGACTGTTCAATATACTCCCCTGCCTCCTATTAGTCTGCTGGCTCAGCATTATTGTTCATCTCTCACACTCTGTTGTTTGGGGCAGTTTTTGCCCTGGTCTCTCTGTTTCTCGATACCAATTTCTTGCTCTTTTCTGTTGTCTCTTTTCACCAGCTGAAAATTCTGTTCATGGCAACAGCATTTGCTTAAATGCAGAAATTATATTACCAGAAAAAAAAAAAAAAGTGGAAAAAACCACCAGAACCCCAGCCCACAATTTTAATTATTTCTTTAATGAAAACATACACAGTGGTGGTGTAGTACACCACATAACAACACAAAACTTCAACCAGTTTGAAAACCTTGATCTGTACTCCTGACATAACTGGAGCAGAGTCTCTCCTAAGGGATATCTGTATATGTGGATGCTTTTACAGTCTGTGCCCTGCAAAACTCTGGATATTTTAGTATTTGTAGTTTTCATGGTATGCCCTGACTCCTTCCATTAGTAAATAAATCAAACTTCACTTACACCCTGTCAAAGCTGTGTTGCAAGAAGTACCCACAAACTGAACCACAATTCCAGCTTTTGGGGTAGTTACAATTTTGGATTGGACTTCACATTGAAAGCATGAATTCTAGGGGGCTTGTTCTTTCCTAAACAGTCACAGGATTGATTCTAAGCAGTGAAGCCAAAGCAATCCTTTGCCAGGAAATTTTGTTTATAAGTTGTTTATAAGCAGTCAGGCAGGATCATACAAACTAGAACGGCCACAGAAGGCAGTCTGGTGTGATTTCCTGAGAAGATAAGTGCCATCACAGTTTTAATTTTGATATCATGGGAAAGTTCCAGATTGGGTGATGAGTGTTGTGTCTCTCCAACCACATAACACAGTCAAAATCTTGTACTCATCTTCCTCCCCAGCGCTGGTCTCGTAGTATGTCCATCACCAGCTGAAGGGTCTCCATCTCCCTCCTGCACCAAAGAAACCAGCTGTGCTTTCATCTTCAGTAAAGTAACTCCAGAGTTTTTAAATACATAGGTTTAACATGCATAGCATCTATAACCATACATTGTGGATATGCATGTCATACATAACAGCCTTCCAGTGCCTAAAGGGGCTGGCTCCAAGAGAGCTGGAGAGGGACTTTACACAAGGGCCTGTAGAGATAGGAAGGAGGGCAATGCTTTCAAGCTGATAAAGGGTAAATTGAGATTAGGATATTAGGAGCATGAGATTAGGAGATTAGGATACTATGCGGGTGGTGGGGCACTGGAACATATTTTCCAGAGAAGCTGTGGGTGCCCCAGCTCTGGGATTGTACAAGGACAGGTTGGATGGGGCTTTGAGAAACCTGGTCTAGTGGAAGGCATCCCTGCCCCATTGAGAGAGGTTGGAACTAGATGTTCTTTCGTGTCCTTTACAACCCAAAAAAATCTAACATTATGGGTCGCTGACAGGACATCCTCAGCAGAAGCTTTTGGTGGTTTTAGGCAGCCTGTTGATTTCTTGAATTCTGTAAAAAAACTCTTATAAAACCTTCACCCTTTAGGAACATTCTCAAATATCTTGCTGTATCACGTGTTCATTCAAAAGATTACAGTTTGTGTTGATAGATGTACTAATACTGCAAGAAATTCACAGGAAATCATTGAGTTATATTTTTGGTCATACTGGAATTTCCCTCAGGAAATACAATGAAAATCCCCTGGCTGCTGCTTAGGGAAACTAGGACAAATGTGAGAGAGGTGGCCAAGCTGTGGTTATCAAGCCAAATGCAAAAGATAAATGGTTGAACTGCACGAGTCTTAAACTGGATATGGGGCTATGCTGCCATAGGAATTGCTGGGTAATTGAAGTGACTGTTGTGAGGGTGAAATAAAGCTGAGGTAGTGCTGAGGCTGACATTGCTGTGCTCCCCTGGGCCAAGCTGCCCATCCAGCCTCTGCAGATCTTGGAACAGTGGGGCAGCAGTGGAGCTGCTCTCCTCCTGCACTTCCACTCTTGGATCTCAGTGTTTAGTTCTCTTGGCTCCAAGCAGCCTGCCTACTTTTGCCTTTATGAGGTGGTCAAGGAGCCGTGTCTCTCAACACACACAGTCCAGTGAATCCTGTGCTGTGACCTCTCTGAGGCATTTGTCCCTTTTCTGAGCCGCGTGTGGCACGTAGTGAGTGCTGGCAGTTCAGACTAAACAAGCACCATCCATCCTCATTTAGGAGCTGATTCTTCTTGTGCAGCTCATCAGAGCAGGCTATCAAACAAAGTTGTGTTTGAGAGAGGCTGAAAGCTCGTGTGTGCCTGCCAGCCACCTTCCATCTGGAAAGAGACCTGAGCAATTCCAGAGATGAAATGAGATGGCTTTAGAATATATTTCCTGCTGCTGTGCCTCTGAAAGGGGAAGTAGCTGTTCTGTTACTCCATGGCTGCATGCCATTCCAGGAGTGAAGGGTGGCACGAATGTCCAGTTGGAACTGTGTGGGGCACTGCTTAGTTAGCTATGAGCCCTCATGCAGGCAATCCAGTTGCAGCAAATTAAAGCCAGATAAACAAGCTGTATCCTAACAGGAACTTACGGTCCTAGCTGAGCTCTCAGGCTTTTAACCAGCACATGCTGTCAATTTCTAAAGTCTCAGAAGTACAAGATCTATGATATCTGGGCTAATGGGCTCGTTCACATTCCTTCCCTTCCCTCAGATTCATGCCACTTGAAGACAATGCCAAGCACTGCTAGGCCAGGAGTTGAATTCCAAGTGGAGCCTAGAAACCTGGTGTAAATGCCTCCATCAGCATCTGCAATCTCTTGGCACATCTCGGTTTCCCGTCATGCTTTCAAAAACAGCTTAATGAAATGCAGAAGCTTTTCCTCCTGTGCTTGAAATGTTCTATATTTTGAGCTGTCAAAGAATTAGAATGCTGTCCCAACTAACACCTTCAGTCAGAAGCAAGAACTAGAGCATTGTCAAGTTAATGGCTGTGACAAACACACCACTGGAGCAGGATAATGGTCAATTTATTTGCCCTAGGTTTTTATCTTCTCTTTTGCCTCAGGAAAATCATGTAGAATCTTGAAGAAGCAAGAAAGGCCTTCCCATATCCCAGCTTTCCTTCCGCCGTCTTAGAAAATTCACTAGCTTTTTCCTATGTTTTGGTTATGATCACGGTAATTAGAAGAAATGCACTAAGTCTCATGACCAGAAATGTCTTTCTTTTCTCTTCCCTTCTCTCTAAAGGTCTCAGCACCCAGAATGAAAAGGATTTAATGCTATAAGGCTCAGAAAATATCTTATTCTGCATAAACTCCACTTTTGGGACACTTGCAAGTAAAAATGCAAGTTCTTTGAGATTCAAGTAACCAACAGAGGCCAAGTTGAGAATAATTCACCTCTTTAATTCCTTAAATATAAAATATCTTTTTGGGAAACTCTGAACAGAAGTTACAGGAGACCCTGGATACTGTTCCTGTCAAAAACAAGTGAGGTGATGGAAGTTTTCCTCCCAGCCTTTAAGATCTGATTATCTGCAAGAATCATTGAACATCTTTATAGCTCACTCTCAGTGTCCTCTGAATGGACCTTTCTCCCATAGTTTCTGTGAATTTTCCATGTGCCCTGGTCTTATGATGTAGGATTACTAAATAAGCTGTTTTCTTGGATAAATCAATACTTTGGGAGTATTTTCCTAACTTTTCTAACAGAAGTTTTTCTGGATTCTCTTTTCACCCCTTCACCCCAGCTGCAGTCTGTATACAACATTTTGTTGGAATGCTTTTCCTTTACTAAACACAAAAAAAATATCCTTCTCTATAAACATAACGGGATATCTGTGATAATATAAGTACAAAAACAATAGGTACCATTGCTGTTTCGAATTACATGAAATCCAACCCACTCGGTTTGGAATGGTGTGAAAATATAAGTGGACCTTGTGTTTTCAGCAGAGCACATTGTGCATGAGAGCTGCCATGAATTAGGAAGAATATGTACTCAAACTTCAATAACATCATAAAGTTCCCACTACACAAGTTTCCTCTTAGGAGCTGCTTTGTAATACTAGGGCATCCATCCTACCATGAAGTTCAAACCCCACTCCTGTAATTGTGTGAGTCTATCTTCATTTGTGAAAACATCTTCACTTATGAAAACTGCTGCTGCAGAAAGCCCTGAAATGCTGTTGTAAAATTCACATGCTCAGCTGAAATCACAGAACATTTTTTCTTCTCTTTTGTGGGAAGCCAGGCTTTACAATGGTTTTTCATATTGTCATACAGGCAGAACACTTTCCACTTCAATCAGACAGCAATCCTTAGAGCATTTTCTTTTCATTTGAGTGCATCACTGAGTTTTCAAGGAAGTATCAGCCATACCTATGGGCTGCAGAAAGAGACAACAAAGAGGGGTTTATTATTTCTGTCACAATAGGGCACAACTGTGATCCTGGGAATCTAATATTGTAGATGCTGGACAAATACTGACAAACCTTGAAAAAAGAAAATTGTTAATGACCAATACCAGCAGTGTGGGAGGTGATGACCAAAACAGGGAAACGAATAAAAGGAAGCTAAAGGAAAATTTTAAAATTGGATAAGACATATGAAATGTGATCAGGACCTCATAGTGGTGTGGGGTGCTGAGCTCTCCCTGAAATCTGCATGTTTTTTATACAGGTAGACTGTAATAGTGTCATAGGAAGGTCTGTGGTGGGTCAGATGTCTACTAGACACATGACAGAAATATTAAGGTAAAAAATATAGCCTCAGTGAAGAATGAGCTTCGATAAAGTACACATTTCAGGAAATTGTTTTACTTTATAATATTGCTTAAGCGGAAAACCAAGTTAAATTTATTGCATTCTGTGGGTAATGACTCATCCTCTTCTGAAAGAATGCAAGCAGACTTGTAATGCACTCAAACATGACACTAAAAATATCCCATTACCATCCATAGTTTGTCATACTGAAGTATTTCTTGAGAGGTTTTCAAAACCAGGACTTACATATTCCTGTTCAGTTCATCAAGTAAGTAGGCCCTGACTACTTGCCAAACAGCTGCATTGAGGTCTTTATAATTAATTCTTAAGCAAATAAAAATCCTGCTAATTGGATTTTAATTGTTTTCTGTGCAACGTATTTAACCTGATGCTTTTGCTTGTTTATAGAAAAACAATGTGGGGATGGAGCATACTAATTTAGATGTACAGTTGTAGAAGCAAAACATCAGTGCTTTCTGTAGTGGCAAATTCCTGTATTGCAGAATTTGTACCCAAAATCACTTAGGTGTAGTGATATGCTTTATGTGTTTCTCTACCCCATTCTGACTATCTTTTCCCAGTAACTCTGGAATGATGTAGTTGTCTTTGGGTTTGAAGAAATACAGTTTTCTCGAAGTTACAGAATTCCTATTGGATTTGTGAAAAGAACAGAAGGTGAGAAAAGAAAGGTTTCAACCACATGTTCACCCTTTACTAAAATGATTAAGACCACCAAGGTGGTCATTTGGGACATAAATCAATAAAAAGCCAGACACTCTTAATTCTACTGCTCACGGTGTCCTTTTAAACTGTGACGGGCACAGGCTTCTTAAGGCCGTGTCTTAAGAAAACCTTCTCCATTCTGTTTTTTGTCAAAGAAATGCCCAGTTAATGAAAACTAAAATATTTTGTTAAAGCCCTCATAGCCCATCTCTCTAAATGTTAGATGACCCATGGCATTTTCTCTTATCCAGGTTGGGACACTTCCGCTGAGAAAGCCTGGGTAGGTAAAATCCATGTCTGTCCTGTTGTATGGATTGCTTTGTGTCTGAGCAGTCCAGGTCCTCTGACATCTCCTCTCTGAGCTAGGATCACTGAGGGAGAAGAAGCCTAAAAGCCTGAATCTAAAAGGAATAAGATGGCCTAGACATTTTGGGCCTGGGTTTAAAAAATAATTCTGATCTCGATGTTGGATAACAAGATGTTTGGATTGTTTAAAACAAATACAAACCCAATTTTTTTTGTTTTACGTTCCAGCATTATTTTTCCCTTCAAAATATTCACCATCATTGCTCTACAAGGGTTATAATAAACCAGACCTTTCAGGGAGTATAAAACATTATTGTTTGACCACTGCTGGGAAAAGTCCAAATGTGTCCTTAACCCAGGTCTTATTTGCACAAAACCATTAATTTCTGCTCATGGTGTTTTGCAAACAGGAAATGCAGGGCCTGATTATGGTTTTGGTGTGTATTTTAAAGTTATTATTGTCATTATAGAAGAAGTCAATGACCTGATAACGACCCCTTTATGCTACCATGTTTGGTCAAATGATGGTTCTATGTATACTACATGTCAACATTACAAACTTATTTTTAGATGACTAGTGAGACCTATGTAGTTTAAAATTAGCCAGACATCAGGACTATACTGTATTTTTAAAGGACAAAGCACAGCTGCTGCATGAGCAAACACAAACCAGAAAAACCAAATTTTATAAATATGTCATCAAGGTCATTAAAAAAAATGTACTGGATAAGAAACATTATTTTGATTCAAGTATGGGTGTCAACAAGTTCACTGCCTGCTCTGTATTCATATTGGTACTGCTAGCAAAAGAAGGGCATTTGGCAGCAATGTTAGCTGGTTGCAGTTTTGTTTGGCAGAGAATGGGAGAGTAGAAATAAAAAAAGGAACAGTGGCAGGGACTGGTCCAGAACAGAGCCAGCCACTTGTTGGAGAGTTGTGCAGTGCTGGAAGGTCCAGCAGAGGAGACTGGTCTGGTTCTGTGTCTCTGATGAATGCACAGCTGGTCACATATCATAGAACCACAGAATCAATTAGGCTGGAAAAACCTTAAGATAGAGTCCAACCTATGACCAAACATCAATCAGACCATGGCACTGAGTGCCATATCCAGTCTTTCCTTAAGTACTTCCAAGTACTTCCATGATGACTCCGTTGCCTTCTTGGGCAGCCCATTCCAATGTCTAATTATCCTTTCTGAAGAATTCTTTCCTAATGCCCAGCTTAAACCTTCCCTGGCACGACTTTAGACTGTGTCCTTTCCTCCTCTCACTGGCTGTCCAGGAAAAGAGTCTGACCCCCATCCTGCTACAACCTTCTTCTAGAGAGTTGCAGAGAGCAGTAACATCACCCCTGAGCCTCCTTTTTTCAAAAACAACCCCAGCTCTCTCAGGTGCTCCTCAGAAGACTTGTGCTCCAGACTTTTCACCAGCTTCTTTGCCCTGTCTTTGCTCCAGCACCTTGATATCCTTCCTAAACTGAGGGCCCCAGAACTTGAGACACGGCACCTGAGTTACAGCCATGAACTAGTGAACAAGAAATTTCATGAGTTTTAATTATCTCACCTGGGATATGGAAAGCGAGAAAGAAAAAAAAGCCTTCTAAAGACATTCTACAAGAGGTCATCCTCATTCTTGTTCTTTCTGAAATGTAAGGGTTGTTAGCTGTGAGTAAGAGAATTTGTTTCTTGTTGGAAATTACTTCTTGAATTTCAGCCCAAAGATTAGTGAGGTAATTGGAAGGGAAAAGGGGGCACATACAGAGGCACAGGTCTAGAGTAATTCAGTTTGGGACCTTTTAGAGGAACAAATGAGATCTTACTGAAACATTCATCAGAAACTTAGCCAAGCTACTAAAAGGAATCAAACAGGTAATAATCAGAAAAGCAGTATAGGAAAGATATCAAAAGTAATAGGATGCTGAATAGAATTGAGAAAAGCAGGACTGTTTTTCTGACATAAAGTTATCACTCTCAAAGGTAATTTCCATGATAAACCTACATCCAACAAAAAGATATCCATCCAAAGCAGACCATAAACTGCCAGAAGAATGTTGATGCCCAAAGAGGACTTATTTTCTCAGAACCATTGAATGCTGAGGTATTTCTATCCACATTTTTTTTTCTTGTATTAAAATCCTGAGTACTTTTTTTTAGGCTGTGAGGAGGAATGAAGTGCTCTTAAAAAAATAAATAAATTAATTAAAAACAAATAAATTACTTATCTTTTTCACTTCCAAACTGCAGATTCTTATGTAGCCCATGAAGCTGGCATTGGGTAAGTGTCTTCTGACTGATGACCACTCATAGCCAAGTTCACTGTGCTTCTTGACTACAGAAGTCACTTGTGAGACCTACGGACAGATTTAGTGAGTGAATTTAGGCCAAACCAAATTGGAGGAAGGAAACCACAGGCTGGCTTGAGTTCTTTGGAAATGGCTCAGACAGAGGTGAAAATCTCATTTGTACAGCAAAAGAGAGAGTGTGTTGCTCTTCAGGTCTAACAGGGTGGCATTTTTCATAGTCTCTAAATCTTCATGGCCATAAAAGTTTTCGATACTTAGTTCTTTTGGTGTTGCCTGAGTGTCTTAGTGTCTTTTATCTGTCTCTTGGGAATAATATATTTTTAATAAACAGACTTTCCTGGAAGCAACATCAGTAGTTGCATTTGTAATGCAAAGCAAATACCATTTTTAATTAAGAGCTCAATTCCTCCATGCCTTTATTTGACAGTCCACAGTAGTGGTTGCAATTGCAGTTGTCATGCTCATTACTAATCTGCAAAATGAGCACTCACAAGATAAATGAGAGTAAAATACTCATAGGGTACATGTAATTAGCACATGACTTATTATAAATTGTGATGATCTTCTTGATAATTAATCTGGCTTGCATTTGATGTTTGGAGACAGTCTGGATAGAAGATACTTCAATAAGTCAGAATAAATTCCTCTGGGGCATGAGAAAACACAGTGAGAAGTGGGGAAGAAAAAATTCATGGGTCTAAAAGAAATGTTATTCCATAGCTGCAAACTATGGCCCTAGCTAAGGCTAGAATTTTTTTTCTGAGGGCTGGAGAATTTTATCTCAGGTTTACACAGAAAGGACAGTAATGAGCATCTTGGCTCATTAAGGATCCAAAAGATATGCAAAAGAGCAGTTCTGGTGGATTGATTTGCCTTTAGAAGAAAATGGTTGCACAGGGACAGAGGGCACTTGCTATGAGAAGGAACAAAAGTGCCACGTGATAGTAAGGGTTTGGGTCTTGTTTCCAAGACCCAGAGTAGGAACAGGACATAGACCCAGGTGTGTATGGATTTTGTCATGCTATAGAAAGGAGTCTCAGGGATCCAAAGCAGTGGGAGGCCTGGTATCACCTGTCTGTACACAGGCAAAAGAAAGCATTGACAGCAAAACTCATTATTATCATACCTCTATGGCCCTAAGCCTGGACTTCTATGATAGCCCTGAATTTCTCCCAAGAAGAGAGAAATCCTCCTTTTTGTTTATTTTCAAATGCCTACCATGTGTCACTAGCAAATATTCAAACCTTATCCAGTACTTCAGAAAAGCTCTCAGCATCTCTGTTTTGTGATATTCATCATTTATTCCTATTCCATTTATTCTGTACAATACATTTTTAACATATAGTTTGCAGTACAATGCTAAAACAGGAGAAGCCAGCCTACATTTTTCCTTTCCCTCAGGGAAAAGATTAACATTTCTCTCTGTTATTGCTTATTTACTGTAATTGCTGTGTAAATGTGTGGCCAACAATGATGGGCTTTTCTCAGGCTCCCTTGCAGAAAAGTAAACTTCTAATAACCTATTTCTCCCCTTTTACAGTCTTGGAGACAAAATGTCATTTTCTTCAGTATTTCACTGGTAAATTTGCAGTCTGCCTCAGTTAGTTACTTATCAGTGTGCTAACAACACACCAAAATTTCCACTGAAGCTGCACAAAAAAAGGAATGCAAGGCATTCCACATTGTTCCACTAGTGAAGCTTTTACACCTGGGGAAAGAAAAATCCTCAAATTTGATTAAAATTCCATTACCTGCTATTGCCACGTCAAACTGTTGAGCACTTCAGACATATCTACCGCACATTAATTTGCCAAAGCTTGGCACAGCCATGCTGCCAAAAAAAATGTTAATGCTCTGCGCCACATGTGGTGTAAGTCAGGGTAACAGAACACCTCTGCTTACTTGAAATTTTTGTTTTACCTCGTTGTAAAGAAGCAGAGAGGACCTTTTGGCTTGATATCAGACTTAGGGTCACGTCTCTGTACCTGAGCACTGCACCTGATGGATGTGTTGGTGAGCCAATAGATTAATTCAATAAAGTATAAATGAGCTCACCCAACAAAATATTACTCTGCCTCTTGTCAGAGTTGTTCATGTGTTTAATGTACTCATATTGGAGAGATTTCTCTTCAGCATAGCTAGGGAAAAACCACTTTTCAGGGCAGCAGAGGCTTGGCAGCAAGTACAGTATTTAAATTATTATGCTCCAGCCCTGAGAGAACGATGGCTTCACACATGAAGCAGCCAAGGAGAGCCAGGAGGATCCATTTCCCTGCTCCTCCACACAATGCCTCTTGATCCTTGCTCGGGAAAGTCATGCAGCTCACGCTTCGAGTGATTACGTGACCGGAGTACAGCATTTCAGAGAGACTTGCACAAGTATCAAATAGGGACCCCACTAACAAGAACCAGTGTTAAAAGGAATTCCTGAAATGAGCTGTGGGGCTTGGGGTTTCCTCTCCTGGGCTTGTACCATCAGGCTGGTAAGCTGACACTTAATGGTAGAAGTATATTTTAAGGTTTATTTTTCTTTAAGTTCATACCAACTGTTTCACTCTGTAAGGAAAAATCCATTAGAACTGTTGGTGTCAGTGAAGATCACAGAAAGATGAGAGGTAGATTTGGCTTTTTACTAATTAATTGACAATTCTTTTATTTAAAAATTATAATTTATACTCCACCTTTGGTTGCAACTGGACATTTCAGTGTTTTGCCTTATTGCTTTACTTGTTACTTTCCCCAAACAGTAAAAAAGAGCTGAATGCACAGTTAAGAGAGAATTGCTGTTACTTGGAACCATTTGTAATTTCAAAAATTTAAGCTAACTTTGAAAATCCAGGCTTATGGTGTAAGTTAGTAGTTCTGATGTTTGAAAAAGTACCAAGGCTTTGCAAATGTACAGAGCAACAGAAGGGTTAGAAAACATGAAGGGGGAGAAGAGTAGCAACAGAAAAATCACAAGAGAAGTAACTTATTCAATTTCGTCATCTAAAATAGTTTTCTTTTTAATATTTTAAGCAAAGTGAGCATTTCTTCCATCTCTTCCACCCTGACCCATTCTGTAATTTAGAGTGGAGGAAAGTAAAAAAAAAACACGACTGCTACAAAGAGTCTGACTGCCCCCCCATGCCATCCTACTAGCTCCCACAAATTGGTGCTTCTCCATGGATCTGGGTCACACCTTTACACACCAGTGGAATAACTGACACAGTAATCACTCGTATTCTCTCTTCTGCTGAGTCCACTTTTGTTTTTGAAAGTTGGTTATAGATTAAGGATTGAGCTCAACATTACTTCTCAGTATTTATCACTTCCTTTGTTACAAGCTGACAATACAGAAAAATTTCCACTGCCAGCATCAAGTATTGTATTGAATTGTCCTTCTGTTCCTCTGGGGAGAACCGATGGGACTGTGTTCTCATTCATTTCTCTTTACAGCTGTGAGGGACGTGAAAAGCCAGGTTTGATAAAGAGCTTTATTGTATACTCCATAGCAGTTCATCTTGTAGCTGAAAATGCCAGGACACTGTATAAATCATTTTATGGTACCAGCTGCTTTATACTTCAAAGGGTACTCATGTCAAATTCTGTCTTGGCTTGTGTCTAGCACTGCAGAAAACAATTCTCCCCAGGTGATATGAGAACAGATCAGGTCAATGGCAACGCCGCACACGCAGAAAAATAACATTAATTCATTATAGCACACGCAGGACGTGAGCCTGAGCAGTGAGAGGTGCTGCCTTGGGGAAAGCTTTATAAGAACAGAAGGCTCATGGTTCAGCAGTCAAAGTAGGACAGGAGTGGAAGTTAAGGTTAGATAGCAAGTGCATGGTATTTCTCCATAGGCTCCTCTCCTGCACCTGATCTAGTCTGGACACTGCCACCCTGCACTCTGTCACAGGGGCCATGAGACTGCTCTAGGAGCTCAAGTCCTCATGCAGCAAACTAGAAACTGTCTGCTACAAATTTGCTGTTATTACTACCAACTATCATTACCAGTTACCATAAGGTTAAGGCAATATTGCATTAATGATAAGGTAACAAAATAGGGAAAACATTTTGGAAGAGTCCTTCCTCTGGCATTCTACCTGCACTCATTCACAGTTGCCTCTGTGCAATTGCTCTAAAATCTTTTGTGAAACTTACTCTCTGAATTTTGTAATGTTAGGCAGATTCCCTCCTTACTAAAGTGTCCTCTTGTTAGTGATCTTGCAGGAGAAGATTTAAAATTTGAGTCAGAAATTGAATCACAGGAAAATATTTTTCTCTTTCTTTGCATGTGATCATCACGTTCATCAGCTTCATATTGTCACATAGAAAGTCATCATGTCTCATCTGTCTTTATTTACTCATTTTCACTCGGCTTATAAATATGATATTTTTAATCCATAATTTCAGGTGCCTACACTCTCTGGCAAAAGTACCTCAAATTCTCATGATTCCCAAATCATATTTGAATATCTCAATACAGCAGGTAACTGCAAAACCAAACACCATTATGTCCTGTGCAAGAGTATGTAAAATCTTTTGCCTTCTCTACACATCAAGTCTTAGCATGGAAGTTAGCACCAGGAAATCCCTTCTCTTTCTAGCGGTAGGGAAGCCAGCTCACTTCAAAAAAGCTCCTGTAGCATATTCTATGGCCTGTCAGATTCTTTTCACTACAACACTTCTCGCTTAAGAAAAAATTTTGCTTGTTCATTTCAAGTGGCAAAGCAGATCATGTCCAGCGGTTGTGGAAAACAGCCATGATGGACTAGGACCGTGTGTGAGGACTGTGTTCTGTCTTTCAGAACAAATGTTCTCTCTCCATTCCTGTCCTGCTCCTCAGCCAGCCTATTCACCACTCTATCAATAGTTGCTCAAGCCAGAGACTTTCATTTAGTGTAGCAAATGAGCCAATAAATCTAACATGTCATAATCCCAAAGCCAAGCAAAAACCGTGCAGCTGAATTTTTCACCAGAGTAAATCTGCATAGCAAGGGTAAACCCTCTGTTCAGTTTTAATTAGGATCAACTGAGGACATGACCAGCTTATCCCAGCTTGTAACACCAAATTTGCATCGTGGAATTTCCATGGGTTTAATTCAGGCATGCTGATAGTTTAGAAGAGTTGGTCATAAAGTATGTCGAAACTGGGATCTCTTTACAATGACACTCTCTTTTCTTCTATCTATGAATATCAAATGGGAGCCTGTGTGTCTCCTGTTTTGATGTATCCTGCTCTTGGAGACAAATCTAAGGATCATTTCCAGGCCTGGGACAATCCACTCTTCAGCCTGGACCAGATTTGGGTCAACTGAGGGGGAGAGGGGAAAGAGGACATTATTTGTCTTGATAATTAACTTTCTAGCTTTGGGTAAGCAGAGAAATATATATTTTCTTTAGATAAGGGCATATCTAACCACCATACACTTGGCCAATATATTGTCCCAGTGATTTGGAAATACTGTCCCAAGACATTTCATCACCCTCTGCTTGCATCTCTGCCTGAGGGCAAGAGAAGTACAGCACCAGACATCACAGCTGGACAAAAGACTCCACAGACACTGCCTATTTATAATCAAACTCCAATTGACTGGAGAGATTGTTGGACTGAATATGATAAAGATTGTAATACTTACTCAGGGCAGGGGGGAATAATTTCCTTCAAAGACTTCCTTCTCTGTTTAAGGTTGCAGAATCATGATCCTGTCCTTCTCCCTATGATTCAGATACTGGAAGTTTTTTCCATCCTGCAGCTACATTGTCAGCATATCCAAATGTGCTGGCAATTTTTTCCCAAGGCTTTGCTATAGCTGTTTCTTGCCTTCAAGCCAGCTACTATATGCAATCAAGCTGCATTGAGAATGAAAGGTATTTTTAAAGATGGAGAACCTAAAATCTATTGAAAGTCTCTACTAATCTCCTCCACACTTGTGCTACAGCTGTGCAATAATTTTCTGGACTCATGCTTGGGGAAGCATTTTGTGTAATAATTTCCTGGACAATGCTTGTGGAAGCATTTTGTGGTCATATTATGCAGCCCAGTAGTTACAAGTCTTGAGTAGTCATTTACTTGTAAATGATAGATCATCTCCATTTTCTCAGGCCTGAGTGATTTTATTAATACCATTACACAGTAAGGTTGCCTGTCACAGCATCTGCACATCCACGAAAAAAAACCAAAACCAAAACTGTTTGCTTTTCCCTTTTTTTTCACTGATGTAATTGTTTAACTCTATTGATATTTTTCGAATTCCCTGAAGGGAGAATTGTATAGAGGAGGAATGAGAAGATGAGAACTGTAGAAGGTCCAGCACCTCACCAAAGTCAGTCTAGTCAGCATCCTGCAGATGAGTTTGTAGCAGAAACCTAGGGTGG
The DNA here is from genome assembly GCF_015227805.2 of Hirundo rustica. Taxonomy (NCBI): domain Eukaryota; kingdom Metazoa; phylum Chordata; class Aves; order Passeriformes; family Hirundinidae; genus Hirundo; species Hirundo rustica. The sequence goes on along the minus strand of NC_053457.1, from coordinate 26,628,706 downwards.
GAGCAGAAAGGATATCCACAGGGATACCTTTCCTCTCTTAAACTGTTTCAGTTTCTGATGGAGCCTTCAAGATGTTGTTTTGGAAGATGCATTTGTCTGGTTGGGTTTGATAACTGTAGTTAGACTGTTCTTTCTCTGAGCCTGTTCAATTCCCTTTTGAGCCAGTCTCTCCATCATGGTGTTGATGGCTTGCTTTTTCCTTAAACTCCCATTCATTAGTGTTAAATTCAGCTTCTTTTTCAGACCTTTTAGAAATACATTGACAAGCCCAGATGCAGCACGACTCCCCTGATGGCCTCTCCATGAGAAAGCAGTCCATTTATTCCTTCATTTGGTTTCTTATCTTTTGACAGTTAATTCAAAAGAGGACATCCACATTCATTCCATGACAGCTTAGTTACTTTGGAAATCCTTGGAGATGTCTCATCAGAAAGGTTTTGTTAACTGAACTACACAATTTTACCCAGGTCACAGTTACAGCCGTATTCTTTGACTCCTCTGTGAGACTTGATTTCCCTCAGAGAAAGCTGTTTTAATCCTTTTTCATGTAACTAATTTACCCATGTCTATAATTCTATTGTTTTTATAAAACTTCATACCATTTTCCTGCTACAAACTGTGAATACCCATGTATGGCTTTCCTAGGACAAAAGCACTGTTCTGGATTATTTTTTTTAGTGACTTTAAAAAATTACTTTTTACTTTATCTTATTTTTTTAACAAATTGTCTGAGAAAATAACAAATGTAGAAATTATAAGTTTGAATTTTTTTTTAATATCAAAATATCTAATTCAGTAATGGGAAAGAAGTGGCACACTTTCCACGCCTGGGGAATGGACATAGGGTAGGATTTTGAAAACTAAGTGTATTGATATCTTTAAGTAAGACTGACAGGCACAAGCCCACCTCTCCAGCATTCAGTTTCATCAACATTTACGGAGGGGAAGGTGAAAGTGGTAAGAGAAGGGAAAAAAGGAAGAGAAAGAAATGTCAGCTTTTTGGGTTTTTCTCCTTAAAAGCTTCACTCCTAGTGTACTTTCTGAAGCTAAAATGCAAGCCCTGCTGTCCTGTCCCTATTCAACTCCCAGCCTTACTAATTTTTTTTTTTCTCCAACGTGTAGAAATAATTGATGCTCCGCCCATGTATTCTTTCAAGTCAGTCTCAGTGCTCTTCAATCCCTCCACTCATGAATGCCACAAATGGCTCCTCTTCATTTACTATCTTTGAGCATTCAAGGACTCTCTGGTCTTTTCTTTCCTCTTACTCACTGTTGTAATTATATTTTTCTAGTCTATCAATTATGCCACTTTCAATGAATTGTTAGTTTGCTATATCAACAAACACCAACTGCTTCTTCCCTGTGTACTTTATAAAACCTATAAAAGCCACTCAGAACAGACACACAGCAATCCCTGAAAACCCCATAAATCATAAAGTAGGAAGCTTGGAATAGTCAATAATAGTTGGCGTTTAAAAATACTCATTGAATTATTCATTATAATGATAGAGTTAGGGAGAATGTGGGTGGCAAAAGACAAACAGTTGAGAATAAAGACAGAGACTGATTTAACAGGGTGTGAATGAGGTAATGAGTGTCAGATTTGACCTTCTTTCCCTAGCAGTCATGCTGTCAGATAACAGCTCTCTTTAATTTATCTAACAAAGGTCTATGCTCTGGATGCAGACCTTAGTGATCCATGCACACGAAACCAGGGTTGGAGCTAACAGGAAAACATTTCTTGCAGTTGGAAGCTGTAGTTTGAAAATTCTTTGTGCAAACGTATGTTGTTCAGGTTGTGTCATGGTAGCCAAAATCCCCCTAACATCTATTCTGTAAACTTTATTTTTGATCAGCCACAAGTACTGTGGAGAAGAGAGAAACACAAAGACTTGCAAGAGGTTTTCATCTGCAATTGAAACCATGAGAAAGGAAATCCGGATGGATACTGGTCCAAGAGTCATTATGTCTAATGGGCTCTGGGACGAGCCTTCAGATGTTTACTGTGGTTACAATGGTTCCTTTTCTTAGAGCTTAAATTGTTAAGATAGTGAATCATGCTCATCATCATCTAGGACTCCATTCAGTCTTGAGGGACTTGGACCTTCAGAGACCTTAAATACAGGCAGCACAACTCACAAAGGATTGCCACAGAGAAAGAACATTCTCTTAAATCTGCAAGGACTTTTTTCCTTAGAGGAGGCAACAGTGATAAAATCAATATTAATTTTGCATTGCTCAACTCCATTCTCAGGAGAAATGTCCCAGTGCATTCCAGCGTGAAGCCATTTTCATTTTATCATGTTTTAATATCTGTCAGAAAGTTGTAAAAAAAAGCCCTACATTTCTTTTCTAGTTAGGAAAAGAGATTTAATAACTCACAGCAACTTAGCAGAGACTATTTCACCTGGCATATTAAATGAGGCATTCTAACCATCTCAACATTATCCTGACTTTACTGCTCTCTGAGAGATGTTTAAACAATTCCTAAAAATAGTGCCACAGAAACATTTCTGAATCTGTGTATAGAATTTTTAAACACTTGCACCCTGATCCCAGAATAAGACGAGATCTGCCCTGCCCCTCTTCTCCCTCTGGGCTCTGCAAAAAGACACTTGGCTACATGGGCCAGACAGCAGCACTGCTCTCCAGCCATTTAACCATGCAGAGCAGCTCTGGTTTGAGTCTTCCCCTCCTCCCCAGCACTGCTCAGGGCAGAGAAGAGCATCTGCCCTGATTCTCTCTGCTGGCCACTGACAAACACACCCTGGAGCAGGGCAGCATCTGCTCTACACTTCTTCACTGACTGTCTCACTGGGAAACGGGCTTGACTCAGCAGCAAACTTTATTATTAGGAATATTTTGGCTGAGAGTTACCAAGTCTGGCAAAGCCCTAGTAAAATAACACACAGCTGTGCTGCTTCTCTATGTCTGATATTAAATGAAAATGGGTTGGTTTACTCCTTTTAACTGAATGCCAACCTTCCACAGTAGATACTGCAAACACCTGTATTAACCATTTTCTCTTCTATAAACTGGCAACAGAAATTTGAGGGATAATGGACAGGCCAGAGATGAATAGAGTGCAGCCTGGAAATAAAAAGGGTTTTTCAAGATGATTTTTCAAAGATCACTGGTTCCATTTGACTCCCACACCCTGCCATACCACAATGAAGTTACTTAAGACACTCAGGCCAAGAAAGAGACACTATTTTATTTAAAGAAAAAAGTATCTATAGTTCTCCTCCTGCAACATTCTCCCCAGTCTCAGGTACATCTGCTAATAATAACTCTGGAGAGCAAGGGTTTGAAAGAGAAATGACAAGAAAGGGAGTGAAAGGAATGGAGCTTTCAATGGTTACTTGCTCCCCGAGTGATTTGCATTTGTTTTCAGAGCAGAGAAAAGTCAGTAAAATCCAGAGTCACCAAATACATTGTAACCCCTGTGTCTAGTTTCCATGGAGAATATTAAGGTTTAGCTTTGGGGCTTTTTCAGCTTCCTAGTACTAGATGTTTTCATCATTGTCTTCTCTTTTTGAGGCTGGATTTTGTTTGTTTGTTTGTTTTTCTAGATGACCTTTAATTTGTAAGCAATTCCCTGAATAACAGTCATAATTATTGCAACATCTTGGTTCCTCGTTTGACAGGTAGTACAAAACAACGCTAGACACGTGCAGATCAGCACACTGACCAGCACGCTGAACACTGTTGAAACTTTAATCTCAGCAACTCTCAAAAGCTTTAGTTAATATACAGTTGCTATGTGACTGCAGTTTTCAGACTCCCTGCAGCAAATCCACAGCCTAGAGACAAGGAAACACACATCTGTTAAGCAAAATGCAGCCACCTACTTCCATACCTAAAACATGCCTGCAAATGTCCAATTTCTTTTAAAGGAATTTTAGAAGAGATGAAAACATCTATTTTGGGATAAAAATCTAGTTTGGCTGAAAGTGAATAAAGAACAGAATTTCCCTTGGGCAAATTACTCTGTAATGTGTCAGCATCTTGCAGTTTGCATGGTTATGGTCCAGTTCTGGATGCTTTGGGGAGAAAGACAGACCTGGCTATTCTGGCTGCTCTAACCTCAGGGTAGGGAGGAAGGGAAGGAATTATTGACAGCAATGAGGGGAAAACAGAAACCCTCCAGCTCTTGCTGCTGGGCACCTTGAGGAGAGTGGAATGAGAAGGATTCTCTGTCCCTTGTGTTCTCCAGGAACAGCCTCCTGACATTCTCCAGATCACCGCAGGCTTTTCACATGTGAAAGTGGGGCAGCCTTTTTTACCTCCTTATCTGTCAAAGTCTGTTGTGCAAGCCGAAACAGAAAGATTTTCCCTTTCAGCTCCAGGGAGGAATCCCCAGGGAGTCTGCCACATCCTTCCCATCTCAGCCCTGGGCTCTGTCGTGGCACCCAGAAGGGGCTCTCAGAGTCTAAGGTCACTGCTACAGTGTCTCCTCCCTCACAGCTAACCACTTACTTAAAGTGCTAATATTCATGTTTCTAATCCCCGAGGCTCCTAGCATCCAGAGGAATAGTCTCTGTGGGAAGGGCTCTGCCTTCAGCAGGGTACAACCCGACAGACTCCACCTCAGCTGTGCCTGCCTGTGCTGGGTGCCAGGGAACACCACAGCAAAGAGCACCTACACCTCAGAGGTATTCGGTCCAGGCAGGCAAAACACACTGAGCAAGAGAGAGGGAGGGGAAAACAGAGTGTAAATACTGTCATTCTGTCTCCTCTCGCTCTTACTCTTCTCTAGCCTGATCATCTTTCAGGATGTTGCATTATAAAAGCAAAATACCTGGAAGATCAGCATGAAACACGACTCCTTTCTGGTGTACGTGATCTCTAGCACGGCCCAGAGCTTGCAGCTGAAATAGGAAATTTCTCTCATAGACCTCCTGGTCTGTTTTACACGCTTCTTTTTCCTAAAGAACCATACCCCCATGTTTTAGGTTTTAATTATCCTCCACAAAAATACCACTGTTTTCTGCTCCAAACTTGGGCTTTCCGCACTCAGGTTTTTACCACTCTTAAATTTCAAATATGTTCCACTGAGCGCTGTGAAGAGAAGCATAATGGACTACTCTTAGGCTTCATCTAGAGATAAACAAAACAGCAAAACAAACAAAAAACAACAAAACAAACAAACAAACAAAAAGTAACAACAACAAAAAAGGAATTCATGCACCAAAGAGAACAACCTTGAATTGCCTGAATTTGCCATGCTGCCAAAAAGTCATTTTTAGGACTTTAGGAAAGTCTGTGATTCAAGGTCCAGCTGAGTTCACACACTGCAATTCACAGAACTATAGTCATTAAGGGAAAGAATTCCTGCTCTGCTCCTCCTCTAGTGCGAGGTGGCACATTGCCATCCCTACGAGCTCCTAAGGGACACATTGCAGGCAATCACTCCGGGTGGTTTATTAGACTTCTGATCTGAAATAGAATGACAGTGATAAATAATTTACAGCTATTTGGTGTTGGATTATTTTTGTCATTGGAACAATTTCTCTGCTTGTAGCTTATACAGGATGAAATGCTGTTTCCGAGTCTCACTGTAATTATTATCAAGTGCTGACATCAAATATGAACTATTTAAAATAGAAGCCCCATTATGTGCCCTCCCCAAAATACCACATTAAGACTTGTCTTCTAACTTTTACAGTTTTTGTTTGACTTATATTTCAGTGTGTTCATTTGTAAAGCATAATTCTCTCTACGTGATTAGTTTAGCTCCAAGAAAAATTGCAAGAGAAATTTCAATTAAGAGGACAAACAAAGACAGAGAAAGAATTCCAAAAATCTTTTTTTCTCTATCAAAATACATACTTCTAAGATGTTGGATGGTTTTGCTTTTTGTCTTTTTTCTTTTAGTATGGGATTGAGTCATGATTTTTTAAAACTCCAAATTCTAGAGGAAATTCAGGTTAGCTCTTCGAAAACGCGTGACAAGATTGAAAACAACTGCTCACTGAAGCTCACTTTGCTGCCAAAATGCTGTCTTATGATAAATGTATCGTCTTCTAAAACCATTAATCTGGCTTATATAAAAATACTCTGCAACACTTCTTTACAGGCTCAAAAACTAACTTCACTTTTTTTTGCAGGGAGAGCATTTAGGAACCTACAAGGAAGCCATAAAATAAGGCAATCAAACCCAAATTTCTTGAAGTTAGAAAAATGACTAAATTGTTTTCAAGAGTTGAAAGCTTCTGAGGTAATTGAGGGAATGCAGTAAAAAATGTTCACAGGGCATAAAGGCAAAGGACTAGAGAATAAAGGCTTCTTTGACATCCCCTACTTATCTTCCCAGTCTCCTTGAGGGCTGTCACGTGTGTGGAGCCATGAGACAAATTTTCATCTGTTCATGACACAGAGCTGAGCAGAGGTGTGTTGTCCCAGAAAACCCAATTTACAATTCATGCTGTTGCCGGGCCTGAGAGAGATGGCCATAGCTGTGTCCCCACACATCCAAAAACCACCTCAGCCAAAATGGAAACATCCTGTGTGAAGAGCGTACACTGAACAGCTTGTCACTCCCACTAACATCTCCCAGATTTTGTCAGCATGGGAATGCACACGCTCCAACTCTTCTATTTGGCTTCCCCCATCCAAGCAGAAAGACTAGCTGCTACTTCCCTCCCTCGCTTTTCCACTCCATGTGAAGTCAGCAGCAGGTTCCTGACACACATTCCCCTTCCCAGACTAGACAACAGCTTCCCACAGTGATGTGAGCACGCTGCTCCCACGTGCACTGCTACAATGCAAGATGGTCTTACTCACCCTCCATTCTTTTCCGAAAAAAATCTCCTAACAAAATTCTAGCAAAGTTCCCATTTCCCTTCTGTATCTTCAGGAGCGGCCTGTCCTTCTTTCCTCTGAGGTTATTTATGGTGAAAGCAAAGACTTCTACTTTCCTCTGAGTTCCCTCAAAAAGCTCCTTCCCGTGGGACCCTGGAAGAAATTTTGCAGCCATCATGATTCCCTGGGGTACAGTCGGATCCTAGAAAATTCTCGCAGGTGCCTCTGTGGGACCCAGCATCGAGGTTTCTCAGTTTAATACATTACTGCCTAACATTTGAGACATAATAACCATTCTACCTTTCCAAAGACTTTACAAGTAAGGAGTAAATAACAGTATTGAGGAAAGAGGGCTAAACTAATATATTTTACTTCAGATTTGCTGTGGAAATTTCCTTCCTCAGAACTGTAAAGACAGTAACTCACCAAGCCACAGGCTCAGTCACGCATTTAAGTCTGAAGTGTGGTGGGATTTGAGCTTCTCAGTCCATATGAGGACGCTAAACAACACCCACTGAAAAACCCATCATCAACACTCTGGAACAGGTCCTGCACAGCATCCTACCTCTCATGTGTGGAAGCAATCCCTCCCTCCCATCTAGCACATGCTTTAAGGCACATATGAGGTAAAACGTACTGTTTCATAGAATCATAGAATTACTAAGGTTGGAAAAGACCTCTGAGATCGAGTCAAACATAGCACCATGTTACCATTAAGCCACGTCTCCAAGGACCACATCCACACATTTTCTGAACACTTCCAGGAGTAGTGATTCCACCACTTCGCCTGTTCCTATGCCCAACAACTCTTTCACTGAAAATTTTTTTCTTATTACCCAATCTAAGTCTCCCCTGTTGAAACTTGAGATCGTTTTCTCTCATTCTGCTACCTGTTACCTGAAAGAAGAGGCCAAACACTCACTCATGCTGCACCTCAGGGCACGCGACCATGAACGGCACCTGCCAGGTAAAACGTTGGTGTCTGATCTGAATCAGACACTCTCCTGTACATCAGTGCCAACACAGGATTGTTCATTTCATCCTCTGATTTCACCATCACTGAGAGCAACAGATCTTAGAAAATTATGTGTGACTTAGACAGCCAGTTCTAGAAGCTGTACCTGTTCAACCTTTCAGCTACTGAGCTTTCTGGAACAGCTCAAGCTGTAATTAAGTGTTCAATGATTTTGCATTTTTTATGATATGTTGATGCTGGTTTTTCATGTCCTCATTAATTTGCCAATGAAACGCGGCACACAGAATTAATGTGTTTTGCTGGGGACAAACTGGTTAGGAGATATGTCAGGAAACTACAGATTAAAATGTTTCCCACTCAAAAAGCCTAAGAATTTAATGTAGAGACACTCTACGATCTGTTGTTCTCAGAGGTACTCTGCTGATAAAACTGGTTTGATTTTATTTGTGCTGAAGCTAAAGGAGAAAAGCTTGGTATTGTACAATCTTGTGATTAAGGAAATTTGCATCTTTGAAAAGGAAGTTTTACTCCTATACGTTCAGGTTGTTGGAGCAGGCCTTCAACAACAGAATAGCAAATTGGTAATTTCTTCAGGTACATAACCATCTGTCAGTACAGTGGGGTTTTTTTTCTTAAAAGATTTTTTTCTCTTCTTCTAATTATTTTTTATTTCAAACTCCAGCTGCTCTTCTTTAGGATGGCACACCTTCAGCCTAAGGGCTTCAAGACACTGAATGAAAACTGCCTTATTTGTAAAGTCCATGGAGGGGTGTAACAAGCATGGCAATAGCAGTCAAATCCACGCAGGTCTGCCCTGCCTGATGTTTCCATTAGCCCATTGTAGTTAGTCTTATCTAAAGATTAATCTTTTATTTTTTATCAAATTAAAAATCTAATTCTTGCTTCAAAAACAATTGGTCAATGAAAACTTCTTTTCCTGATACAGTGATGCTTTTGGTGAAGAAATATAACACAGTATTTATAATGGGACTCTGCATTCAATCAGCTGCCTGTGATTGTCCTTAGATATTTCCCAGCAGTCCCATGCCAGACCCCAAAATGGCTCAGGGCTGGAGTTAATATTCTCCCACTTGTTTGACAAAGAGCAGAGGCAAGTCATTGAATGAATATTCCAAAACAGTTTGCCTAACTGAGGAAAATAAACAACCCATTCCTCATACCCAGAGTCAAGTGTTTTTCCCAGGAGGGTTTTAATTTTGGCTTTAAAAATAAAACAAGAGATTTTTTCTTTTCGTTTTTTCAGGACAAGGATATTCACTCCAACAAAAATAGATAAGGAACTAAAATGCTGTCTACCTCCTTAAGAAGTCAACAACCCCATGAAAATGTATGGCTTACTCAGCTCCTGGTTAATGCCAAGTGAAGCTCATGGCTCCATAACTAAGAGCTCTGGGTGAAAGCAGGAACCACCTTGTCAGGAGTGTTGTAAATGCTAAGAAAAATGCCATTTCCCCAGAGGAGGCTGCTGCATGTTTTCTGGTCATGGCAGTGCCTACAGTTCAGATCTGTCTATTTATGTTTCCCTGTAACTAATTGCATTATACACACCTTGTGGGGACCAGCCAGAAGCCCCACAGCCTGTCATCTCTCTAGTAAATCACACTAATCAAAACTGAGATGCCCTTTTCTTTCTGTTTCTTTTCATTAATGTTCTTTTTTGAAAGAAGAACAAAATTCCAAGAGAGAACTGTAGTAAAGAAGAAATGGTCTTGAGTCACACACCCAGCCAGTTTATAGCTGCACAGAGCTGCTGCCCACAGAGCAGAAAATGCCTGTTTGCACAGGCAAAACATCCTGGTTCTCCAAGGTCACACAATTAGGGTGATGTTCCAGTACTGCCAAAAAGCTAATGGCTTTTGGATCTAAGTTCACATTTAAAGCTGAGGTTTGGGATGGCCATTCTGGGACTCTACCCATCACAGTTGATTGACTCATTGAGGTTTTTGTCTCTCTACCTTTACAAAATACTACGGTTTTGGAAAAGGTTCAGAAAGACAATGAGCAAAAATGTAAAAGATTAAATAAAAAGATAGCTTCTCCTTTTTTTCCCTCAGTCTATTATTTATTTAGCCATTTTCAGCACTGTCAGAGGGCTATAAGAATAAACAGGGTTCTATGTATTGATCACTTTTTTGGGCTTTGTCCTAGAAGCTTCTTTATTCTGAAGACAAGTTTTTCTTTTCAGCACTGCTTAGTAAGGATGATCCTCAATTCCATCCCTCTCTTTCTGCCCCTGGTACAAAGTTCTTTCACCTGTGGCAGGTGAAGTCTGTCCCCTGCCCAGGTGTGATAGGAAGGCAGTGGACAAAGAGAGAAACACAAGGGACGTACAAACTCCAAGTTCACCATTTCACTCAAGAAAAACTAGAGCAGAGCAACCAGCAGTAGAAGTGTCCAATTATTTCTACTGATTCGGAGCCTGATGCCTCTGATCCTGTGTTGCAGGACAGCATGGACGTTCCACATAAGACATGAAAAAATATCTGAATATTGGGAGAGGCTTCTGGGTTATTTCTCATCATGAAAACCAGCAGCCAGCTTTGTTGTAAAGAAAAATTGGCTACTTTCAGCTTATGAGCTGTCTGTCCCAGATGTCCTCACCCTTTTTTTCCATGTCTGTGGTCTTTTTCCCCACACAGGTAAAAAGAACATTATTTCTTTGCACTAAACATTAATGATTCATATCTGTAAGGGCTGAACAGGAAAATTTCCTACATTATACACCTGCCTCCTCTAGAAGGACTAAATGTACCAGCAGTGGGTGGACTTACTCAAGCTCCTATTAAGCAACATCTGTGGGTGGTTTTTCAGTCCAGCTGTTAACATGTGACTTATTCTGCACTTAGATCAACAATGTCAATGGAAAGAGTAGGCTTCAAGACTGCTACTGAATGGATTATAATAATTACTGTCATTATTAAATATGTTGGAAATGCCAATGGATAGGCTTAGAGCCCCACATGTCAGCTGAATAAATAAGAGCTTGCTACTCACAGGATGACACATCAAATGCTGCAAAGTGTTTTAGGGCAGACATTCATGGACAAAAAATGCCTGCTGAGATATCAGCCACAATCACAACCACCACCTGGATCTTTTGTGGATTTCCACCTCTAAAGGAGACTGGGAGCTGCAACTAGGAAAGTCAAGTTGTAGAGCTGGCAGGTGGGCTCTCTCCATAGCAGGGTACAAAACGTCTTTGCGTATGTCATACTGACAGAATGCACAAGTTTAAAGAGTCCAGGGTTAGTTTGTCCCTAAGAGAAAGAGGTTGAGGGGATATAAGGCAGTACTCAATGCTCTGAGAAAAGATAACAGATTGGCAGCCCAGCCTACTCAGTGCTGAGCTGCTGGTTTCACTCTGGCTGCTGATTCAAGCACCCTGGGAGAGAAGGGACAGGCAAATGGTAACCTCTTACCCCTTTGCACTTGGGGTGCACAAGGTACAGCTGACAGTGCCATCGGATCCGGTCAAAACACGCACTCCTCTCTAAAGGGAGATGAAAAATAACGGATGAAAAAGGGAGATAGTAACTGCATAAATGTGGTCAGTAACTAGTTTAAGCTAAAATTTAGGAAGATTTGCAGTTATCAGTCAAAAAAAAAAAAAAAAAGGTGACAGCAAACTCATAAAAGGCTTTAAATTTTACTACGTTTTAATAAATAGATGTTATTTCTAATTTATCAATGAATCTAATTATAGCAGTATATTTTATGTACATGTAACTGATTATCAATCAGTTAATCTTCCATTTACTTGGTTTTAGCTGCTTCCTCTTTCATTAATAGATTTTTACTTTGTTTCCTGTGTCACTAATGTACTCCATGACCCAGGAGATCACTCCTTATCTCCAATCTCATTTTTTTCTGCTCTGCTTTTCATAGGCTTGACATTAAACTTGACTTCTTTCCCTCCTGTTCACCAGCTCCTCTTCTACTGCACCCCGCAGCCAAGGGTTTCATACCACAAGCAGTGGGAGAGTCCTCCTTCAATGACAGGAATATGATAGGTGGGACAGCAGCAGGGAGAAAATGCACTGGCTCAAGCAGAGGGGTGAGGGGCTTTCCATGTTATTCAGGAGCTCAGAGCAGGGAGAAAGTGGCTGCCAGTTGCTGGGGTTGTCTGTGGGGTTGGGATCTCTGTCCTCTTGTCTGTCACCCCTCCCAACTCCATCTGCACGGGAGGATGATCACCTTCCCTGCTGGAGCACCAAAGAGCTCCCTTGGGGAGGCCCAGAAAGGGACCACAGCCAAAGTGCTCACACCAAATACCACTGAGAAGCAGCACTGGACCCTTTAATGGGGTGTGATGGATGAGGAGGGGAGGGAAACAGGGAGGCAGTGCTGTAGGAATCTCATTTTCCCTGCAAGCTGGGGAGATGCTGGGTGGCGATGACATGCCAGTCTGGATTAGTGTGCAGGTAGTCAGGGTCAGATTCAGAGCAGAAGCAGAAATGCTCTTCAAAAGTGTACTCAGGAATGCTAATTCTCCCTCTCACACCTCTTACACATGGAATATATGAAGCCCAGAGTCAAACAACCCACAGAAAGCTCTTCTTACCTCTTTGCTCTCTTCTCGAGTCCTCTAGTGCAGGTCCTCTGATTCCCACGTTGCTCAGGGTTGAGAACATGTTAACTGATTTCCTTCTGCTCTTCTCACCAGCCAAAGTGTTTAACTGCTGCTTAGGAGGCAGATTCAGGCTTGGAGACTTTTCTTTGTTATGCTCACTTATTGTCTACTTTTTCAAAACAAAGAACTGCATTTGTCCATTAAATCTTTGCTCTGACCAGATATTTCCTTCACTTCTCAGAGCTCTGTGGACCCAGACACAGACACTCAAAATTTGGTAACAGGCTGCTCACAGTTTCTGCATTTCTGATGCTGTGTTGTCATCTCAGCAGACATAATGATACCAACACTGTGAACACAAAAGTGCCCTCTCAAGAGCCTTGTATTAATCATTTCTGCTGTCAGGAATACCATTTCAATCCTTTCTACCCCTACAGAGATGCCAGACTAGCAAGTCCCTTAAAAAAAGAAAGAATATCACAGTTTAAACATCTTATTAAAGTTAAATGAAGGGTGATGTGTATAAACAACTCATTTAGTGAAAAGACCAGCATAAAAAGTTGACAAGCTGAAAAAGGGACTGAAAAAATTAATTTGTCAGGATGCAAGTCTGGTGATAAGTCCTTGAGATGCAGCATCTTGTTTTCAAGGATGCCTCAAAAAGTGGTTTGGCTCTAGGAATATTCAATGTTACTCAAATTGTACAGGAAAGACCTATGCTCTTTAAATTAACACCATAACACTCTAAGAATTTCTACCTACCTGTTATTTTTTTAATCAGTGCTCATAGTTCTGCATTCAGTAGAAGACATTGAAATGTAGGGACACCAGAAGAATCAATTTGAATAAATATTTTAAGTGAAATTATTGAATTGTGATAAAATCCTGAGTGGATACTATTGGAAGCAGAATGTTGAATTTCACTTTAGTTTATTTTTTCATAAAAAGTTAGGTTGTTTTGTGGTGGGTTTTTGGGGGTTCTTTTGGGGTTTGTTTGTTTGTTTGTTTGTTTTGGTTTTGGTTTTTTTGTTTGTTTGGGGTTTTTTGTTTGTTTGTTTTTGGTTTTGTTTTTGGGTTTTTTTGAGGGGTTTGGATATTTGGTTGAGGGTTAATCAGAAAATGTCCAAAAGAAACTTTTTAGAGAGAAATCTCTATTTCTCATTGCTATATATATTTTTTTTAAAAACCAACTTTATGATTTGGTCTCAAGGTATCTGTCAGAATTCTGGGGTTTGTTTAGATCAAGTTCACAAACAGGGTTCATTATTAGTAATATACTTTTGCATAATTCATATGTCTTTTGAAATTCACCAGTTTCCAGATGGATGGTCAGCACCACCCTGCTCTGAACAAATTGTGCTATTCCATTGCAAGCACTCCTCCGCTGCATTGATTCTAGTTTGATTAGGATTGAGAATTTCCTGATGGAAACTAAATGTGTAATAACAGTCTTGCTACAGCCATTTTTCTGATAAAAATCTCTCCTTCCAGAAGCAGCAAAGAAAACTAAGAACAGCAGCAAATGAACCATGCAAAATTATTTCTCACCCACAGTGGTGACAGGAAGCATTTAAAACAACTTTAAATTGTTTATTGCATGGGCACAATGGTACATGGGGCAATTACTCCAGTTTGAGATCTCCATCTAGCCTGTATTATTTGTAATTATTTAAAGATTTGGGAAGCATCTCTTTCCATAGCGGTAAGGTGCTTATTTGCTCATTAAAGTTAATAAATTACATTCACTTAGAAATGAGTGCCTGCAATGCTTGCAATTATAGACACAGACATTTCATCAGGGTGAATAGAAAAACACATCAAGCCAATAATCAGGCTAAACCTTAAACTCAGCATCTTATCTACAGCCTAAAGTCTTGATAGACTCAAATGTTGTCAGAGAACTTGAGAACACAGAACTGCAGTTCACTGGCTGCTGTACTCAGTATTTCATGCTAGCTGGGATAGCAAGCTTAGAGCTGAACTAGCAGGGACAGCCTTAAGTAACAAGTCTAAGCCCAGTCTAAAAGGCTTTTTTCTTACATTACAACCTGGCAGGGGCCCCCACTGGGTCTAATGTGGTTTTGCACAGGAAACCAGATACCCTCCAATCTGAAGGTCTTTGCAGGTTACAGACTTTGCTTTACATAAATGGATCAAACCATAGAACACCCTTAACTTCTGCTGTCTACAGCTTTAAAGGCCTTTGCAGAGATGTTGAGGCCCTTCTGAGAATCTGAACCAATGTTCTTACCCACCAAAAATGTGGATTTTAACACAAATGGGATGCCAGATCAAGCATGGAAGCCCTGAGGCACTTCTGTGAGGCAGGTAAAGGGTCCTTTGAGAACACTGTAAAGAAAAAGCTAAAATCAAAGTCTTCTTCCTTGGAAATCCGATTGAGCAGTCCCAGAACCAACCCAGAAGGCCATGCAGCAGACAAGTGATGGATTTGGCCTCAGGCCACACAACCACTCTTGCGTGATAGGCTGTGCTGAGATGTTATCTCCTCTCATTTTGAGAAGGAAAACTCTTAAAAATTCATTAAGCTATAAAGTAAGCAGAAGAGACGGGCTAGTGATCAGGAAACTCACCTGGGTGAGTGAAAAATCCTGGGTAACACACAGCGATTTAAGGTCCTTGGAAGGAGAAGTGTTTAAGAGAAATCCTTAGACAAGTACATCTAAGGCTATCCAGAGTCTTCAGGTCTATGAAAGATTTATTAATGCAAAAGCTGTCAAAACATCACGATGAAAATGAACGCTAACTAAATAATTCAACACATATATTTTCCTGCTAATTAAAGATTATAATCAAAAGTGGCAATGATTTTTGCAATCATGAGTTAAGTGTGTGGAAGGAAAAAGAACTCTCAAAGGCTTTTTATTAGAATCAGTTCTGGGGTGTTGAAATACGGTTGAAAGAAACAGAATATAAACAAGTGTTAATTAATCAGGCATGCTGATAGCTCAGTATCTGCATTTTCATAGAATTCCAGGCAGCTATGTCATTCTCTGAGCAAAAGCTTCTTCAAACACCATATGACCCCAGTAAATTTTGTCTTACTTTATGAGTTTCCAAAGCTGGGAAATAATCTGATCATAAATCAAGACATTCCAGGCTAGTTACCCTTTTTAACAGCAATCCAGTTTAAAATAAAAATAAATAAAATATTTCTTTGATTGTCTGAAATGTTCTCTAGCTACCAAAGAAAAGAGCTCCTCTGTTGGTTTAATTAGACATAACATCACCCTACAAAATAGCCTTGCAAGAGAAGGGCAAAGTCAGAGGATTCCTGAAAAGAAAAGGTATGCCTCTCCTTATCTTTGGCAGAGGTTGTATGGGGTTATTGTGTCCAGTGGCCATGAAGAAAACAATAGGGCTGTTAATAATTCCAGTGATTCGGCCTTGAATTCCTCCTAAGATATAACCTGGCAATAGCACAAAGAAGTATCTGTAGCTGCCAGGTGTAATCCATGATGGAATCCTGCCTGCTCCATAGAAGGAGGTAGAACATTCTCTCTCCCTTGAATCTACACGCAAGATTATTGTGAAAGGCAGAACTGTAATTCAGCTCACTTAAGAATGTGTCAAATGGATCCTGATGCACTTTACGTGTTATGATACTTAAAGATTTTAGACTTTAAAAGATGAGTGAAATGTACTGTATCTATCTATGTGCTTCACGCAAGGTAAAGATTTCCGTGCAGGAGATAGAGACAACATCAGCCCACATTTATGGGGGCAAATCAGAAGTCCCCTGAGGGATCTAATCTCATATCCCCTTGTAGTTCCTTAATTCACCCACATCCCCGTTTGTCCTGGGGTCCTGCCTGGCAAGGCACACCACTCCTTGTATGTGGAGACCCTGAAGGACAACCACACTCTGCACGTGACAGAGTTTTCCAAAACTCTTGTTTTGGAAAACAGCTGAGAGGGAATTGTTTGTGTCCAGAGCAGTTACCCAAGCTGTCCTTGGAACATAAACCCAAACAGAGGTTTCAGCATCCTGTGCTTGCAAACATCTTCTGGCATCTCCAGACCCAAGGGTATAAGTCCCTATATAGAAGGGAAATGTCACAGAAAAAAACAAAAAAGAAGCTAGATAACTTGCTTTGTTGTACTGTTTTCTGTACTATTTTTTTTCCTACTGTTTACAAACAGAGATTTAGAAAAGTACTTAAGGTAAGTTTGTATGTCATTAAAAGCTAAGTTTGTATGTCATTAAAAGATCATGAAGAACTTGTATACAAGATATTTTTCTTTTCTGTTTATGTAAAATCCTAATGCAAGTAAATTTAAAAATTAATCAAAAATATGGGGAAAAAAGAACAACAGATACCTTCTCTGTTTTTTTTTCTTGGTTTGTGTTTGATTAAGAAAATAAAAATTTTTTACATTAAGGCAATGATAATTTATTCTTCTGCAAAAGTATTTCCTTCTAAGTCGTTCAAGATGAACTGCAATTGAAATGCTAAATAAAGTGGAAAATGAAAGAATTAAAATGGGCAGAATGAAAAAAATGTTGAGCTACAGGAAGAATATTTTACTATATGTTTTAAGCTTACTTATCAATTAGTACTTTAGAATCAGAATGTATCAAATAGAAAGTTTTTCTTGTTAAAAATGAGTGAAGTAGCATGCACTATGTCAAAGTGAGGTGTTTTTCAGGTGTTTGAATATCTCAATGTCTAAAAGTTAAAAATGGACCTCATCTGAATGCGTTAGAGACTGACTTCCCTATTTCAAGAAGCTGGTGTACTCATCTCTACCCATGTGAAATGAATACAAATCACTGCTGAGAAAACAGATTTTCAAAATGCTTTAGAAGAAAAACTGGTCTGGAAGGGATCTCAAGATGTCACCTGGCCATTAAGGCAAGATCAGCTCTACTTGAATTATGCCTTACTGATGTTTGTCCTACTTAAAAATGTTCTCAGTAAAGTTTCAGTGGTGGAATTAATCAATAACAATGGCAGAAGGACGGGGAAAGTTTACTAATTTTCATTATGGCTTAATTGTTTTGAAACATTAATAATTTTATTGCCTATAATCTTGATGTAAAGATGCACCCAGGGAATTTCTAGAAGATATTAATTGTGTTTTCATCGCACCATTGCACTGATTTGCAGAGGTGAAACAGTCTCTCAGTTACAACGATGAAAAGCTGATTTATTTCCTGATTAGTCCTGATTCCTCTCACCATGATATTAAAGGCACAGTGTGGTGGTTGGCTGGCCATTCCTTCCCAAGGCACAATCTCTTCTGCATCAGCCTTGAGTCAGAGGAGCAGGAACAGACCCTGCCAACCAACCCACCAAGGTCTGAGTCACAGAACCTGCAACAGGAACATCCCACAGATGCTATAAAAGAGAGTAACAGCAATTCCTCCCTGCAAAGCCCCTGTTGTCTCTGTATCCCTGTACACACTGGCAGCCCCACTCACACTGACTGGGGTGCAGAACCAATGCCACAGCTAAAAAAGTTTTTGGAGGCATTTTGGGAGCAAGGAAGTGATGCCTAACCCTGCAGTCATTCCACAGGAAAAGGCAGCAAATATTTTTCTTCATGTGATTCATTTGGGGTGTTCAAGGTGTGACATTTCCAGGGTCAGATTATTTTAACTAAGGATCAGTATTTACAGGTTAAAAGAGATTTGCAGTCACCTAGTAAAAATAGAAGGTTGAAGGAAAAAATCTCACCATGGAGGCTGATTGCACCGATGCAGCTGGTAGTTAGGGTAAGCTCAAACCTACTACAGAGATGCAGTTACACAATTCCATTTAATAGTCTTTAAAAATAATGCTATGGTGGGGGAGGGGGGGGAGCACTGATGCCTGCACAGATGTTGTCTTGCTGCTATTCACCTTCACAGAGGCAAATTTATTTAAAGGGGTTTGGGGGGGGGTTGGGGGTTTTTTTGTTGTTTTTTGGGTGGGTTTCTTTGTGTGTGTGGGGGGGGGGGGTCGTTTGGTTTGGTTTGGGTTTTTTGTATTTTTAATGATTGGGTGGGGATTCTTTCTCTGGGAAATAGCTTTTAGGAAGTTGCAAATTGCCCAGTTCCTTGACTGAATAGTAAATGTTTTCCCACTTCAATTCAGAGAACAATTTTCTGCCTGCTCTGCTGCTGCCATTGGAACACTGTCCTAGACATGGCTGGGACTGGTATTTACTCTCTTCCTGACACCAACAGCGTTTCTTTGCTTTCTCAAAAGGAAGGTGCTGATCAAATTCTATTGCCAAAGATCTTCCCTAGATTGCCCCTTTTACCGTCAGTGCATCCTCCCAGCATCCCACAGATCTTCAACTCAAAGGAATCCACCTCCTTCAGGGAAGAGGGAATCTTTTTTTCCACTGTTTTACCAGATGAAAGCTGAGGGCAGGTCTTTGTGGATGACATAGGAGGTTAGGTGAGAGAGGCTGGGAAAGCTGCAGCTTGCAATCACTGACTGAAGTTGTTGGAGAGGAGTGAGTTAAGGAACATCCTAACACTTCCTGGATTTTTCTACACGTTCTAATGTAAGTCTCTCAAGCAAAGCAGGCTGTGGTGGGACCTTCAGAAAGGAGGTCTCATTGCCCCATCTGGAACTGGGTCACTGTAGTGATGCTCAGAAAGATACAGAGCTGGCTTTCATTGCCTGGAAACAGTTCATCTGAAATGCTTTTACTCTAATGAATAATGTTTTACTTAAAACTGTTGTCCAGTCTTTTAATTACCTCTTTCATTACTTCCTAGGGAACTAACTGCAAGCCAAATCACATTCATTGAATTTAAATTGCTTGGATCTGAGAGGCTTTTTCTTCTGGGCTTTCCAGAGGTCTGGTACTGGCTGTGGAAGTTTTCTGGCAAGAACAAATTTAGTTTCCCAGGAACCATACCTTCAGATTATTACTATGGCTCTTTTACACTCGATCATTAGATGAAGGCAGAAGAATCAAATGTAGGATTCAGCTTGACACTTGTGTGTAAGCAAGGTCTTCAATACTGAGTCTGGCCATTGTAAATGGACATTTTATTTTGTTTGTATGAAATCTCCTGTACCTTCATTCTCTCCTCAACTCCCGTCTCCACTCCAAATTGCTGTTGTTCTCAAATCTCATCAGTGTGCATGGTTCCTCCTGCTGAATGGCAAGAGGTTGAACAGTTTATGGATGCTGAGTTTGAATTCAGTGACTGCAAAAAGTAGAGAGATCTCCTGTCTGAAGACAGAAGTTTGGAGGGTGCTTCAGGCTCTTGTTGTTGAAGTGATGGAATCTGTATAGATAAAATAAAATTTAAAAGAGGTAAAGAGACTTCACTATTTACCAGCACAAATAGTGAAAAAGGTGCCTGAAGGAAAGGACTTGTACTCCTGTGATGTGACTGCAGAGGAGGAGCAGGAGGGTCAGAGGAGGCAGCAGGAGGTATCAACTCCTACTCCTCATAAAATAAGGCAAAGCTTAAGTTCTCAGGAACCGTGAAAAGATTCTTGATGATCTTACAAGAAAAGTGGAAGAATAAATAAGTTAAAGTGCTGGTACCTTGAAAGGTTCTTAGGCAGCAGCCCCTGCTGCTTAGCCTCATGCTTTGCCATTAATATGGAAAGCTTGCAACACATCCTGTGGCACTCCTCTGGCAGAAGACAACCTCACAGCAGCTGTCCTCGTGCAGCCAAGGATCAGCTCTGTGATTCTTGTGAGCTGACAAACATCCCCAGCCCAGCAGGAGTCCCTTTCTGAAGGAAGGGACGGCAGCAGGGAGCCCAGGTTGCAGCAAGGCTGCCATCAGGAAGCACATGCCATCAGCTGCTGGCGTGTGATGCCTGTAAGTGAGCTGGGATGCTGGCAATGGGAATTTCTGTATCTCACAGCCAGCGAAATAAGTGGGGGTTGGAGTAGATCTGAACCTCCTTGCATGAGGCACACGGTGATTTAGGCAATTTTATTAAATTTTTTGAGGTATCCCACTCGCAAGCAAAATTTGTGCCTTAAATCCAGTTTGTCTCTCAGCCACATGTAGTTCTTGCACATTTCAGGAACTACAATTCTGAGTGCTGGTGAAAAAAACTTGGCTTACAGAACAATAACACCGTCACCATTCAGTGGTAAATCATTACAAGATGCTGACATGACCCTTCACTGGGTCATGGGTCTGAAAAAGGGCTTTAAACATTTCTCACTGTTCACTCGAATTGACAAAAGAAAGGGAGAATGTAGAGGCTGAAGTTAACAATAGCTGACATCATTCTTAGATATATCACCCAGATCCACAACTATGTAGGCACTAGGCTCTGATGAGATCTCTGTGATATAAGTGTGATGGACCAATCTGTAGAGTTGTGCTATCATGTCTGACATGAATTCTTACTCCTCTCCATGTGCAAAATGAAAGCCATGCTAGGGAAATAAAAAGTTCCCCTGTGGACTATAATGACAACAAAGAAAAGAGATTGGCCCTGAGGCACTTGCCCCTTCAAATAATTGCTCATTTGAAGTACTGCATTGACAGAGTTCCCTCATTCCCCACGTAGGAACCTCAGGTCAGACCTTATTTTAGAAGGTGAATTGGAAGTGGTTTTAAAAGGTGAGCTCTGACATGACTTTATTGTCCGAAGCCTGAGAAAACACAGGTTTGCAAACACTGCCATTGTGCTTTCTTAAGCAGAGACAGCTCTTGTTTCCCAAAGCACGGTGTGGCTGGTCTCCCTGAATGCAAGTTAAAACAGAAATCTAAACCAGCTCTGAGAGAAGAAATTGCATTAGCGTAATTAGAAGCATTCAGAGATCCTTTTCTGGTTCTCTAGGTACATGAGAGGACAGAATAGAAAACAGAAAGCAGAAAAATTCCTTGTGCATGATGCCGCAGACAGGAGGATGTTGAGCTTCTGGGTAATGTGCTACATTGTTCCCCGAAGAAGAAGAAAAAGGTGGAATATGCTGTTCACTTGAAAGGCAGCAGAGGAAAGCAGTGGCATGAATTTCCTTTCTCCAGATATCTAATTGCTCACCAGCAAGAACCAGCTTAGTTGGATGGTTGTCAAAACTGTGCAGCTCCAAAGACTTATCCACAGAGGTCCTCTATCTCCTTAATATCACACCCTCAGAGATGGTGTGATCTTTTTTAATTTAAATTCTTTTCAAGGGGAATGTTGCCAACTCCCATAGACCTATGGGAGAAATTAAAGTTGTCATTTTTAGTCTCTCAAATGTCAGTGAGAGTTAAGGAAAAGGCTGGTTTGTTTACAGACATTTTTAGCTTGATGGTGGAGAATAGCCAGCATTAAAAAGTTCATCATTCCTACTCATTCTCACATCCCATGATGAAAATTGAAATAAAATAGATTTATCTCCAGGAAGATATGTAAGATTTTGTCAAATGAGCACAGTATCCAGGTCATTAAGATGTCCTCAATGACTGCTGGTGACAGCAAAAATTCACGAAGAATGCATGTGCTTTGAGCATATCCAGAGAGAGATAAGTCCATCAGTTTAGAAATTGTTCTTTACAGCCTGCTGGAGCATGAGCTGCCTTTTGCAGTGTCACAGTGACAAATCCACTGCATAACCTCCACTGAGTTATGCCAAGACATCTGAACATTGGAAATCCCAGCACAGATCATCAGTTCTCAATAGCTGGCATAAGGGAAGACTTCTCTGAACCTCCAAGGCTGGCTAAATGCAGTCCTGCAACTCAAAGAAGCACCTGCCCATCTTTTTTGCAATCTGTGTCATCTGCATGCTGAGCTCCAGCTTAGATAATTGAACTGAATAAATATTTCATCGGCCATTTTTCTTACAGGAGGAATGACCTGTCCCAGCTCACAGGGAGGGCATTGAAAGATGACACTAATCTAAGCAATGCAATTCTCTAGAAGGTGGGGTGAGAGAGGGCACTAGCAGGATTAAGAACCTCGTTAAATCCTTATTCAGAATTTTACTCCCTTTAAAAAAAAATACACCCAGAGGCTGCTTTTAAGTCACCTAAAGGAAGAAACTGCAAGAAAAAAAAATCAAAACTGAAAGTTTTGTATTATACTGAAGGAATATTGGTCAATTTTTGTTCATTGATGCCTTTTATTTTGAAGAACTGTTATGTCTTTGAGAGTTATGATACAGCCTGCACACTAGAATCCTTCCACCTGCCAACCCAATTCAACAGTTTGACTGCATTCATCTACTACAAATGAGGCTTTAGGCTTAAAAGTAAAGAAAATTATTAGCCATGATGGAAACTCCAATCAGGGGTCCATGGACGCAATCCCCTGCATTGATGCTCTTGTAGCAATCCAATGACACCCAGGTGTGAGACATTACTGTTCTATGTCCAGAAATTAATAAGAAACTATGGAATTCACCAGGAAAAAAAGAGATGCTGCTTGCTGAATTGTAACAATTCAGGCTGTTTAAAATCCATCCTGAATCCTTCTTGGAGACCTGCCAGAATCTCTTGATATCACAGATACTCAAAATGTTTGTATAGAGGAAAAGATACTGGAGCATGATACACATAGTCCTTGCTTACAATACAAACAATATATGTTCTGTAAGCAAGGTTTCCTCATGATGATTTAATGATTAAACTAAGAGAAAAATCAAATGCAACAGGTATATTAAACATTATATATTTTAGAGGCTGAGACATCCTGCGTTCACCCTGCCTCGTGCACTGAAGTCACTGTGAGAAATTGAAAATTCTTTTGCAAAGAAAAGCAAATGATGCCAGCTATGAGGAAGCTGAAGGCTGAAGCAGCAATTATCTCCAGGGGTAGTAGTTTTTAGTTGCCTGGCAGATTGCAGAATCCTTCCTTCTCTCCACAGGGAGAGATTTTCATGCAGTGCTTTCACGTTCTACCTGCATTGTCCCTCTCAGGCTTTACCAGTAACTCCTGAATTAGCTACTTTTAAGGAACTCAGAGCAATTCCAATTAAAACGGGACTCTGGTGTTGTCTTTGCTCCACCCTCCTGCTGTGTTTCTTGATTCAGGGATGATTTGGTTGTCTTGATACCAATAAAGAGTTTTGGATTCAACACGTTTCTCATTTTCTTAAATAAGTATTTCCACAGATCTGAAGAGAGTTAGCTGATCAAAATCCTTCTAAGGCATACTTGCTCACTTGAACTGCATGTTGGGTACTTAGTTATATACCTTGCACGTATATATATTTTGATACCTTTGCAGTCTTGGCCCCATGATGATCCTCCCCAATTCTGCGCTGAGCCCATTGTGAAATAGAGAAAAAACATGGGACGAGGGACTCTCTCTTCTGCAGGAAGAGAACAGTACAGAAAAATAGAGATGGTTACAGCTGTGTCAGCAAAACAGACTACCAAGTTTCTAAAACTTTTTCACTGCGTCCATTTACACAGGACTGACTCCTGAGGGTTCTTGCATGCAACACGAAGCTGTCTTTGCAACAGACATTTGTCATAACATGCATATAGACAAAAACAAGCTTATCTCCTTGATCGCTAGCAGAATTTAGTCTCGTCACAAAGATTGAAAGAATGCGGATCTCTTCACTGGGAACAAGGGAATTTTTTTGATCAGTGGGTTGGTTTTATTAACAATAACATTTTAAAAATATATATTTTGTTATAAACAATTAATATTAGTATATGGTATATAGTATAGAATATATAAATAGTATTTAATTATATGTATTTTATGGTATATTATTATTGATATGTTGTATAATTTATATTATATTATGTTAATTATATGTTAATTATATGCAAAATATTTGCTGTTGTTGTTATTATTATTGGTGGTGGTGGTGGTTGCTTGCTTTCTTTTCTCCTTTTTAAATGAAAATGCATCAGGACAAAGCAAAGGTATGGAAAGACACAAAAAAAAGCCTTGGTGGATGTTCTACTTTCTTCCACGCGTGACAAACAGGCAAGTTTATTGGGCAGGGCTTTGCTGAGTGAGAACCAACTAAATATTGGAGTCTTGGGTCACGTGTGTGGTTTAGCAGTTCATCCAGAATGTGGTGATCTGTACAGGCTCATGTTGCCTTGTCAAGTTTGGGATTTGTACTTCACACCAGTGTTACACCAAGACTCTTTGGCAACTCTGCCTATACAAGGAATGCGTAACATCAGTCCCCGTCCCTGGTTCTAGATCCTCTGGGAGGACTTTGGGAACATTGTTGTTGATGTCTGTGGGAGCAGGATCATGTCCTGTGACCTTACCAAGTTTCCTATGCTTCTCATTCTCCCCTCATTTAAAAGCCACTTATGAGACTTTACTCAAACTTTCCAAATAATTTTGCTTTTAAATATAACCAAGCCTGGGAAATTTTCTTTTCATAATGGGAAATTTGGGAAAGTTTTATCTCTGTAGAAAAAATACTGAAACAAGACAGTATCATGAAAGCTGTTATAAACCTTCACTCTTGTGTTTCTGTTAGCAACTGTTGTAATGACAAAAACAAAACAAAGGAACTATTGGAAAGAGATGCTTCCAGATATGGAGGAGGACATCACAAGGAAGTCATTTCTATTTTTCATGGGTTGGGACTCGTGAAGCAAGAACACACGTTTGTTAGACGGTTGGGGAAGAATTTTGACTGGCTGTGGCGACGTACATGCACAACACGGGTACCTAGGAACAGGAGGAACTGGGGGCAGTGACATGAGAGGTTCTTTTCCATTGCTATGGATCCTGCTTGGATAGGCAGCTGTCAGCACACTGGGTAATTTCTAGAGCCATTGGTAGGGCACAAGGTAAAATTAAAGGGCCATTTTTGTTCTCCAAACACTAAGACATTCAGGTGCTTAGGGCACAACATTTTGTGCCCTGGAGATAACAGTCAGTATTTCATCCCCACCTGGGGAAATTCAATGGTTATTTGAAGAATTTTTTTTCATTTTATTTTGTTCTACTTTCAGGGGAAGGACCTAATCCTGCTGTAGCATTTATTTAATATAACTCTTCTAAAGTGACTTCTTGTAGTTTTCATGTTCGTTTGAGATTTTAAAATGTTAAAGAAAACAGTGTAGAGCCTTTTATTCTCTTTGTCAGCATGAGGACAAAAAATCATTAGATTTAGAATTTTAAATAAGAAAATATATCAAGGACAAAATAGGCCACTAGTCTAAAAAAAAGGACGTGATAACGTTCTTGGAAGAACTGTGGAAAAAAACTAAAAACATTCCTCATACACAAACCCTTTAAGGCATTATGAATAGATCTTTAAAAATTCATCTGAATTGAATTCAGACTTTCAAATTCCAGCCTGAGGTGACTTGGATTTCTTTGTTAAGTACATTTAAACAAAACTCTTTTTATGTTCTAAACTAACAAGAAGGAGAAAAAAAAATAGTAGAAATGTGCAATTGCAAGTTCTTTTGACCCTGAAGGTTTTCAACTCTGTTTTGAAAGAAAATCGCTATTGCTCTTCTCCAAAATTGAAAATTGAGAGGATGACAGGATCTCCAAGAACAGTGGCTTTGCATAAATGGATGACCTTTTCATTATCACTTTTTTCTTGCTAACTTGGACTTTCCTTTCCTCCAGGACCAAGTAGCTGTTATTGTGGCCCTGTGAGCTCTCTTTCCCCAGGTTCCCACAGTGTCTAGAGGGAATTTTGCACACTGGCTGCAGGACACTGCAAAAGCCATGGGTGCCCCAGGCAGTCAGGGTCCCCTCTCCTGTTCCACACAGCTGTGGTGCGGTGGGGAGCGGGGTGACAACCCCAGACTCCTGCTCTCACATTTCCAAGCTACCCATGCAGGCCCTGAGTTCTGCTCCATCTGGCCCATCAAAGCCACAAGCCTTCCTCTCTTCAAATAACCAGCAGAACACTTTGACATGCTGCAGCAATGTGTGAAAAGCAAATCCTCCAAAGGATTCAAAGGGCCTGTTCACCATCTCAACGTGATTGCTGCAGTCTAATCTCAGCCTGCATTCTTCTGCCCAGAAGGAAAGCTTTAGGATGGGATTTCCTGACCAGAGAAGTTATGTCACTTCTAATTTTGATTGTCAAAGATTGTTTGTTGCTCCAGTCCTGTACTTCATCATCATTTCATAGCCAAAATCAAGAACTCAGAGATAAAAAAAAGGGACATGGTGTCTGAAGAAGGTGATTTTTCTCAAATCTTGCTCTGCCTGCATCTCTCCATGAGCCATTAGCATGGATCATACCCACCTGATTGACAGACCCAAACAGACCTGATCTGGTTCAGAGTTAGAAGCCAATGGTTCAAGCACCTCCACAAAGCTCATTCCCAAAGGGAACTGTAAATCTAGCAGCAATCAGCCTTCTGGTTCAAACCCAGGCGGAATGGTGACTTTGATGGGATTACAGCTGGGTTTAATTAAAATGTTTTCTCTGCTCTCTGAATCTGATATTGCCCCTCCTTTTGCTACATACCAAAATATCCACTGAATCCCGGGATCCTTTCTGGAGAGTTTTCTCAGCTGAAGCCAAGGCCTGGCAGTAGAAATGCAAGAGGATTTGTTTAATTACCTTTGCCAGTATATTGCAACACATTAACCCAGCGGACAAAAATGGTTTTTAAAAATTATTATACTTTAAAGTGATATCTCCCAACATTTTTCCTTTGATTCCAACTAATGCATATCATTAGTTGAATTGATCATTATTATTGCAGGACTTTCTGTTATTTGCTGAAAGGATTTGACTTGAAATCCTAGAATATTGCTTATGAGTCTTTTTGTATCCCAGTTCTTAAAAGCTTTCAAAGAATTTTGCTTTTCAGTTGACTCAAAAAAAAGCAAATCACTTTCTCCTACCAGATGTATGAAAAAAAGCTTCTTATGTAGTCTTTTTCCTCTGTTTAACTGTACTATTTTTATTTATTTTCTTAAGATTAAAATAAAGAGTGGTTTAAAAAAATATATATTAATATAAGTGTTTTTAGATGCATGGAGGTAGAACCTAAAACCAAATAAGCTTTATCAACCCAAAACTTCTTTTTCCTGTTATTTTGTATGTGACAGTTGCAAATCCTTGATGAAAAAGCATAGGAAACTAGAGACAGTGAGAGTCTCTCTGGTATCTCATCCCCGAAGTTTGTGTTACAGCTTTCTGTGGGAATATACACCAGAGAGATGAACAAATGTGTGCTTTATTCTGTCACCATCCATTGGGAAACCTTTTAATTAATTTAAGAACCTCAAAGAGGTTCAGAAGACTGGAAGGAAATCTTTGGAGGGATTTTATCAGATGCCGCAGAAAAGCTATTTTACCATACCAAGAACTGCATGCTGCTTTATATTTGATGTCTTGAATATTAAAGATATATATTACAGGCAGTTTGTTCATAGTGTGACAGTGTGACCGCACACACATAGACACATTTTTCCTGCTTGAGCAGAAAACATTTTTTTTTTTTAATTGGAGGTGTGTTTGGATTACAAGCAAAATTGTCTTTCTCCTAATCATAAAGTACAAATTGAAGTTGAAATATTTCAAAACTTGACAAGTTCTAAAAGTACTAATGAAGAAACAGAGCCAAAAAAAAAAAAAAAAAAAAAAGTATTAATTAAACCATTTATTGCTCAAGAGTTCTAAACTAAACTTTAATAAAAAATAATTAATTCAAGATAAAGAAATGGCTTCTCTTAAGGTGAAAGTTAATATAATAAGGATTACTGTGAAATTGCTTCAATATGTAATAACCAATCCATATTTATGGATGGACTAATTAAGACACTGAAAGAAGATGTCTGATACTAAATGGAAAATAGAAAATTAGATCAAGGAAAATGTTTGATAAAAGATTTCTGAATAATAACTGATTTGAGATTGACCCAAAACCCCTCTTATTTTGTTAGTATTGTTGTTTGTTGTTGATAATTTTTTTTTATTTTATTTTATTTTATTTATTTTATTTTATTTTATTTTATTTTATTTTATTTTATTTTATTTTATTTTATTTTATTTTATTTTATTTTATTTTTAAAGCTTTCCACTCAATTTGTGCTAAATCCATACACGAAGTCTTCTGAGAGGAAGTGCTACTGGTCCATCTTAGAATGGGATGAATAAATCCATGGAGCTGCCGTTCTGGGGACCCTAGAAGACTAGCAATTATTTCTCCCTAAATGCTGATTGGATTTTAGGTCTCCCACTCCTTTGTGAGCCACCTCTCGAATAACAGCATTTCCATCATAAGCACAAACCCTGCACACACAGGTAACTGTGAGCAAAGCAGCTTCAGCCAGCTCCAAATGGTTTGCAAGTGTGAGGAGGTTATTTGTCTAGGTAAGTGCAGTTGAGGGAGTGCAGGTGCACTTTATGTTTATTTATATTCATGCAGTACACTTACACAACACCAGGGACCCTGTCTCATTTCAGTAGTGAGGTTTTTACATTTGAGAACAGTTGTTGAACAAAGTGTGTGACCAAAGACCAGACGTACAGAAAAATGTAAGTACCCAGGTCCTCCAAGACATCTCTGAGGCGCTGCCTAACACAGAGATTTCTCATTCCTGTTTTATCAAAAATCTTCAGAAATGGAGCTCTGAATCTTCTCTAAATGCTGGTTCAGGACGTGTCAGCTGCTGAACACACGAGCAGAACCGGCACATTCCTACCCAACCTAGGGGACTGTCTCAGAGCAGGATTCCCATCTGGAGCACCTCACCCAAGCTTTCCCAGTTCTCACTGTTCTCACCAAGAGTCAGGCTCTAACCCTGCCTACATTCAGAGCAGCTAAGATGTTGGATCTGGGCCTGGATGCTTTTGCATTTCTGGACAAGGGATGAGAAGGGCTGTCCGCTTTTCTCTCATTTCACCTATGAGCAGAGATAGCATTCAGACAATTCCCTTCAGTGAGTTACACATGCTAAATAGGATGTGAGCTCCTTCTTAGCCACACATCTGAGCTGTTGGCAGATAAACTTAAGTCCACATTTACCTACTCAGTGTTTCTACCAGCATATGGCAGTTGCCCAACAAGGTGCGGGTTTGTAACTCTCATTTTTTCCTTACACATTTTACAGACTAATTCAGGAAGCTAGAAGCACATGAACAAGGTTAAACAAATTAATTAATGGGGCCCTATCTACAGATCATTCACTGCTCTCCTAATATTCTAGCAGCACCAGAATTGGTCTGTTTGCACTGATTTTAGGGCAGGAGCTCTGGAGTTCAACTACAAAACCTGCCCGTAATCACAGCACTTCACTGTGCTCATCATGCATTCATTACTAGAGCCAAAAAGTCTGCACTTGACAAGGCCCATCAGCTGGCCCTGTTAAGCCAAGATCCCTGCAGAAGACCTGTCCAGAGTGAGGTCAAGTAGTGGCCTCAGACAGCACCACAATATTCTGAGTTCTTTAATTCCTACCCCATAAAACATAACTGTGCAAGGGAACCGCATGTTCAAGATAGTTCTCAGCCTTCAGAAAAAAAGTCCCTTCAGTGGAATTACATTTGAAAATGGAAGTACAGCAAGGCAATTTACCTCAGTAACTAATTTCTGATGTCTGTAACTAGAAACATCAATACTTTAGCAGCCACTGCTTTAGATAATTAGAAATTAGATGATTCTTTCACAGAAACTGGTGGAAAGGCTGACTCAGCCCGGATTTCCACACTGTGGGTTCCTTTCTAGTGTCAAACTGAAAAGACTTGTGGAAGGATTTTCTCCCCATGAATCAGAGGAAATAATTCATTATTGAGTTCAACCCAGAAAAAAATCTATTACAAAAGCAAGAAGAGGTAGGGGACTGTGTTTAATCTGAGCAGAGGTTGCTCAAAGTTTGTTTAAAAAAGAAAAGCTTAAACTGTTCTGGCCCTTTCAACCATTAAAAGTTCATTAGTGTTGCCAAGATAGCCTGAAAACTTCAGGGTGCACGGTGTCTTAATTTGGTTATGTCTGCACACTTTTGGCAGGCTATGTTATCTCTTAGCAACTTGCTCTGATATCATCTATTATCATTTCACAGAGTGGAAAATACTGCACACACCGGCAATGTGAGAAGAAGTGTGAGTTCTGGAGTGATATTTTTCAGACCATATATAAACTTTTCCATCAGATTTTAGTAAATGGAAGCTCAAATCCTTATGCTTCCCTAGGACTTTGATAGAGAGGCTGAGAAAGCTTGCAAACGGCAGACTATTTCTCTCTTAAAGCACAGAGAATTCCCTTAGCAGAATAAATCATTATTATTAAAATGCAGGTAATCAGCAACATAGCCTCTAAGGAAACCACAATGTCAGACAATATGTTCAAAGTACTCTAAAAATGACACACTGCTCTTACAATCCTGCCTTTCTGAGGCAGCAGAGTAGAAGTGCAGATGCTAGGGTAGGTAGCAGTTTCTCTTCTTGGAAATATTCAGGGCTGAAATAGAGTAAGGTTTTCCTCCTTGTGCAGCTTTCTTCCTGCAGTCTGTGGCTGTGACAATGCCAGCACACCTGCACAGAGGGAGGCCTGGAGAAGCTGGGTCCAGAGTGCTCCCACTCACCCAAAACCAAGACTGTGTTCGTGGGTGTTTCAGTGGACACTCGGAGCAGCCTCAGCAAGGAGTGATGGGAACCATCAGTACTGTTCCCTCTGTTCTCCTTTTCTACTACTCTATTATTCACCTCTACCTTACACTGTGATTTGCAGATTTGCAGTTTGGCTTGGGGGACTCTGTCTTGCTGCCTTGCAAGTAAATGAAATTTTGCACATTGGCAGTTTTACCTCTTTGGACCTCTTTGAGATCTGTAATACACAGACACGGGATTTACCCAGGGGGAGGAGGCAGCCAGAGGTCAGTGTCCTCCACACTCGTTCTTCTTGCAGCACCATCTGCTTAAAGTCACGTCACAAGGAAGGGGCTGTACAGATTAATAATGGCTTTTGTCAGTAAAGAAGGAACCCCACTCTAGCACAGGTGTCCCCATATGTACTGAGGAGCCAGAGCAAAGCACACCCTCCCAACATGAATCTGCATGGTCTGGTTTAAGATTGGGGTCTTATCATATCAATAGCTCCCTGGATTTTGTTTTGCTGGCATTTCACAGAAGATCCCTCAATCATCATTGGCATTTCAAACGTAAAACAAATGGTGTTGCAAAAAACTCAAGAATAAATCACTCTCCTCATAAAAGTGACATAAAATTGAACAAGTCACAGCTGAAGAACAATTTACACTAAAAAGAATCCTCTGCTCTTTTTTTATGAGCATTAACTGCATGACTCTCTGTAGATACACACTTTAAGAAAATATTATTAAAATATTTCTCATTTCTTTATACAGCATAATCTTTTCTATCTGCAATGAAGTCACTGCATTTTCTCTTTATAATTTCCCCTTCCTCTCATGTTCAAGAGAGATCTGAGAGCATCTAAGAGAATTTGCTTAATTGTAGGTTTAACTCCAGCAATTTTTCAATCTGTCTGCCTCCATCTTAGTATTTATAAAACATTAGCCATGGTAGACTGTAGATTCAGTTCATGCATTTTTGGACCCTACATTTTTCAAATTAAGGAATATAATAAAAAAAAATACTATTCCTTTAACAGTTTCTTTTTCCTATAATCCCTATGATTTTACTAACTGTCACAAAAGAAATCCTCCCACAGAAGCTGAGGAAGGAGAAATAAGACAAAATTCCACCAAGCCTAATCCAAGGGTTGTGGATGTTACCATTGCCAAACAGAGCAGACACTCTTTGCAGAGAAATGTAGTATTATAGATGTTGCAGGTCTCTGATGTTGTGGAGATGAGAGCAGATCTTGCTGTAGTAATGCTGATAAAATATACTGAGAACATCAGGAAAAAAAAACCACTTTTCATACAGGTTGACCTCCAGTACATCAGTGCATCAGTGCAGGGTTTTTATAAAGCTCACTGAAAAGCTCTGAAATCAATGACCACTGCTTCAAGCTGAGGACTGGCCATTCCCAGGGCTATTGCAGAGAAATTTCAGTCCAGTCTGGCTGATGGCTCCCGTGTGGTTTTGTGTAAGTTGTCTCCAGTGAGTCCCTGGCTGCTTTTGCCAGCCTGGTCTCAGGAGCAGTCTGGTCTTCCTGCATTGCTGTCTGCATTCTCCTGTAACACAGATTTCTGGACCATTTTGGCAATGCTCCTTAGGATTGATTTTCCCAAAACTAAGAAAGTCGATGATCAAACCCTACAGATTTTTGAGTGCTAGAACTCTGTGTATTCTGGTCTTCCTCCTAAACCATAAGAAGGAAGAAATTCATTATGGTAAGTGTTGTAAAACACTGGCACAGGTTGCCCAGATACATGGTAGATGCTCAATCCATGGAAACATTCCAGGTCAGGAGGGACAGGGCTGTGAGCAACCTGATCTGGCTGAAGATGCTCCTGGTCACTGCAGGGGTTGGAGTGGGTGGCCCTTAAAGGTTTCTTCCAACATGAAGTATTCTGTGGTTCTCTGGCATTCTCCTTTGAGTGTCCCAAAGGCTGGACTAAACCTATGGAGGATGGGCCAAGCTTCGTGTGGGAGTTAAAGTTACGCTCCAGGGGTTATGGCAAGATCCAGATTTACATCAATGTTCTCAAGTTTTGCAAAAGCAGGATTCACTCATTTACTTTGCAGGGAGATGCCTAACAAAATCAGGCTTTTAGCTGAAATTTTACACTGAAGCATCATTATTACATCTCTAAAGAACCGTTCTCATTAAGTGAAAAAGTGAACGGACAGATGCCCTAATAATAGCTTGATTTGAAGTGCAAAGTGGGTTGAAGTACTCAGCATGCCATCTTCTAATCAGGAATGAAGGTTTTAATGCAAGGCTTCCTGACAATCACAATTTTGTAATGCTTACATAAATGGCTCTGTAGATGTGTGTATGTTTTTTTAATTTACTGCGTGGGTAAAGGAATGTATTTCCTGGTGATGCAAAATAGGGTCTGACTACAAATGCAGCAAGGGCTCTCTGCACCTGTGAAAAAATTTAGATGATCACATTAGAAAGCCCCCTCATTTACTGAAATATCTTGTAGTCTGAAGCAACTCCAGCATTCCAACTGCCTGAACCTTGAACTCTTAGGGACAGCTCATGTAAAAGATCCCATGAGTTCAAGTTACCTTTGACTTTGTGTCCTTAGGAGATAGATAGAGGCACAGGAAGGACACACACAGACTAGGCAGATATTCTTCATCTCATTTACCTTTAAACACACCTTTCTCTAGAAAAGAGAAAGGTGCCGCTCTCTAGACAACTGCCCCCCTCTAGATAACTTTCAGTTATCTAGAAAGTTGTTGCAAAGACTATAGCCAAAACAAGAAACTATGTATGGTTCTTACCTCAGCCACACTTAGTTGCACTGTGAGGCCTCTCTGAAAAATTAGGAAAAAAAAGAAAAAAATTGCTCTTCATTACATTGTGCCAGTGGAACTACCAATAACAATGGGGAAAATAGGATAGATACTGCATCCCAAAATATTTTCAAGCTCCATTTCTGCTAGGTTGATCAGAGACCATTCCAGAAGTCCTGTCCACCTTTGCTCACTAATATTCTAGAAGTCCTCTAGGCTAACATTAAAGGAGCAACATACATGCCAGATGGTCTTACCACTAAAGTAGCTCAAGAAAAATGTCTGGCAGCTCCACAATACTTCTTCTGGTTAATGATTAGTCAGGAGGAGAAGTGTGACTGCAGGGTCCTTGATCCATGAACAAATTTGTTGTAATTGGGGTCATGGCAATTCCTGTAGCTAATGCACTTTAAAAGGCCAAAGTCAGTAACCCCTGAGTAATTGGGGCTGTTACTGGGCAAATGACATGTTTTGGAGCAATGACATTACATCAATTATGTGGGGTGAAATCTAGAGGTGAATGTTTGTAGGAACAAATAAGAGCTCGATCAAAACTCGGGATAAACCATAACAAGTTTAGTCCAAAATCTCAGATCTGGTCAGTTTATTGCTCACCAGTAACTTGAGTTCAAGGAGGACCCCTGGAGAAGTCACATCTGAAGTCACTCCAAGCCATGAAGCGAAGCCACAAGGCAGCCATGGCACCATTTCTGCCAACACAAGAGGGGAAGGAGACTGCTGCTACCCCAAACCTCTCCTACTAACACACCAGTTCAGGATGTCCCCCTGGGCACAGAATTGCACTTCAACGCCTCCAAAAGAGTAACTGCAAGTGTAACCAGGACAAGGTGTACAGCACCAATGGCTTTCCCTCAACTCTCTGCTGAAGGACATGCTGCATAGGAGAGCAAGGAAATAATCCAAAATAATCTTGCCAAGAACAGTTGCGTCCCCAAAAATATAGTTCTACAAAGAAAATAATCATGCTCTCTTAAAGAAATTTAACCAATCCAGCCCAGAAAAGCACTATCAATACGAAACAGCAGACATTCCCATCATTCCCATCTGTGGAATGGGAATGTTTTCCTAAATTTTTGCAGACATATGAAATGGTGCCAGAGCCCCTTTCATAGATTACCAAAAAAAGTCACCTATTTTCAAGGATTAGTTATTAACTATACTAAGAAATTGCAGCAGACAACAATCAGCTTATCCTCCCAAGTCCTATTCACAGTAAAGATGATATTGTATGGAAATTTAACTTGTATAATTATCACCATATGTTATCTCAAAGGGTTCCAATGCACTTTGGAAATAGTACAATATTGGCTCAGGTACAAGCCAAACCACATCCCCTCTGCATCTGCGCAGAGGTCACCATGGTTTTTCCTCACTGTTCAGATACAGCCCTGGTTGGAAGTGGTCTGGAGCACTGGCAAGGAGACAGGACCGTGTTGCCTGCAGAGGACCATTGCTCCAGGGCCCTGATGCACTTGGACCCTGCAGTTCTCTCTGCTTGCTGTGCCACAGCAGGTGAGCAGACACTTCAACAAGCCATTCCCATCTCTCACCACATGACAAGTAACTATTGCTCTGTGGGTAGCCACTCCACTACCTAGGATTTAGGGCACATGATTTAAGCTGCTCAACATTTATTTTTTTCAGGGCCTGCAGCAGAGCTCTATTTCTCCATCTCACATATTTCCTCACTATCCTGGAAATTTTCAGGCAGAAGGCAGATGCCTGAGGAAATATCACTGTATGATATGCAGTGAAGTAAAGATGGAATGCTGTATACATAAATACTTAGAAACATAAACACATAATATAGGAAATATTTCATTCCTTCTGTATAGCTCATCGACTGATATTAAGTTATTGATCTACTGTACTTCGAAAGTATCTTTTTACTTACAGTAAGTCCCCCTTCTGTCTGGGACTGAACACAACATCAATTTTCTCCAGTGGATACAGGCTGTGGTTTAAAGCAGAGTGGATCATCCTGGGCTCATCCTTCCCCTTGCTCTTTTGCACTGGTTGTGTTTTGCTGTGGACTTTGCCTCAGAAAACTGGTGCCCTAATGGGGTTGGTTCAGAGCAGCCCATATTCTTCTCTCCCCTCCTCTTTGCTGGTAGATCGACCTGCTGATATTCACCTATGAAGGAGTCAGATAAAAACCCCTCAGGTTACAAATGACTTCCACAACTTTCATTTCCGTCTCCCTGGGTTTTGCCATCAGAGCTCAAAGAACAATGGTGAGATTTTACTTTACTCACAGAAGGACCGACCAAAGTAAGGTCATGGTTCCTCATTTTCCTTAATATATCTAGTTTGAAAGTACTAAAAAAATCCCACATCTGAATAATTAATATTCATAAGAGGTTTAGTCTTATTTCAACAACCTTGAATAAATGATAGAGAATGTGATAGAACTGTGGTCACAGCTTATTCTAATGATCAAAACGCTTCATCATTGGGGAATAAATGTTCTACCTAAGCAAAAAAAAAAATGTTAATCGCCAAACAAATTTATTACTTAGAAGAAAAATTCACTTAAAATTATCCCATTAACTCTGTAAAAAGAAAGTAGGTGGTTTATAGTGTCTCATAGATTTTCGAATTATCCTGCAGTAAATTTGGCTGAAACAGCTTGAATGAAAACTGGGAATAAACATTAGTTTCTGCAGTTTGAATATCATTGTGGAATTTTCCCAGCTGTACAGTGCAGTACACCGTGTTCACAGTAGTTTACAAGATTCTATCCTCTGAAATGACACATAAACTGGGAAAAGAACTGACCTTCAGTTTAATTTACGACTCAGATTGATCTGCCTGCTCCATGTCAAAACCTTTGGCTTTTTGACCTACCAACACAAACAGATCCTTTTTACGCTACTCAACCCTGATATCTGCAGCTCCCGAGTGAAGTCACTACTCCTCCACCTGAGGACAGCATGCTTGGCAGATTTTTCACATCCTGGCAGGTCCTTTAGGCTCCATTCCCACCTTAACAAGCATTTTAAAGCTCTTTGTTCCAGAGAATCCCCTTGCCAGAGAATCCCGAGTGCTGTTCAAAAAGCATGCACTGTCCTCAACCTCCCAAGATACATCTCCAAATCTCCTCCTAGGTGCAAGCATCTTACAGTGTTCCAGTCACAGAGCCTAGGAGATTAGATTTGCTTTTCTTCTTCTGTTTGTACAGGGGTGACATGTCTTTTGGAAATGCCCCATTCCTCTACTTATGAACATGCCTGCAGCGCCTGGCACTGGAGTGGTTTCCCCTTGTATCTCACCTGGATTTCTGTTTTCCATAGTGAGACAGTACACTGGATTTTTATTTTTGATTTAACAGATCATATTTTGCAAAGGGGAAAGTTTTGCTACTGGAAAAGAATGGCAGGAGGATAATGTCTGAGATGACAACAAATTCCTAATCACTTGCTAAATCAAAAAGTAAAGGTACAGTTCTGAATTTTAATCCCCCTTATGTATTGGGACTAAATTGATCCCATTTTTTAATATAAAATACAAATAAGAAATGCTTACAACTCTATGAATATAATTCTAGCCAGGATTTTTTTAATTAGCAAGAGGATGGATGCATGGATTTTACTTGAGATTTTTGCTGCAGGAAAGATGGATTAGAAAGCTATAAGGGCAGGACTCTTTCATTCTTGGTATGTAGGGCACATATGACCATGAAACCCACAGCAATATAATATGCTAGTGAAAGATCCTGGAATTGAGGACAAAATGAAATTATTCATTGTTGAGATGTACAGAATTTCCATAGTGCAGAAGACACAATGCACAGTTCTTTACCACTCTTTTTCTGATCTAACCAAGCAGCTGCCATGCTATTAATTTGAACTTACATCATATATTCCAGTTGATTTTATTATGTGTCTTGTAACTGATGATGATCTAACCTCTACTGTGTTTCTCTAGGATGAAAATATGGAAAGAGAGGAGCTGATTCCCATGAGAACAAAGATAAATTAGTGGAAATAAATTATCCCTTTTCATGTATCAAAGTTTATTGGAAATAAAAGGAAGAACATTTATCAAAAGGTCTGGAGAACACGTGATCCTTGACTGTCAGCCTGTATTCATTTACAGAATATTTATCATTCTCAGGAGCTTAATATATTTTTACAGTCACTTGACTAGATAGTCATTAATCATTGTACATTTTCAAGATCCTAACTAAACTACAAATTCAAAAAGTAATAATTAAAACCTTTTAAATTGTGTCCTTATGAGTCTTGATTCATAGGGGCACTTGGGGACATGCCATAGTTGTTAACAGGTTTGCTTATCTACCTGATTGGAGTTAATCGTCTTTCTGAAAATCATCTGTACCTTTCAATTTCATTACATAAAAGCAAGCTGGATCAAGACTGACTAAATTCACGACCTGCTTTTCACTGATTTTAATTGACTCACTGCTGCTTTCAGTCAGAGCAAATAGTGTGACCACCCAACTCACAGACTGAGCAGCTGCCCTAGAAAATTAACAGGAAAAGGGGATGATTTCTGCACACAGAGGAAGTGAACAACCCGGGGTCCTTCTGTCCTAGGTTACAATGTAAGATGTGCCCAAAATATGTATTCTATCACCATCTACATGAAATGTTGAAACTAAGTTGTGCACCACTGTTTCCCGTGCCCCCTCCCTCCAGACTCTCTTCTGTTAATGGCCCATCAATGCCGTCCTGCATGACTCATAGATAACTCTCCCCAGGAGCTATCTCTGTTTAATAGGCAATCAAGGACCCATTGCAAAACTGATAAAATGATATCAGTCCATTGTGAGATGCTCCGCCCGGGGGAGGAGCCAAGCATTCCCACCTGGATATAATCTGGGCCTTGGGACAGCACAGGCAGCCTTACCCACTGGATTCCCAGAGGACAAGAGCTATCAGACCTTTCTGCAAGAACACTGCTTCAACAAGACCACTTCATCTGGACTGCTACCACCACGGTTTCAGGTTGTATTCTGACTCTGTCAGTGATCTTTTGTACCATTGCATGTGTTTTATTTTATTTTACTTTTTTTTCCTCTCCTATTAAATTGTTTTTTTCTGACTTGGAGTCTCTTGCTGGTTTTGCCTTCAAGCCAGCACACCTTCCAACTTGGAAAAGAAATAAGAATATATCTAGAGCTGCACCAGACCTTATGGGCACTGTTGTTAAAATGCTTTCCAAGCATCCTGCCCTGGCTGTGATCAAGGGTAGCAGACAGCTCTGGGGACCTACATGTCTGCAGCCATCATTCCTGCAGAAATCCACAGTTCTGTTTCTGTACTGACACAAGAATTAACCAAGAAATGCTCCTCTGTACAATAAGCTTCTTAACTGATTTGTCATAAATCTTGAAGAACAATGGGAAAAATTGCTGCGCTGATGTAGTTTTTGGGTTTTTTTAAGCATTTTCTGTATTCTTTCTCTGTCTTTGCATGTTTTCAAAGTGTGAAACCATCCTACCAACATTTGACTTCTTTCAGCATTATCTTCCCTTATTCTCACTCCAAGCAAACAGGAAAAAATATCAGACATTATTATGAACATTATACCAATTATAATCATTGCTGAAATTAAAAAAAAAACACCAAACCTGTTCTGTGCTACACATGAATAAAAGGTCTTTATTATTGCTTTGCAGTGTAGAGAAGAAGCAAACCCCCCCCGCCACACACACACACACACACAAAAAAAAAAAAAACAACACCAAACCAAAAAAAAAAAATACCCCAGGAGCTCAGAAATTAACAAGACACAGAATGTAATGGTGCTTATTGGCTGAAATCTTTGCAAAAAAGGATTTTTTTTTTTTTTCCTGGACAGAAAGAATTAGTGCATTCCTGAATTTTGTGTCAGGATGCCAGCTAAAAGCTGTTCATCCATCTGTTCTTTTTGACTCTTACTGGTACCTGAGAGGAACACCATAGACTTCACTAGAGTCCTGTCTGTTGGAAGATGCAGCTGAGAACTTGGGAACCCAAAAATCACTAAACCTGAAGCAAACTTTGGGCTTTCCATTTGTTTCATGTCAAAGACAATTCTGGATGAATCAGCTTATAGTTCTCCAATGTTCATTGGAAATTCATGCCTGTGCTTGTCAGGCCAAGACAAATTAGAAGCACTTCATGCAAATTGGAAAAGCCACTTCCCAGAAAAGTTCTGATTACCCTACTTGCCACATCACACCTGACAGTGACACACTCCTGAGCCAAAGGGCAACAACATGAAAATAATTCCTTTCCTTTTGAGAGCTTTTAATTATCTAAGGCCTGTGGACAGAATTCTCTGCACCCAAATGTTCCAGATCCCGTAAGAAGGAACACAGAGTGTAAACTCAATGGTTTTCAATTTTGTATATGTAATTGCCCTATTTTCCAGTCTCATTGCTCTGCTTGATGGCAATTACAACACAAACACCACTTAGCTGCCTTTCTGGCATTACAGAGAGCCAACTTTTGGACTGATTTTTTGATTAATTGTATTTGCATGCTGAAGGCTAAAATTAGTAAAAGATTTTCAAAAAACATATCTTTCTATCAGAAAATGTGCCAGATTAAATTTCTTTTGTGGGAACACATTGATTTCAGTAAAATTGAGTATCAAAAATGGAAACAGAGCATGGGACTTCTTGTACAATAATAAACCAAATTATGCAAATATAAATTCAGAGATATTATTGGAAAAGCTGAAATACAAAGTAATAGATTTTCAAAAATACTACTCTTGGTGATTCAAGTTAAAAAGGGACTTTTTTTCTGATTCTCTCAAGAAAGTAGACATCTAGTCCCTTTCAGCTCTCTTAATGTAAAGTTTATCAAGACTCAATGACATTAAAGCTCCTGCAATCATTACTATCCTCACACTACCTGGGGTTGTTTGAAAAGCAAA
This sequence comes from Hirundo rustica, assembly GCF_015227805.2. Classification (NCBI taxonomy): domain Eukaryota; kingdom Metazoa; phylum Chordata; class Aves; order Passeriformes; family Hirundinidae; genus Hirundo; species Hirundo rustica. Next base: position 26,588,192 of record NC_053457.1, on the reverse strand, counting down.
GCCACAGCAAATAACACTCTGGTACTCTAGAGTAAAACACAAATGCACCAGACTCTTAGAAATCATTTAGCCTCAAGTCAGAATAAAAAAGTGAATAGCTCAAATACCTTAAAAGATGTCACCAACATCTCTCCAGTTATCTCTCCTTTGGTCCACTTTGAAATGTATATCCATGTTTAATAAATATTCAAGTATGTACTTTGCTTTGTGCGCAAGTAATTGTGTGGAAATCTACCCGTGGACTCAGTGATACGTAAAATTACACCTTACACATTGAGAATTTTATTCCAGAATATCTTAACAAAGACAGTGTCTACAAATATATTTCTAAAATATCTGGTACATCCAAGTCCCCATCTCAATAGGAGGAAGAAGGAACTACAGGTGACTGTCTGCTTTAAAAATATTGGTTTAAACCCGCAATACTCCTTAGTGAGGATGCAGATACTACTTTCTGTGTTTAGGGTTTATACCTTCCTTTTAGATTCTGTATTTGTCACTGACCTCGGGTTCAACAAGAATTATTTCTGCCTATCCACAGTCTGTGCTGTGACAGCTTTACTGCCTAAGTTCTGTTCCTGTAGAATCTCTCTATGCTAAGCTGATGACAGACACAAGGACAAAAAAAACCTCAGATGTGCAAAAGTCAATTATTTGATATTCTTTACATTCTCTTTTGCATAACCCTATTGCACTGCTGTCACCTTCTTACCAGCTATTACTAAATTTTCTTTCCAAGCAAATGTAATTTTCAAGGAACACATCCAACTGACAAATGTGGAAAAGGAAACACACTGTCCAAAGAACAAGGTTAGCAGTGTTATGAGGTTCATATACTTTACTTCTGACAGCAATACACCACCAGCCACCATGAACACCTGGGTTCTCAAGGAACCTGGGAGTGCTTCCATTCATGACACATTTTTCACTTGTGTTGGGTCCTTTTGTCATCTGGGCAGAATTTTCTTCACAATTAACCAGAGCAAAAATTCTCGCAAAACACTCATCAGACAGGCAGTGATGTCTGGTGGTCTAATCCTTGTAGACTGAAATAAGAAGGATTTCTGCTGCTAAAAGCAGTCTCTGGAGAGATCACTCAGTGTCTTTTACAATCCATTCATACAATTGCATGATTGCACTGGAACTGAATTCACATGATACTAGGACCACGCAAAATATGTGGCAATTCTCCCCAAGAGGATCCTTAAAAGCTAGGCTGTGATGGTGCTTAATCACTCTGCTGTGAATCTAGTTTAGCCACAAAGCATCTCTGCTTCCAGCTCAGAAAGGAAATTTAAAAAGTAATTTTAAAAAAGTGTTTGTACTTAAGGAGAAAGAAAACTGTAGCTATGCTGCTGCCTTTCATGATCAGTTCATAATGAGAGGTATGGAGTTTAAAGAGAAGGAAATTTGAGAACTCAAACAGTTTGCCAAGATCCCTCTGCAAACACATTCTTCCTCATACCAATGACAATACAGCACACAAACACCTTGAGGAACTGCAGGAGCATCAGCTGTCACAATATATAGACTCACGGAACTTTTTAGGTTGGAAAAGACTTTCAAGACCATTAAGTCCAACTGTTTATCCAGCACTACCAAGTCCAACACTAATTCATGTCCCTCAGTGCCACATTTACACACCTTATAGATACCTCCAGGGATGGTCACACTACCACTTCCCTGGGCAGAGCTTGACAACCCTTTCAGAGAAGAAATTTTTCCTAATAGCCAATCTAAAGCTCCCCTGATGCATCTTGTGGCCATTTACTTTTATCCTACTATTTGATTTGAGAGAAGTGACCAATCCCCACATCATTGCAACCTCTTTTCAGGGCAGTACATGGGGCACCATATCGAGAAAAATATTTATCAAAAAAAGCAATTCAGGAAAAGAAAATATTTCTGCCAACATAGCAGAGAAACAAAGTGCAGGAAGGGTTCCTTTGCAGGTAGAGCCCTGGACACAAACTGTGATCCACATTAAGTCTCTTGGCCTTGCCAGTATCCTCCTTGGGCTATCAGAATCTTTGTGGATCAGACTTTTCTGTGTAGCCAAATTTGGACATTACATCAAATATTCCCAGGGAAAATGTAATTCTGTGCCCTCTCTACTGAACCTGCTCAATCATTTACACACAACAGCCCCGGTTTCAAAGCAGGATCTGAGACAAAGCTTAGCCACCGGAGACAGAAGAGGTTTTTTATTTTCAGTTTATTTTGGCCACAGTTCATGTGTGCTTTTGTGCATTGAAAGTTACAACCCTTGGACAAGACATTTCACCAAATATATTAAGGATCTGACCCATCCCTTATTGAATGGTGGCAGAACTCCCACTGACACCATGAAAACAGGATTAAGCACTAATCTTTTATGCAAACCAGGAATGCATTATTTTTCAGCTCCTAAACTGCAAACACCACTGAGATCACTGCATTTTTCATCCCTGTCTTGTTTAAAATGTGCCTACTGTTGGGTTTGCTATAATTTTTATTAGGAGAGGAGATGGAAGTGCAGCATTGCTGGGGTTTTTTTAATTATGAAAAAATCATCCTGTATTCATCCTGACACTAACTGCAATTACTGCAGAAGTTATGACCAAAGAGGTTGCAGACAACCCCCCTTTTTTTTTGCAAAGAAATTCAGAGACCAGCATAAGGAGTGTTATGAAAAATAAAGCAGGATAGTATAGTGCTAAAGGGAAAAATGGGCTGGATTGTCCCTAAAAGAAATTACTCCAAGTTCATTTTACTTCACCTTTGCACTTCACCTTTGGCCCATCTACTAATTGCTCAACTTATGAGTAACAATGAGATTTGAACATTTTATGTTTAAACAATGTTGTTTACAGAAAATATTGTCCTGATTTTGAAAGTTTGTAACAATCTGAATTCATACCTATCTTATACAAACTGAAAGCAATTTAGCATAAGTCCTAAATTCTGCCTGGATAAGGAAAAAAAGGGATTAAAGTATTTAAATCTCTTTAGAAAGTGTCTCGAAATTATAGATACACCTTAAAAGGAAGCAGGACTTGAGGTAGGACTGTGAACTCAGCTGGAATGATTTCTGTGAAATTATTATAAATATTCAGCTTGAAGACTTTCCCTGGATTTTTCAATACATTAAAAGCAAAGGTGAGTTTTTTGTTCTCTGCAATTGCAAAAACTTGAGAAATAGAGACTGATAGCAAAGAGATGAAAGAAACTGACTTTTCATTTTAAAAGTAGTATATTTAATTATAGCTGATGTTGAAGTTACTCATCAAGTAGTGTTCTATTTCATTTGCTGAAATTTATTCTGAATTTTTGCTTTACTTAATAAAGCACCAGCTGACTTTTCCTGGCAAAATTCAGGAACCTTCATAGCACAGAAGCAACCCATCCCCACTGCCTGGGAGCAATACCTGCTCTATAGCATATGGACGCATCCTACAGAAGCCACAGCCTTCTCACATTCATGACTGTGGAGACAGTGAGAAACACTCAAGAAAGCAGAATTTGCCAAGTTGTGTGATAATACTTGGAAGAGCAAAATAGTAAAAAACAGAAAAATACCTGCCAGTTGTCTGTGGTTGACAACATCCTGAGATTGCCCTACTGTGAGTTACACCAGACTTCTCTATCACTGCTCAGAGCAGGAGCTTGATTCCCTTTGACAGTCAGGTTTTGGGCTTTTATTCCTGTCCTCTGATAGATTTTCCTGTCTTCATCTCACTTTGCCTCATGGCTCTGATTTTCAGCTGAGCAACCTCAGGTACCCTTGGTACATCCATGACTCTCTACAGATGAAAGCTCATGTCAAAAGGCACTGAGTACCTCTGTGCAACTGCTTCTGGGTTTTCAAAAGCTCCAAAAATGGGACACAGGGTGAGTGTTATGGCACTGCCACCCATCTCACCTTTCCCGACAACCTCAGAGAAGCCATCATGCCAGAATGTTTCCTTGGCATAAAGGAAAAATGAAATCATTTGCTTGTGTCCTTCCTTTTCTCTTTCACTGTACTTTTTGGATAGGTAAAAGACCCCTCTGTAGCTTTTGAAAAGCCTGCTTCTATGCCCTTAATTAAGCACCTGGGTCTTTTCAAAAGTAAAATCATAAAAACAGTTCTTGCATATCTCTTATACCTCTTGAAAATATATCTTTATGTCTATGAGTGTTCTTCCATAACTTTTTGCACCTGAACAGAAAGGAGTTTCCCTGGACAAGTTATAAATGCACAGTGAAACTCAGAGTATATTTGTGCAAAGTCAGGTCACCAATGTTAGCACTTTGTTGACTCATTTCTGAAAAGAAAGTAAGAGAAAATACCTACCCGGTCCTAAAATTTTCAACATTAATATCTGATTATGCTATGACACCAGGAAAACCATTCACTGGTATTCCCTTAGAACAAAATCAGCAGAAAGAGTGGAAAAGCCTGCAGTGTGATTTGAAAAAGGACAGCACAGCTTTGTTTTTGTTTGAGGCAGTAGAGTAATGAACCCCAGCTGAGAAAACACTCCACACCCTTATTTAAACAAAAACAGAGAAGGCCCAACCTGTGTAGGAACTGCACCTGTTCAGCTGTGGACACAGCAGACTGGGAGGCACCCATCCATCTGAGCAAGACCAAGAGCAAGCATCCTAGCTCTCCTCCTCCTGGTGTGTCCCTGAAATGTCACAGGAGCATGGAATCTTCCTGGTGGCCCCAGCATTTCCTCCAAGGATGAAGGCGACAGAGCACGCGGCATGTGACCTTGGCAGCGTTGTTTGCCTTATGCATCCTGTTTCTAAAGGCTTGGATTCAGTGCTGAGATCCAATGTCCTTAGGGTATTTTCTTACTGGAAGGGAAAGTTTATGCATATTTTAGGAAAATATGTTTTTGATTGGTTTGCTTGTTGTTCCTCTTTCAGTGTCTATTTTTTCCAAGTGTCAGAAAAATAAGATGGTTTCAAAGGGTCCTACAACTGCACCAAACATGATCCAGATACCAGAGAGAAGAAAACAGGGTATCCTCAGCAGCCTTCCCCATACATAGCTCACTACGTCGTCTGCAGCAGGTGAATCAAAAGCCTATGGGAAATGATTTACTCATAAGGCAATAGCATTTTTCTTCCTTCCAAAATGTGCTTGCCAAAACAGGAGGACACTCTGACCACTGTACTCAGGTCGTTCCTGGCAAAACACAACAGGAGGGAGAGGGAACCTTTAAGGAGAAAGTGGCACAGCTGAGCAGGGTGCACCCCAAGCAGAAGAAATTGTAACCACAGAGCGAATGCCAAGGGCCATTACCCTGGGAGCTGCCTGGCACATTTCTGAGGGCCCTGCCCCAATGTTCCTCTGCCCAGAATTAAAGAGAGGCAAGTGGGAATTAATAGCTTTGACCGCCCTTAGACACAACCACGCGCAGCACGTGACAAACAGAATGCTTGGGAGAGTGGGAGACCGAGCCACATCCGTGTGCCAAGCTGCTGAGAAGCTGCCTCTGTATTCTTCATCTAAAAAAGTCCCAAGGTAGTTTAATTTCATCCCAAACTCCTGAAAGCCTGGAGTCCAGATATCATGCACCCCGATCACTTTACAGTGTTGGATGAAAAGTGAAGTTCACTGGGTACAACTCTCCCCGCCTGGCTCTGCAGCTCTCCAGCTGCAAGCTCAGCAGCACTAAGTATTCAAGCACAGCAAAGCACTTTGCTGCAGCTGTGCCCAGCAACATAGGAAAGCACTTCCACTAACTTTTCCTGTCAGTCTCAGCACTTGTGCTGCTGTTGCTCACCTCCCCAAGAGAGCAGAGCTCCCACTCAACTTACAAGAGCCACCTGCTTCCCCCTCAGCAAGCCTCCCATCCCCTGTCATGCATCTTCCTTATAGACAAGGTTTGGTCCCCAGCCCCTGCTCACCCAGGTCGGTTTGCATTGTTAGAATAATGAGCCCCATTTCAGGGGGATCGCTCCTCCAGATGGATCCAAAGCATTTCACAAACTGTTAATTAAGCATGCCAAACTCGGCAGAGGAAGCTCTCCTTAGAACTGCACAACAAATCCCTTTTGGATGTTAGAAGGCAGATGTCTTACCACCAGCCCAGCACAAATAATGAGAGTTATTTGTAAGGAAACTCAGCCTGGGGAGGAAATATATTAATGTATCACAGGTACTAGGTCAGATAATTTATGGTTCCTATTAAAGAAGCCCCAGAGAAGGGAGGCTTGTTCTTTTCCTTTACTGTCCCTCACTGAGCTCCTGGAGATGCATATCCAGGTTCCTGCCTCCATGTTCTGAAGCAGAGTAGTCAATGGGGAATAAGTTTTTAAAAGTTACTTAAAGGCTTTTCCTGCTTTTCAATTTTTCATGTTCCTTATGGACTGCCTTTTCCCCAGAGGCTAAAGCCTGGTTCCTAACAGCCCCTAGATTTCACGGTGCTGATGGGGGTCAATTCCCTGAATTCTCTGTAAGATTTTTGACACTAGAAATGCTAGTGGCTAGAAGTGCTAATGCTGGAAGAAGGAAAATATCAGCAGAAAAAAGAAATCCCTTCAGATGTAAAATTCCCTCACTCTATTGGCTTTGTCACGGCATGTGAGCTATACAAGCAAAGGATGTGTCCTCAGAGTCTCTCCTGGTTCATTCCTTGCCTTTGCTGGTGGTGAATAAGGCCCTTGCTTACCTCATGTAAGGTACATGTTTTACCAGACCAAACATGCCTACATGCTTGTCTGCATCCAGGTAAGCCATGGAATCCACCAGGTGGGAAAAATGGACACCATGGGCCAAAATGTCCACCTACCTCTCACATGGCCCTATCTCCCACTGCCCAGTGTGGGTCTGTCACACTGGAGACGTTGGCCAGGAAGACGGACTGAGGTCCCTCTTAAACATGAAATGGCAGGAGGGAAGCAGGAATACTGTAAGACAGAGTAGAGAGTTAGCTACAATTGTAACCCTGGCCCAAACTGTCCCTGCCCCAGAAACCCAGTGTGAGGGTAGGTCAGGAAATTTGGGATGTTGCTGGCCACCAGAGGCCAGACATGGAGACAACCAAGGATATTTTACCTGTGTCATGAAGTCAAGGTCAAGTGGAGGTTGCTGCAATTTCCCTGTCAGAGAGGAGTTATAAAAGTGCCTGTGCCAAACTGAGATAAGACTCCTTTTATGTCAGGATGGAGCTTTACTAATCATGCTTTGTATCTGATTATGTTCCACTTCATATCTTTGAGGCACACTAAAAAGCTGTGACTAAATAGGTAACTTCAACGTGGAAATTTCTATTTTAAACTAGCATCCTTCCAAAATAGAAAAAAAAATTGGAATATAGACAGCTGACCAAAGGCTATCTTATTTGCATAATGAGTGCTCCCCATCAAACAGAAAAATTAAAGCCCTTTGAGTTCAGATTTAACATTAGGTACATTCTTGAAAACTGCCCCAGGGTGCAGAAATATGCATAAGTGTTTCTACTCTGGTGCCAGAAGTGATTGTACCTTCAGGAAATGCTTTTTAAACCAGTTTCTGAGTCTCACTCAAACTGCTTAAATACTTTCTTGCCGTTCGCATGCTGAGCTTTGTTACAGATTCCATTATAAACGCTGAATCCCAAACACCTCTCAAACTACTCCCTTTTGAAAAGCATAGGAAGTCACATAGGGATAAGGGATGCTCACATCCAGTAGGGTTTGCCACAAACCATAGGCTCCTGCCTATATGTGATGGCTTTCTGAAGTCCTCTCATTCATGTAATAACAACATTGAACTGCAAAGCTCGTTGATCCCTGGGAAGCTTGAAGAATGGTTAGAAGTCTTGTTTGGGAAGTTTTTTAAACTTTTGCATTGTTCCACTGCTAAGGTTTGTATAAATGCAAGGTAAGAAAATTGTTCTTCATGTTTCATTTTTGAGAAAGCAGCCACCACTGAGAAGCCACAATGAGACTCTCTCTCTCTTCAGGCAACAGCCCACTAGACAAATTGAAGTCTGTTATTTCTGCAGAGTTCCCATTCATATGGAATATTTTGAAATCTGTCTCATAAGCAGCAAATTTTAGAACACGACATTACAAAATATGGGAAAAAAAGAAAAATGTGACTCCAGTCTAATTTCCCTGCAGCACTGAATTTGGTTTTAAAGAAAAAGAAACTGAACACAGACAAAGGCATAGCTCTGTTTTTACAAGGATGAAAAAGATAACATAAAAACATTTGACTTGCTATTTACCCTGAATTCTCTAAATTCTTTGTATAAATTCAAAGCATATCAAGTAGGAAGAAAAATAGACAAAGTTTTCCTATTAAACTTTTTGATGAAAAGCACAAAATATTCTTCTTTTTGCATTGTACCTCTCTCTGAAATGTCACAGAGAAGTCTCAACACACAGTGATTACTTTCTTTTTGTCAGCTACAAGAAAATCCAACCAGAAAGAGGGCTTCAAGTAGGACAACTCCTCATTTTCCTACAAAACATCAGGTGATGCAGAAATCAGTATCTTTTCCTTGGTAGAAAGGAGGGGGTTGCTTTTTATGGGCTACAAATATGGATCAAATATTGTTCTGTTTTCTTGTGGTTCTCCATCATCTCAGAACACAATTATGTAACAATAAGGTTGACCTGGGATAAGGACAATCAGCAAAGGGAGATGTCAGGATCTCTGCCTTTTGATGCCTTCTGGTTATGACAGGAGCAGCACTAGAATCTCTGTTTTGATGAAGACAGGACCTGCTGGACTCCTAACAGGAGCAATCAGAGGAAATTCTGTGTTTAATGTTATAAATACCTCAAAGATTCATCTTGATCTTAAAATCTCAGTTGACAGCGTATGTGTTACCTTGCAACCTAAACACATGCTCAAGCTCAAGCGTGTGATCTGAAACAGACCAAGTGCTCAGCCACAGCTCACAGCAGCAGATGAAAGGAATTGCCTTGAACTGATTTTGGCCCATAACCAGGGTACACGGACAGTAAAGCAGAATTGGGCATCATGTTGAAGATCATACTTTAAGAAACACAGCAGACAGGAAAATGTTTGCAAAAAATCTCAGTGTCTGCACTTCATGAGCAGCTCTACTAAATAAACAGATCAGCTCTGGAGAGACTCTAGTGCTACTTGCTACACCTTATCTCCATATTAAACATTTCTTTCACTTGATTGAGGAGCAGACTTCCCATCCTGTGGATAAACCACTAATAACAGGAGTAACACCTGAGAAATGGCACAATTTAAGATCTAGTTGTGCAAATTTTTTTACATCAATGTATAATTATGTGCAGTGGCTGGACATGGAAAACAATCTTAGCCTTGGCATGGAGAATTTCTGTACGGACGCAGCATTTACAAAGTATATTATTACTGACACCTAATTTAGTCTGTCAGAGCAGCACTATGAGGGACTAATTAAAGCCCAAGTAGAACAAATGCTTGTGCTCAAGAAAAACACCAGGGAAAACACAGACAGATTTTACCAATCTGCACACAGCTTATGCCTGTCAGTGTGAAGTGTGTCTGAGGTGGTACATTTTATACATTTTACCTGCTTCAAAGCAGAGTCTGTTCCACTAAGATAGCTCTTCATTTCAAAAGAGCAAGGCACTGGCACTCACTGCCCAGATTTGCTTACTTAACCAAGCTTAAGATTGTGAATTTTGAGCCTCCAATTACATTTTTAAAGTTTTCTTTGGCCTTTCATGGCCCCAGAAATCTATATCCCAAATATGATAAATCTCCCATGCCAAGAAGGAAAAAACAAAAGCAAGCAAACAAACAAAAATGACAGGCAGGATGAAGAGAAGGAGGAGGTAGGGAGACAGCATGGCATTTCCAGCACAACTGTTGGACCAACTCACTGTTAGCTGGTTGTATGAAGCAAGACCCCACAACTACCAGGGTACTTTGCAGGGCATTAAATTCATTCAGTGTAGGGCTGGAGCAAAGAGAGAAAGGGTGTTGAGGTTGTTATATGCCAAGGTTTTATTATTTCAGCAAATTAGGATCTTTCTTGCCAGAGGCTAGTATTTTGAAGATGCCCTGAAAAGCCCTGTTTTAAAATTCACTGAAGCTACAGGACTTCGAGTCAACTAGTCAAAGAGCCAGGTACTCCTGAACAGCTGCTTACTGTTTGCAGTGTATATGCAGAGAATGAGAATTTGTAATTACTCATTCTCAGCACCTGAAATTACCTCACTTTTGCTACCAGCTTTTGGGAGACAGAACCTACAAAGCATCAAAGAAGACCACATGTTTCTGCTTAGGCTTCTGAGATTCAGCAAGCCTGGGAGACAGGACCCAAAGCCGTGCATCCCAAAAGCCACCACTTTGCCATATCAATCAATGGCAAAGGACAGGCTGTGTGTGATGACTTAGGGTATGAGTGACAAAGAGGTATCATGTTTGCAAGGAAGGTTTTCAGAACTGAGCCATGAAAGACATTTCAACATGTCAGCCAGGAGCTTAAAGAAGAAGGTCAGCCCAATGCTGGCTTTCTTAGCTTGGCTGCAGAGTATTTTTCAAATTCCAACCCCTTCAAATTATTCCTGCAGGCCCACATGTACCCTCCATCAAGGCAAAGCTGGTCCCCTGTATTGCTTGATTCACAGAGCAGTTCAGGGCCTTGTTATTCCCTGTCCAGTCACCAGATCCCGTTCCTCTGCCCTGTTCTGTGCTAGAGATGCTCCTCACAGCCTACACAACACATACATCCAGGTTTTTGTTCTGTACAGCACCAGCCCAGCCTGAAGGGACAGTGGCTGGGTTTAGAGCAGCTCCTGTCTTCACTCTTGAGATGGTTTTCAGAAGGACAGGAGCTGAGCTTTCCTAGAACAATCAGAGGCTAACATACAATTACACTGTATTACCTTCAGCCAGATAAATCACTTTTGGGAAAAGAGGTTCATAACAACTCCAGACAAGCCTATTAGTTCCACTGTGAGTCTCTGGATAAAGCCAGGGACTGGAAACAAAATGAAATCATTACATGAAATTATTTGTACTACTGTAACATTTGAGAGTCCCAGCTAAAACGAGACCTTACTTTAGCAGGTGTTGTGCAGAGCCAGACAGAGGCAGTTTCTGCCTGAATTATTTTGACATCTCAACACGAAGGAGAAAGGCAGGGCTGCACTTTTTCCCTCTCTTCCCACAGGCATAGGCACAAAGGAGGATTTCAAATCTGGGGCCAGCCAAGGCTGGTGTGAATAACAGCGGAGAGCAGAGGTTTTGCAACACCACATAACCCAGGTAGCCTTATTTTTATTGTTGTTATTAAATACATTATCAGAGCCTCCTCAAGCAGTGTAAACCAAGATGATTTCCTCAAGCTATGCTCCAAGAGGCATATTACACCCCCCACCAAACTTATTGAATTAAGTGAAGTGTGCATATTATCTTTGCTTATGGCTTTCAAGGCTCATGAATGCTACTGTAATTGTTTCATAACAGATCAATAAGTAGAGCCCAAATATGCCCTGCCTGCCTCAGGGGAAAGGCATTAAGAGTAGCTGGATAACAGCTTTTTCGAGATCTTTCTGCTCACCAAACAAAGAGAACTCACTGTAAACTCTCACTTCTCAGGAAAAGATCTTATTTGCAAGTCAGTCTGTGAATTGTTTTGTAAACAGAAGATGGCAAGAGCTTTCATTTGGAATTAAGGAATCAAGTTAACTGGCTAGGGTTAGCCTAAAAAGTCCTAAATCTTAAAGTATTTCAAATTAATCCACATTTTAAAGGGCATCCCTTCACCCCACAATAGTGTTGTCACGTTTCATGTGTTACTTGGATGCAGAGATCTGCTTCCAGAAAGATCTCACAGATGAACTTTGTGTTTACTGGGGGACAACAGAACTGTGGACAACAGGACAACTGGGGAACTGGAGGACAACAGAAAACACAAAAAGTACCAAAGGACAATAAAAGAAAAAAAAAAAAAAATCCTCATTTCTTGCTTTGTTGAAGAAATTTTTGAGTGTGTTTGTTATTTGCTTCAAGAGGAAATATGCCTTGCTATTTATGCAGCAAGTTAGCATAATTCTGAAGACATAAATAAAAATATCAAGGTGAAACACTGAGGAGTTTATTAGCTTAGTTATTAAGAGCTCTTTACACTTAACAACTTAAAGCACACACAGAGCAATTTGCAATCAACACTTTTTAAGCTCTAAATAATCCATTCCTTAAGTAAGCTTTCCTGCTTCGTTGAAAACATCCCTCTTGTCTTCAAACTTTCAAAGAGGAAAGCCAAATTTATTAAAGTAACTTCTTAGCTATGCTTTCCTCTCTCCCCCTTATTCCATCATATCTCCTGCTCTCAAGTGAGCTAATTACTTTAATTGGAGCTACAGAGCCTCCTGCCAGGGCAGGACTCAGCCCAGAAGAACATCTCTCATGGATGGGATCCAGCTGGAAAAGGGAGCAGTACAACCCAGGGATGTGACAACTGGCAGACCCCTTGGCCTGGGACACTTGGTTCCCTTTCTGGTTACACCTTCTCCTCTAACCAGAGATCCCCTCTAGATCCTCTCCTGCCACTGCCATCTCCTCTCCCATCCAGACTGCATTACCCCACTGATCTATTCCTCATACACAAACTCCCATCTTCTGCCATCTCTTTCAGCTCTTCCAATCCCTCCAGTACGTGAATACCTCCTCTCTCTTCACTCATCAGTTTTTTGTTTCATCCTTCTTCCCCCTTTCCCCCATTGGTTTTGTCTCTTTTCAACGCAATCTACGTTGGAAAAAATAATTCTGCTGCTAAATAGAGTTTGTGAGATGTGCTGTGCTTATTCAAGACTTGCACTCCCAACACCGAGGTTAGCTTAATATATTCTCTTAATTATCTTGCTGGCTGGGTGCAATACATCATCCTAAACCAAGCTAGCAATATGCAGTGCACTTAAAGATAGCTCATGGAGTGTAAATGAACCTACAGGTTCTTGCAATGATCATGCAAGTGAGACACCTTCTGGCAAGGGTAACATGAAACAGACACAGCTGGTTTGCAAAGACCCTTTTTTTTTTAATCCATGAAAACGTACCCAATACCAAGAGATGAGTGGGAACCAAGAAGCAAATTTCATGTTTCAGATATAAATCTTGAAATTCTGTCCTTTTTTCCAGACTTTCTTAGAGCTGAGAATCACAGCACTTCAGCTTCTTTCCCTGGCTGTTTAAATGACACTTCTTTATTTCTCTGGACCAGAAGCCTTTAGGGATCTTCTCATAGCAGTCCCTTAAATTCTCCTATCAAATTCAAAAGAAGGATATAAGTTCCTGCAACACCCAGTTGGAAGCTTTCAGAAGAGCTACAACACCATAGGGCACAACAAGATGCTCTGGGACCTCTCGTAGAGGCTTTGCATTTACTTGCTCTTTGTGTTGTTACCATTAATCTGAAATAAATATTATTAGACAGAGAGCATATGGTGAATCTAAGAACCTAATACAGGCAGTCAATTCAATTAGAGTTGATAGGAGAAGAGGTGGCTTTGCAAGAAGACAATGAGAAAAAGAATCAGTAAACAAATGACGTAATAACTTTCTTTATCATGGGCCAGGCCAACAATCCCACTAAAAAAAAAGACTAAAAGTATAACAGAGAACACTCTGGGCAGCACCTCATTTGTCTTGACACAGCACAACACCAAAAAGTCATGCTGTAATAGTCAGCTCTTTTGATTGGTTTTCAAATCTGTCTATTTCTCAGTCTTGTATGAACATATTTTTCTGAGGACAGGAAAAAAAGAGACCCAGGAGCTTTGTTCTGAAATAATGCAGTATTTCCCAAATCCGCAGTGAGTAAAAATATTTTCATAAACTAACTTAATTAAACTTCAAATGAAAAATCTAAAAAAAAAAAAAAAATCCAAGTATTTTGGTAAGGTGGTAATACAATAGCTCAGTGAAAATTAATGTAAACTAATCAATATAAACTAAAGGGAGCACTAAAACAGATCCTCATCCTTACACTTCTGTTGCCAACACTGAATTCAAACAGGATCATGCTGGCAGCAATATAAAGAAAAATAACTTTTTATCCAAAAATTAATCCTAGAGAGCCAAAAGGCAGTATACATTATTGAAACAGAAGCTGACACATACAGAGCACCATCATTGGGATAATTTTATTTAATGTGACAGCATCTTGAATTATCAGAAAAACTATTTCAGTAGATAGGAAATTCCAAAACACACATCAGCTTCCTGAACTCTCACCACCTGTTTCTAAACTCATGAACATTTTAGACATACACAAGAAGAGTCTATTAGACTGACTGTAAATAGGAAAAGAACAGATTCTGACACACAGCTCTGTTTGCCATTTGTGGATGTGATTGAAAACAAGACCTCCCTTGCACTGTATTTGGCTGATTGAGTCCTTCAGTCCCTGTTTGTATTATCAGGGGTTTGGAGACCATTGGATCTGAATGCAGGGAATCATTTTCTCCCTGTTCAGATTCATTGTAGTTTAGTGCCAAGAGAGGGAAGGATAACTTTTGCATTTTTTTGCAGCATGGTAGAATGTTTTCACAACCACTTTCTACCCCTTTTTTTTCATCCCACGGTAGTGTTACAGCATTCTTAACTTTGATGACATCTTTTTTCCTTGCTGGTGGTGCCTGCTGCTTATTAATTTCTAGTTAATAGAAGACATTACACAAAACTAGCAGTGAGCAAATTAAAATGATCTATTAGTCCTTTCTGGCTTTATACTTTCTGAAGCCATTAGAGAGGCAAGCATACCTGTGCCATGGCAAGGGAAAAGATGCTGTAATCTTTAATCTGCTTGTGATTTCTGGGAACCTGTCCAATGATGTATGACTGCCAGGGGAAGACAGAATTGTGTCCCTGGGGACTCCACTGGAGCAGGGCTTCCAGATACCTCCTCAGCCTCCACTGCACAGTCCTCGTGCCCAAGGTGGCTTCCCTTGAAGGGAGACAACAGTGAAGGGACGTGGGTCCAAAGGAAGGTTTTGCCTGAACTTTAAGTCTTCAGAGATTTGACAGTTCAGCCAAAGGGCGGTTTTTTAAGTTTTACTTTAAAGGGAGGGAAAAAAAAAAAAAAAAAAAAAAAAAAAAAAAAAAAAAAAAAGGCATCTATTTTTCACACTTAAAAAAATGAACAGGTCGGGGGGTTTTGTCAGAAAACCGTTTTTTACAGATTTCTTTTGGCTGAAACGGTAAGTTCTTGGAGCTTGGGTTTCTGCAAGAAGCCATAATATTGTCTGAAAAATCAAACAATTAATAATAGTTAGCACATGGGAACAGCTCCAGAGTAAATTCTTCCTCCTGGTGTATGGCTCTTTAGAAGTTGTAGAGAATGTATCTCCTCCTACGGACAAGGGATCATTTCACTCCTCCCATTCTTGCCTTCTAGAAACACCCACAAGCTGAAAACTTCCAAACAGGGAAAAACAAACCTTAGACGCCTTTTTTTTTTTTTTTTTTTTTTTTTTTTTTTTTTAACCTGGTTTCGTGAAAGGAGCGGGCTGCTCTTCTGGCTGCTCTGCAAGCCGGCAGACAACACAAGAGGGCTCTGTGGCTGCACACAGCCGGCCCCACCACTTGACACTCGGCGGTGGAGTTCTCACCTGGTGCTTCGGAGCTGGTCACCGCTGGCTGCTGGCACCCCCTTTCCACGGCTCCAGGGTGAGCAGGACCCCTCCTTCGCTCCCTTCTCCTGCCCGCAGCCGGGCCAGGGCCGGGCCCGGGTGTCCCTGCACAGCGCCGGCTCCAAGGGAGCGGCCCGGCCCCGGGGGCGGCGGGCGCTGCAGCGGCCCGAGCTCGCTGCAAGTGCCTGTCCCCTCTTTGGAGTCTCCTTCTGTAGGAGCTCAGAACAGGCAAAGCTCTTGGTTTCGTTTCAGCTCTTCTGAGATCATTAAAGCTTCTGCTGCAGGCAGAGCTGGCCACGTGGATGGTGTCTGCAGTGCGTGACCAGAACAGTTCCCTCTTAGGCCTGATGCCTGTTCCCATCTCATCCCCGTCTCCATCCTGGGGTTTCTCCCTGGACCTGCAGTCACCACTCTTGCTGTAGGGAGCCACAGTCTGAGCTATGAGTTGGTTTTTCCTTTTTACCATTTTGCCACCAGTTTTTCTCAGGAGAACTTTCTGGAAAATTTCCCTGCTTATCTCAAAAATCTGTGGGATTTGTTACCGTGAGAAAAATCTCCCACTGACAAGCTGACATTTGCTGAGGGCTTACGCAGCCCCAGGAACATCAGGTATCTGCTCGCCCCATCACAGCTGTGGCATAGCTGGGTTCCTCCCTCTTCCTGCAAAAGTGCCACAGACAGCTGTGAATGCCCTCCTCAGAAAATTCCCCTGAACACAGGGCCATGGCTCTTGCCTTGCTAACTGCCCTTGCCTTTTCCAGCCATCAGAAGTCATATGGCATCAAAATGCCATAGATGGCTTTTTTTCCCAAGTCGCTCCTTTACTCTTTTGAAACTGACAAAAAAAATCTCAGCCTATTGCTGGAAAAAACCCATGATCTCTTCAGAGTGTGGAGAACGCTATTACAGTTACTGTCACTGTTTATTAAACATCCCTGGGCTGCCCCATGTCAAAGACAGGGTAACCCGAGCACATGTAACACCACCTCAGTTCAGACCACGCAGGTGCATCAATCCATGCGGGCAAGAGCAGCAGGAGCCTGCACTGGGGAGTCTGACAGCATTAACCAGCATTTTTTCTAAGGACAGACAGGCTATAACCACATCAGTGCAGGGCACTGACCTCTACTGAGCACTCCTCTGAGTGTGTGGCTGTCAAAACTCCTTCATTTCCTTCTGGTCTCACCTGAGCAACATGCCCAAAGGAAGACATAAACACCTCTCCTGCAACAGGTTCTCCAAGGACAACAACAAAACATTTCATTAATGTCATCCTTCTCCCCTGGACAAAGGGAAGTACAGCCCACATGGACATCTCCAGTTGGGTGTCTGTGGCACCAAATGGCAAAGTCAAGGTAGGGCAGGGAATCAGAGCTGGACTGAGCCCTGCCTGCCCACCATCCCTCCCACACATGCACAAGCCTTTTTCTTGGTCTGCTTTAGTGAGCACACTTGAATCTCTTCACTGCAGGTTTAAAAAGAGGATCCCTGGAGCCTGCTGCACTGCTAGGAGTCGTGCATCTTCTTCCCAACCCATAACATGTGCTAACAGTGTCCAGCAGGTGCCAAAGGAATGGGGAAAGGGGTAAGTTTGCCCCTTGCCAGCAGGGTGACAGCAGAGATGGCACAGCTGGAGAAGCGCAGGTCTGCCCTGCCTGCAGACACACATTCCCTATCAGCCAAGTCTCCAGGTAGCAGATCAGAGGAGCCAGCTGCTCCGATGGAAATGAACCTGTTTTCTCCCTCTCATACACAAATACAAGCCACAGATAAAAGAAGTCATGCTGGAAGCTGCTATTTATGAGGAGCAGTTTAACACAGATGACTTAGAGAGCAAGTGGAAACTGAGGCTCGGGCTGAGATCCCAGACAAGAGAGGCAAGAAGGACCAGGTCATTTCTAGACATAGATCTCAATGCACAATGAAGAGAATAATGTTGAGGCCAGCTCAGGTCTCTCAGAGGCAGATGCAGTATTGAAGGGTCTCCCCCCTCGCAGCTTGAAAGCCTGCTGTGGAAACCACAAGGAGAGAGATGGGACTGCAATGGGACACAGGGAGACACCAGGGAGGGAGAGGGGAACCCTGTGGTGACCGTGCCACCAAAAATCCATTTTTCCTGTGGCCAAGCTCCAGCCTTCCCTAGATCTTCTCAAATATTTCTAGACTACAGAAATAGAAATAACATCCTTAAACTTGATGGAAAGACCCTGAGATGGGGTGAATATTTGTTCAAAGCCAGAGAGGTAAAGCAAAGAGAAGTCGTCTTCATGGAACAAGTCACTGCTCTGTGCCTGTGAGCTACTCAGTGCCCAGTCCCTGCCACCCTCAGACCCGGCAGGGTCCCTTCCAGGAAAAAGTCTGATTGAAGCTTCTTTTCCTTGAACATGCTTGGAGAAGTGCTATGCAGTTTCCTTTCCTGAGTGACAGGATGTGGAACATTCTAGCTCAGAGCCCCCACAACCTGCCCTCCACAATGGCACAACCTCCTCCTCTCCCTCTCCTCCCATTCATGCTACTGTGTCCGTGACTGAGCTCTGCCTGCAAGAGACAATTCCATTTCAGTGCAACAGATTCAAACTCTAATTGAGTTTTCCCATTTAAATCCAGGCAGGAACAGCTCTGCCAGCCTGCAATCATGAGAGCTATTTTTGAAGAGAATTTTCAAACTAGCCAGGAAGTCAAATATAACATTTTTAAAACATTTTTAAGTGTGTGTGTGCACACGTGAGTGCATTTCCTTCTGCAAGCAAAGGAACAATTGCTCCCTGTGCATGAGAGAAGCCAGGTTGCTTTAATTGTGTGGCTGCTGATATGACTTTTCTGTGGCAGCCGAAAACAAAAAAATCCTCAGTTTATGTGTGTATTCCTGCTTTAAGTGATTCACTGTAATGGAAAAAGCATAATGCTGCTTCTCTTCTTTTAGCCCTGTCTCATCCCAGACACCATCTATCTTCATGCCTCTCTATGGCTGCTTGCATAGTGGTGTCCCTTCCCTTATGCTCCTTACTTCAAGTGCACAGTCTGGGGATTATTTGGAATGTCTTATCCCCATCTCTGTACAGCCCAAGGAAGGACTGTTTATGATGACGATATCAGATTAGGACTCACATCCAGATTTTGTATTCAATACTGATTCAGACTTCTCATGGAACTCGGTTTTTCATCTTCTATTATGCAAAAGTGCAAAAAAACTTTGTCTTTCATGCTATTCTCTTTCAAGGCAAAGTCCAAGCCATTTTCTCTTTGGCAAGTTTTAGCACACTGAACACCTATCAAGCTCCCATCACTAATTATATTGTAAACCTGTATTTTCTACCACTTTCCTTATATTATCTTCTAAATGTTGTATGGGTTTTTTTTAAAGATCTAAGTGAACGCTCTGATAGGTGTTTTGATCTCTAGTTTAATAGGCCTTTACAGCTGAAATAAGTGTCAGGAATAAAAGTTAACACTTGCATACTGAGATAGTTTCAATTTCATTGATCCTTTAGTAAGGACAGGAGTGCTTTGCAGCCTTTACCATCTTACAGATAAATTGACTGGAATGTTTTGAAAGTTCAAATACTTTAACAAAGATGTTTTTCCTAGGACAAAAATTTTTGCACAAAAGCATACATTTTGCTGTAGAACAATTAACGAGTAAATGATGATGAGCCCATCATCATTTTGTGCTATAAACACAAACTCTCAGCTACAGTGAAGCCTTGCTCTGAATTTCTCTCTAAGCAGAGCCAGTTTCACCCCATGTCATTTCCATTTATCCTTTCCCTACTTCATCAGCTTGTTTCTGAGGACATAATGAGCACTGTTTTCAGCGCTGAAAGTCAATCCCTAAAATTAAGATAACCAACATCCATCTCTCTCCTCTCATCCACTAAGCCAGTCACCTCACCGGGGAGGTTATCATCATCCCTCTGTGCAGTGAGGAAGAAGGTCTAAAAGCCAAGATCATGGCATGGACAGGCCAGTTTTATTTCCCCACTGCCTGCAATTGTTTATTCCTGGGATGAGTCAACTCTGTCATGAGGAAGGTAGATGTGATTTCTTCATTTCTGTTTTACATTAGTAGATATTGTTTAACCCAAATCTCAGGTATTTAAATGCATTGCAATATTCTGGGCCTTAAAATTGTGCTGTGACCTTTAAAAAAGGATCCTGAGGCTAAAATATCGGTTGTGCTATTCTAAGGACAGCTCATTTCCCAATACAGAGCTTTTTGTGTTGCTAACAGGGAGCCTGGTTTTTATGTTGTTCTTCACGAAAACAGAAGCTCAGCCTTGGCATCATCTCTCCTTGAAGTAACTGAGAAGTGAAATTGGCCCATGTTTTATGACAAATGCAGTTGAAAGCTTAGTTGAAAATTGGATTTGCTTTAGAATAGAATGCAAGGAGGACAAACGTCAGTGGAAATACTCTTTTTGGCATCCCTGTGCCTTGGAGCAGCTCTCTGAAGAGAGAGTGCCCAAGCTCCCTCTTTCCAGGGGAGAGAAACTATGATGAACTAGGCCCCAAAATTACTTCCATAGTCTAAACTCCTAAATATTTTACCACCACATTAAAGAGGAAGACTCTCCCTGCCACCCTTAGTCCTGGCAAAGCCAGTTCTCTGCAGAGATGTGAAGGAGCACGCAACAGATAATGCCAACACACCCACCAAGACTCATTCGGAGATCAGGAACTAAAAGTATAGAGGTGTCTGGATGTGGCCTACAGTGCTCAGAGCTCAGACACACCCAGTGTGTCACCTGAGCTGCATTAAGGGTCCCTGCTCACCACTGTGTGATAAGAGGAGAAAAGCACAGGGAATGCTCAGTCTGGCAGTGAGAAGCTTCAGGAAGAACTTGTTGCTGTCTTCTACTACTTGAAAGGGTTTTGTAAAAAATGAGCCAGGCTCCTCTTGAAGAATCCCAAGGACAGGATGAGGGATAAAGTCCACAAGGACACAAAGAAATAAATCCTTTCTGTGGACAACAATAACTGCTCAAACACAGGGCCAGTGAGTTAGTGGGCTCCCCCTGCTCAGCCCAAAACCCTGAGCGGCCTGACCTGCCTTTGGAGTTGTCCTTGTTTTGGGATGGAGATTTGGCTGGACAACCTCCAGAGGTCTGTTCCAGTCCAAACCACTCCTTGAGCCAGTCACTTACAGGGGACTTAATATAACTTAATTATCTCAGGCTAAGACAGAGTATCCAAACACTTACTGAGATTTAGAGATGCACAAGCTCAGTGGGAGTCCTGTCTACATCAAAAGATACTGAAAACTTTGGTTAAAAATTCTCTCAGCAGCAGTGAAGTTTCAGCAAGTCCAGGACTGCTACTAATATACCTAAACATTGAGATTATATATACATTTCAAATAAGCAGAAAATTTCAAAATTATTTGTTTACTCTTCACTTAGTTTCTCTGATAGCAGAGTAGTTCTTCCTAAATATGCAGGAATTCCTTCACAGAAGCATAGTCTAGATACACTGGTACATTTTTCTCTTGGGAGGTATATTTTTCAGATATTCATTATGGATATAATTTGAGAAAAATGCCTTTTTTTTTTTTTTTTTTTTTGTCAGCAGTCTGTGGTATCACATGAAGCATCAAATGCTAGGAAAGCATTCTGATAACTGAATATGAAAGTTATATATATATGTGTCTGTGTATATATGTATATACATATATATATGTATAAAAATATGGAATATTTCAAAGATACCTGTTTTTAAAGTCTATAACATCTGTTTTACAGACCACTCTTCCTTTGCATCTGCTGCTGCTTTCTCAATAATTTATCTGTAATTAATTATTGAGATACCTTTTTCTTAAAATTATAAGTAAAATCTTCACAGCACAAAACACAGAGTCATGAATTCATCACTGAACTGCTCAAGCAGAGACAGAGTAGAAAGGCAAAAGAATTGTTATTAGCATACAAATAGATGAGATAATGGAAAAGGGGATATAGAGCTCAGGAAGCAGCTTTAAAAATGTTATTTTTCAAGTGTTCTGCAGGATGGAAGTCCCCATTTAATAACAGCATTTAAAATTGTCATTAAAGCCTTAATCCTTTAATGTGCCACATGTGGGTGGCTGCTGTCCAAATGCCTAGTGAGGCTGGGGAGGAGGTGAGCTTGATGAGAAGGGGGAGTTCTTCAGATAAGAATCATATTGTCCTGCAGGCTTACAGATCCTCCCTGCAGCATGCCCCAGAGACCTCTGAGAAGATTTTCAGCGAAGTGCAACAAGAGAAATTTAAAAAAAAAAAAAAAAAAAGGGAAAAAAACCATATGAAGTGCATTCCTTTCAGCAACAAACTCAGATTTCTAAGGTTTCTCTATCACTTGTTAGCAAAGGTACAGTCACTGGTCCCCAGAAATCAACAATGATTTTTAATATTAATGTCCATTGATACTAATACATATTTAAAGAATTTATGTACCCTTAGCTGAACCACAGAAACTGAAAGCTGCTGGGCTTCCTGCAACCTGCGATGCAATGTAAAATGGATTATCTTAAACAATCTTTTCTGGAAATGGTTGGCACAAAGGTATGCAGAAAATTGCATCCTCACACCTGAGAGATGATTATTTCATTGCTAGCAACTATCCGACCATAATTTTAAGGAATTCTTTGTGGACCTCAAAAGGAAACTTGCATTGCACAGTGGATACAATCTGAACAAGAAAAATCCTTATTAAAATGGCCTTTTAAAAAACAGCTGCATATTCCCCCTAACATCTTGTATTCTTGGCCCAGTCTAATGAGTGTGGCCCGTATCTGAATCTCAGGAAACTGTTTAGATACCTGTGGGCGAATGTCGCATTGGCAAGCACATAGAAGAGCTAATCACTTTGCAGGATATTAGGCTAGTTTTGTCTCCACATATAAGTCATTGAAGCCATTGTAATGGAGTTCAGCAAGATGTGTTTCAGGCACAGAATTGTTAAATTATGGCTACTGCTCTCAACATTAGGGAAAAAAGTACAAAAGGATACTTCAAGGACCTAAGCTCTTTATAACCTTTGAAGCAGCAAATTTCTGACAATACTTCATAGAGTAAGTACTGGAAGATAAACAGCTGCACCAGTACACATTATTATCAGTTAAATTATCAGGTTCCAGCTGGCACAAAAGTCAAGTCAAACAAATAATTAAAACTTCCAAGAGGAGCTATGTGCCTATGGGGTTCATCCTGAGAGTCACTGGAGTGATTCACTCACAGAAGTCCTGATGCCTGAACATCTAAAAGAATATATTTGTAACTCGAGTATTCATTGCTCAGATTTTGGTCAGAATATTAAAAGAAAATTGGGACTAACAGAAAGCTCAGCAAAATAAATGTCACATGTCACTGACCTGAATATTAACAGCTGCACTGTATCTTTGATCTTGTGGGTGAAACACAAAATGTTTCAGGTTTTCTTGATCCTATCTCTAATGTTGGTATTAACATCTTTGTTACAATTACCCAGGCACTGTAACCTAGAAATGTGCAGTTAAAATAACTGGTGCTATTTTATATGCCAAAGCTGCTTTACAGTTGGTGTCAATAAAAGAAATTAAACAGTGTAAATAGATCAAACTGCCTGAAAGGCTACAGAAAAGGCAGCTGGGAAGCTGCTGAGAACCTGCGAGAGCAGAAGCTTTTCTGTGTTGCTGGATGATATGGCAGCATTCAAAGGAATCTCCCTTTGAGATAGATCATTGCCAATCCTGTTCCAATTCTCACCTTTTTGTTGAAATATTTCTTGAGCTTGAATCCCCTCCCAAATACAGGAGTGGGGAGTGAGGAGAATCTGAAAATTGGGGATTTTAATCTTCTGTGCTCTCTGTGTTGTCACTGGAGAGACATCTTTAGTACTTCTTCCCATGGCAACCTGGAGGTAAACTGGCAACACAATACTGAAATAATCTCTTTTCCACAAATTTTCACCTACATCTGAGATGACATGGACTGTGTAGTGGACAGATTTGGAGGCTGTAATAAATGAGGTTCCCAGGTGCAGAGCCCTAATGCCCCACAAAACAATAATTCAAAAAGATGTCCACCAAAACCACCTGAAATTTGTGCTGAAAAGGATTAGATGGAAGAAAGAATGGAAGCAGAAGAAAAAGGAAAGGGGAGAAAAAGCCAAAATAAAAGGAATAGTGAAAGAGAAGAGGAGCTCAACAGAAGAACCTCTGAGTCACTCTTAAGTGACTTTCTGTAAAATTCAAAAACCCTACTGCATTTTGTCTGTGAGCCTGAAAAGATGAAAGGAACAAGGAGCAGAAAGTTGTAACTTTCATGTTTACACACAAATGCTTGGAAGGAACCTACCTTTGCCTTACAACCTCATTGAGTACTTGGAAGTGCAAACACAAATTAAGCAAAGTCTTTGAAGTCCTCAGCTATGCAGAAGTCCCAGCAGAACAAGGAGTTCTGAGCTGAAAGGTGCGGAAAGGTGCCTGCAGTGTTGGAAGAAAATTACTTCAAGGAGGCAGAGACAGAAGATACGTCTTTTTATCCTCTGAGTTTTGCTTGTGCCAAGAGTCTCATTGAATCCAAAGGGGGAGTTTGTCTTGGAATGCCAGGAAAGTTGCTGGCCTGGCCTGTCAGCATTGTCTGAAGCCCCTCTGTCAGCCTCGGGTGCACTTGGTGAGCACACACTTCCCAGCTGGAAGCTGGGAGTGAAGGCAGCAGGAAGGGAGAGATCAAGCAGAGGAGGCTCTGCTCACATCCACAGTGCTGCTGTGCAAAGGAGGAAATGCTGCTGCAACCAAAACACCTGAACTGTCAGTGAAGGTACCAGATACCTCTACATCAGCTTTTTCTGCACAAAGTATCATCAGCTGAGAAACCCTCCACAGCCACAGGGCACCAAAAGTACCCCAAGAGAGTCCTCCAAGCAGAAAAAAACTCAAAATACTGGTATTCAATGCACTCTCTCCAGGATAGAGCATCACCATGGGCCATCTCTACTCCTTCCCTCTGACTATGTTCTGTCTTTGGTTGGCTTCACTCAGCACACTGCAGCACTGCTCTGCCCATCCAGACTTTACCCTGAAAGGTCTACTGAGCTTTCAATGGCTGTTAGCACAACTAAGGAATTAGAGAAAGGAGAAATAACCAACAACAGCAGGGATGCACCTTAAGTATCCAAGCTGGTAGAGAACACTGAAGAGAAAGTCAAATTATAGTAAAATTGTGTTGCCGTGCACGCAAGAACAAAAATTCTATGTCCCTTATGAGAAGCTAAAGCAAAAACCTGCAGAAAGTGAGTTCTACTTCTTGGAGCCTGAGGACTCCCTGTTTTGTTTATAAAGGGAATATTGACTTTGGCAGTACAGGGTACATCCTACAAGTCTCCAAGTCTCTTAAGCCCACTGCTCCTACTTCTTTACTCCCAGAAATTCCTCTTAAGAATGAATGAACTTAATTATTTTTTAAAAAAAATCTGCTTAATAAGTTTTCTTATATATGGCCAAGATGAAAAAGCAAATGTTTGGCCTCTGAGCTCAAGGCTAAATGAAGGCATGGTAAGTGATGAGGACCTGTTGCTCACTATTTATTTGCTTTAGAACAGTAACAATGTCAACATTTCCAGCCAGCACTTACCACTCCTGCTGGGTTAGCACTGAAGGGGTTTTTTTTCTCAGTGGAATCAAACAGTTCAGGGTTTTTCCCCTCAAGTTTACAAGATATCTCTGTAAATGCAAATCATCAAATTCCGGCTGATCATCCAGATGTTGCTGTTAAAATACATGGTCATATATACACATGTGAGTGTTTATATATACATAAATATATAAATATATAAATGTGCATATATAAGATCTATTCATTTAAGTTTGAAAAGTATATAAATATTTCTATGTCTGTTTGAATGTACACATGCAATGGAAGAAAACAGATCCTGCTGTTGGAAATACGGAAAAGTCACCTGGACATTGTCCTGTGCAACTGGTTCTAGGGGGACCTGCTTGAGTAGGGGGGTGGATAAGAAGACCTCGGCAGGTCTCTTCGCATTCCATACATTCTGTGATCCTGCAATTCTATTTTTCTACCTAAAAGCAATTATTCAAGTTGGCTGTCTTCTAATGGCATCCATCTCTGTGAGCATATGAACAATTTAGCAGCCTGTTTATCCAGCTCCTGAGGTCCCAGAGGTTTTTCTTTATATTTCTTTGTTTTTCCTTTCGGGACCTGCTGTGAAAAGTTCATTGTTTTACTGTCAGCAGTTCAATATGCTCCAGGCTGAACGCTGAGCCCAATGACAAAAGTTAAATATTCCTACATTCAACAACTTCATGGAAGATTTTAATCTCTAAAGTAAAATGCTTCTAACTGCTTTGCCCAGAAGGACAGAGTCTGCAAACATAAATTTTAGAAAAAAGTTTTTCTTCCACTCAGTGGAGAGCTTTTCTTCCTTACAGCTGTCTCTAGGTTAAAATTAGATGGAAGAGAAAACTTTTCTAAGCTTGTCATGAGAAATGTTGTATCCCAAGTTACTGAGAAATATTAATGAGTGTACTAATGGATAGAATTAGGAGCTTTAATGACTTACATTCAGCTGCCCGGAGCCTTACAATCTATGAAGGACTGAAGGAAGGCTCCCAGAGGGTCTCATGATGTGCTGATTCTCATATCAATCCTTGGATCGGTTTCCTGGGAGTGCTCACAGACTTAGCAGTTTCAGGCACCAATTCAAGAAAATTGTCTTATTCACTATCTGCCATTGCAGATACTCCAGAGTTTTCAGCACCCAGCAACTAAAACAGGGAAAGCTCCTGATTTCTAACAATTTTGTAATGTGTTTAAACACACGCATAAGTTTTTAATCCTCGGATTAGGCCATATTCCCAATAGCTTTCCATAGTTTGACCATTTTTGGGACAGGGTTGCACAGTCCTAAATCTGGTATATTATGCCTCATAACCAAGTGAATTCCAGATTCTTGTCATTCCAGCTAGGAAGAGATTTTAGGTTGATTTGGGGGCTTTATTGCACAAACTCTATTTTGTGTCTACTTGAAGACAATTTCGGTTTTAGTTGCTTTGTAGCCTCAAATAAGATAAATAGTTGCCGTTATTTACTATTGACTTTTTTCATAATTTTATTGCCCTCTAGCAGTAAATGCATTTTGCTTAACCACAACAAAGCCCCAGGGACTCCACTGCAAGATCCCTGAAACCTTCAGCAAAGATCCCATCTTCTTCACATCTAGAGTAGGGTCCAGCATTACAGTGGAGAGGAAAAAGTGACACTTTGCATTTTTAGGAGATTTTCATGTTTCATCTTAGCCGTTTGAAACCCCATTGTTCTCTGTCACAACAAAAGGGTGTCTTGAGTTCCTACAAAAGCAGAAGCCTGATAGGATACTTGAAGGGAGAAAAGCAGGTAGTCCAAATCGTGGTCTTGCAGTGAGTGTCAAGAAAGAAATCACACAGCTGAGAGGAAAGCAAGGTAACCTTTATGTGGTTGAAAGGATAAGTCTGGCGCCGACTGCCAGAGAATAGTACAATCAGTGGCACCACCAGCCTATGGAAATGGAAAAATTATTTTCATTATGCTGCATAATGATAAAAGACTGGCTGGATTTGCTGCTTGTGGTTTCTTATACTGAGGAACATAAGAAATGCCTCGACATTTTCAGCACTTCAGACAGAAGTCCAGGTCATGGCAGACAACAACTCAGCTAATTATGAGGAAGGTAGGGGAAAACAAAAAGAAAGGCTCATCCCAGCATGTCACAGCTTTTCTCACTCAGGAGTTATTGTGACATGAAGAAGGTGGAAGAAGCAAATTTTTCTCCCTCAAGTGTCTGGTCTCTGAGCTGGCAATCCTGTTACAGGGCTGTGGTATCCCTCAGCCACGCTCACTGCTTTGCTGAAGCACTTTCTGTAGCAAAATAAAGACATAATTCACTATGGGAAGCTGCCAGCATGCAGCCATTACTGCAGGTTTGCTTTCTGATTCCTGAAGACCAGAGTTTCAGAGTCCCTAGGAGGGTCAGCAGAAAGCTCAGCCCCAACATTTCCTCTATTCCTGCTCCATATCTATCGAGATACTGGATGAATTCCCTGCAGCTTCACTTCATGGCTCCTCTGACATCCACCCAGGCTGGAGAAGATGCTCTCAGTTAAGTTTTCAATCAGCTTTTCAAACCTCTGTATCTTTCTCCAAGCCTTGAGATATCTGCTACTATATATCGTCAAAGAACCAATTCTGAAGGCTTGTAATGAGGAGAAAATCTCTGAATTATTCTTTCTTGCACAAGATGAGGCATTTAATATGTTCCTTTTCTCCCCAGAGGCAGTACAGACAAGGGAACAGTGACATGTAAAATGAAAACAAAAATACAGAGCAATGTATTATCTCCATGAGGTGGAATCCACTTGGGTTTTTTCAGTTGTTCACATTGCAGACTGGTGGGATCATCAACAGCCACTGAGCTCCTACATGCACATGCACATTTGTATATACAAATATACAAATATTGGTGACTGCACAAAGGCTGGAGGTGCTCACTGGCCAGCACATCTCCCTGGCTGCTATTTAAGGACTGAAGGTGTGGCTGACCCTGGTTAGGCTGTGCCGCATTTCATTTCGGTGTTACATGGTGGGGTTTGCTCCTTTTGTATTAAGTTTCTGACGTTACAGAGATATCTCTAGTGGAGACCATGCTCCCCTTTTACTTCATTTCTGTGGTATTTTATGAGGCAGAATGTTGGCAACGTAGAAAAGCTGTGATTCAAATCATCTCACAAGTAACATTGCTCTGCCATTGAGGTGACTTTGGCCCATACCAGAGAGCTAACCCAGCTCTAATCCTCCAGTATATCAGCTTAAAAGCGAGTCCTGAGGGCTCCTCATTTCTTCTGAAACTATCCTGCAAGAAATATACAACCAAGGAATAAATACAATTTCTCAAAGTGCTTAGTTTTCCCTTTGGCACAATCTGTAGGTGCTGTGTTCCAAAAACCTCATAGGAATTGAATTATCCCAAGTCCTACGGTCCTGTAGCCCTTCATCTGAATTAGCTGAAATTGGCTAATATACTTGGAAGTATAAGATATAAATACAAACTATACTGAACCAAGCAGCTGTTGTCCTTCTGGGGTTCCTTTTAGTGACTAGGATTGTCATTTTCAAGAGTCAATTAAAAATGTTAGGGAAGTCTCTTCTAGAAAATCAGCATCTCCCTCTGTGCTCCCTGAGTGATGCTTAGTGCTTGCCACAACCACCCCATCTGTGAAACATCCTGACACCCTGATTTATGTGAGAAATGGGTAAGTAGGTCCTTTGGATCATGACACAATACAGGATGAATGTGGTTAACCCAGCTCTTAATGCTATTATTATTAGAGTCTATTTACACAAATCAACGTCATCTCTCTCAGTCCTCGCCATCTTCCACCGTACTGTTGGCACAAGGCGTCACCTTCCCTGTAGGAACCCCCAGGAGACAAAATATGCTATCAAGAGGATAAAAAGAACACCCCCCCCCCAAAAAAAAAAAAAACCAAACAAAACAAAACCCACTCCTGAAAACTTCTGCTAAGGCCAAAAAGTGTTTGGGGACTGTGAATCCACACTGAAAAAAACCTCTGCCTATAACTCTCAGTTCCACCTATCCCAGGCATACAGTCTTTTCCCATGGGTTTCCCTACTTTTGGTAATTGTCTGGATACTATAAAATATAATTAACAGCATTAAAAATATCAGCTTTAGTTCAGATAACACCTCTGTCTTTTAGTTCTTTTAAAAATTGGGCAATAAAAACTTGTTTCATACTTATTCAATTAGTTGAATTCCACCATGGAACTAGAAAACAAATTGAGTTTCGTTTTTAATATCTCTGCAGTTGCCAAAAAGAGGGCAAGACAAAGAAAACACAATTTCATAAAGCAAAACTTTCCCAGGTTCCATGTTCAGTAAGCATTTTTTCATAGGAGCTAATGGAAAAAAATTTTGTTTGCTCCTCCATAATTGCATAGAATTGACCTAGATTACCATCAACCTGAACTCTAGAGAAAACTGAGCTTCTGACAAAGCAACCCGGATTTTAGCCCAAATAACATGTACCTGGAGGTACCCTTTGGAAACCACTGCTGCCAGTCTTCATGAACTGAAGGATAAAAGGCACTAAGTTGACTTCTAACAGTTCTGAAATATCAGGGAAGCGTGGGTGTTTAAATGACAGATGCTTTTGGTTAGAAATACATCATCATCATTCATTTCATCAGCTGCAGGAAAAATTTCATAGAAACCCAACAGAGATGATAGTTTAATGGTCTAGCAGGATGTGTATTACAAGACACTGAAAACACAAGCATTGTTTAAATATGGAATGATGAATATGACCTTATCTTACTCATGAAGAGTCAGAACAGCTGCATCCTGATGCCAAATGTAAACAAAAGCAAGGCAAGATGTGCAGTGAATAATCTGGATTTGCTTCTCTATTCAGCAGTGGAAAGTAAAGTACAACAGAGACATCTCAGTTTCCCACTTCTCCTGTATCTATACATAAATATGAAAGAGCACAACCCACATGTTTTTAAACATAAACTCAAAAATGTTTGAGCTTCAGGGAAGCTTAAGAGATGTCCTAGAGATTCTCTCAGGGAAAAAAAAAAAACTTCAGAGCTCATTTATACTAAATGCACAAAATTCCCAGCTTTATAGCTTCATTCAAAGATTTTTCATTCACAGGAGGGTATAACTTGTGAGGGAGATCCACAAATTTCAGAAACACTGTGATTTTTCAAGTGATCTCTCCATGTCCATTCTTCCGTTCTTCAGTATATCCAATACTCTGACGGAGAAACTTTTTTTTTTTTTTTTTCTTTTTTTTTCTTTTTTTTTTCTTTTTTTTTTTCTTTTTTTTTTTTTTTTTTTTTTGGAAAGGACTGATTTTGGAAGTAAAAATACATGTTGACTCTAGAGAGCTCTTCATGAAAGAATGAACTGAAAAGCAGGAAGGTCAGTGAGTACAAGGTAAACTTCATCGCATTTTAAAAATCATAAAGGCAACAAGAATATGAGCCTTTTTAGGAAGGACGAAAACAGAAGGAGGTAACTTAGACGAATCTGTACATTCTAAGAAATCCTAAGGTGAGAAGGGAAAAAAAAAAAAAAAAAAAAAGATATTTCATCAGAGGAACATGCTCAGGTATCAAGGAGCAAATAATTTGGAGGGAGGGGGAGTGGGGAGGTGTCTAATGTCCCGACACCAGCTCAGCAAGGCTTTGAGAGATCTCTGAATAAGACAAGAAACATAATCATTGTCATTTCAAAGACAATTCTGTAAAGAGCCTTGAAGAGAAGAGATATTGACAGGAGACACAGAAATTCTGCCATCAGCAACCACTCCAAAGCAGGAAAATCTACTCATCAAAGTATACAGAATAGTGCCATAAGCTATGTAAGGGAACAGATTGACAGGCAGCTCAGAGTCAAGATTAATGATGAGTCTCTAACCATCTAATTGCAGCTGAATATCTGAGTGCAGCAAATCACACCAAATATAGTGAATATAATCAAATGCACTTCCCGTGCTGGAAAAATATCTCTCTAGTGCTCCTGTACATGCCTGGTTCCCAGATGAATCAGTCAAATTCCTGTTTCAAGCTTGCAAGACCCAGTCAGAGATGCTGTCTGTGTGAGGGTGGTTATTCACAGAATAACCCATTTACCTGGGCTCCTGCTGCCCTGGCTGATCCATGGCTGCAGTGTGATGCAGGATCAGAAGCCCCAGTGTGGGCTTTTTCAGCAGAGGTTTCTCCTGTACTGTTTTCTCCAGCATTCTGATCAACACCATGAATTCCCATCTCTCTCTGTGCCACCAGAACACAAGATATAGTCCTGCAAATGACCCACACATAAGCTGGAAATAACTCTGTAAAAGCTGCCCCTTATTTGGGAGGACTGAATGGCAGCACTGACATTTTTCCGGGGAGAGACAAAGCTCACACACTCTGACTGCTGATCCCCACATATTGTAGCAAATTAAACCTGACATGCACTCCTATAAATCCAGCCTGGCAGTGGAAGAGCTGGATCCAGAGCTCCTCAGCAATATACTATAAAATAAATAATATAATATAAAAATCTAAAGATCTGGTAGCCCACCTGGAGAAGGAGGATGGGATGGGACAGGACCTCTGCTACCTCTGCTGCCATCTTCTCTCAAAAGAAGGGAAGAAACTTTCCTATTGCACAATTCAAGGAGTATCAGAAGGGTTACAGGCAGCTTTGTCTCCAGGGTAGCCCTTGGCTTTGGGAACAAAACTGCCAAGAAAACATAATTTTATTGCCACAGTTTGCAACACAGTGGTGAATGCTAAATGACGCCTGTTCACACTCAGGTGCCAAGAGAGTGCCTTAGGTACATTACCTGTCTGTCCTCTTCTAGGGAGCTAAGAAAAATAGATATTGGCAGTTACTTCGTTTTGTGCAAATATTCTCATTTGTGTTTCCCTGGTATTCAGTGCATTTTAGAGCCATGAAGTGGTTAGATTTATCCTAGAGGTATTCTGTCTACACTGGGTACACTCCTAAGCTGCTTCAACACTGTCTTGAACTCAGATCTTCAGCAAGACTCACCACACCCTGGATGATCAAGGCAATATTATACTCAGTTCCTAATGCCCATCTAAGGAGACTGCTGGCAGTAATCTTTGCTTTGACCCATGTGCAGCTCCAAGGTAGCCCTTATTATTGAAGAACCATACATAGCCCCTCTCTTATACAAAGCAAAACCCACTGAACTCTTTTCAGTTCCTCCTTAATTCACATTTGTCAATGTTATAGACCACCCTCAGAAAAATTATTGCAAGACAAATATACACAGATGCAGTGATATTTGCTACTGCACTATTTTATGAGTGTGTACCGCAGAGCCTAACTTCAAGGCAAGAAGACTTATGATGCAATTACTTTAGTATATTGTTGTACAATTTGCAACTAATGGAAAAGAAATTTACTGGCTCCACTTCAGCTGTCAGAAAGTCTGTCTGCAGAATAAGAATGGAGGGAATATATGCTTCTCCCCATGAGTGAAAATGTTAAATGACAGGCATCGCTTAACCCGATCAAACATTTTAAACCTGATCAGCTATCCATATCACAATAAGTAAATTTTCCTGTAAAGAAAATTAATTATTCTTCATAAGGAAACAAAAGCATGTGATATCAAGAAGCAAATAAAAAACTGCCCAGCACACCCCCTCCCAGGGGAGTCAAGCCCAGTCAATCCACTTTCTAGCCTAGTGTAAAAATTAAGAATTCCCTGTCCTTTTTTAATTGCTTTAATTGGTGGTGTTTCCCAGTGGACTTTCATGTTTCACTTAGCCTTTTTTTCCCCAAGTTGAAAAAAATGCATCTAATTAATATCATGTAATTGGATTTCCAGTTCAATGTTTAATGTCTAACATCCCATAATTAGGAAGAGCAAAAGCAGAGACTTGTCTTCACTTTTGACGTAAGACCTTTTTGATGGAGGAAAAGATCATTCATATCACATGTTTTGCAACTTACATTTCTTAGCAGCTTGACAAATTTGTTCAAGTGAAACGCCTGGTAGTAAACATCCCTTTCATTAGAAACACAGAAATTGGAGGCATGAAATTGAATGGAGAAGGACGGAAGAGTTCAGTGGCAGTTTTCACTGGCCCTAATACTCAATTTAGAAGGAACCTAAACTCAAGTCCCTTGGAAATAAAACCGAAGTTTCCTGTTGCAGCAGAGATGAAAAAGCTGATGTAATCTGATGGATATCTAAGCCTAAAGTGAATTTAGCCTATATTAAATAGCAGTGAATGTGAAGATTTTTGTTTGATCTTTATATTTGGGACACTTGCATGCTGTCTAAAGCAGAGAGGCTGCTGTGGCTCTCTCTCTTCCTTTCCCCATTTTCTACCCTTTGCTCACTATGACTACCATTGTTTGGAGAATTCTGATTAATAGTTCTGGACTCCTGTTATAGAGATAGTGATATAACATGTCTTCATCATAAAATTTTCCTTTACACAATTAGAATTAGAGCTATTAAAAAAAATGAAAATAAAGAAATACCTTTGTCCGTTATCGAAAATGCAATGAAACCAAGGAAAACTTGAAATGAAAATAAATCAGGCTGCCATCCAACATCGTACATAGTGAGCAGGTCTTCATATCCTCAACTTCAGCCTATTTCCTGGCCAATTTAATGTAATTATGAAGGTATTAAACAAATCTTGAAATAAGGCAGGGTATGAAGCCCCATAACCATGTCCATATCAGAAGGAAACCATGCCAAAGTTTCCAGTCCCAAATACTTCAGAAAAGCCTTTCCTTTTAAACAGTCAGCTATCAGCATCTCATCACAAGTTCAGCTAATGGGAGCTGAAAACACCGAGGTGCTGCCATGTTTTGAACTGAAGTATAGTGGTGATGATCTGCTCCTTGATAAAGTCCTCACCCTACTCACTAGTTTTCAGTCAGGACCCTTCAAAAGGCAGTGAAGTGTTTACCTTGACTTCTTATTTCTTGTTCATCACCCTGCAAGTTTTCAATCTCTTCCCACATATGAACGTTCCACCAGCCATCCTCTGCCCATGCCCTGAGCTGGGGGTCACACCTACACAGGAACAGAGGCGCTCCAAAAGGACCCAGTGAGGAATTCAGTCAAGAATTCATAGGTAAAATAAACTAATACCTGGTAATAACTATAGCAATAAAAATCATAATAATAACAAAATGTCTTTTTATTGTCTCTGGGCACATATTCTGTATTCCCTTAGAACATCCTGAAGGCACATTTAATTGACATACACAGAGGTGACTGTACTACTCCAACTTCTTGCCTCCTCCCAGAGTGATTTCAATTTGAAGGCATATTTCTGGAGCAGGACTACAGCTCATACAGAAGAAATCAAGGCAGTACAAAGGTACCTTACCCTGCAGTATGAGACATGGATATTTAAGCATTTTTTGGTGTGCACAGCACATTGCAGGCAAGGGGCAGCCAGTGACCCGAGACAGTCCAAAGCCCAAAGGACAGCCTCTTTTCTCATGCTTGGTCCTTTTCCTCTGCTCCTGTGCAACTCCAGGGTGCCTAGAACATTGTTCTCCAAGGTCACATCTGCCAGTATATCCCTCTCATCACTACTGTAACACAAACCAAAATAAGTAATTTAACCTCTTCCTTGACTGATTTTTCCTTTTGCGTAAAAAAGGCAATGGTATTGATGTCTCTTCTAATATAATGAGGGGAAAAAAAAAAAAAAAAAACCACTCAAATGTTTATGCAAAAGAAAAGGAAATATTTTTGTAGTAAAATGGAAGATATTCTATAGAAAAGAAACTCTCATTATGTAAGTAAAAGGCAACCAAAAATTACAGGACCCTAGTGGAAAAGGCATGAAACAGAAAAGCCGAATCATTTCTTACCCCTAACAGTCTTAACAATAGCTTAGGGAAAAGAATTTATGAACCAATTATAAGTCTCCATAGCTCTATAAACCTAACTGAGATGAGCATTGACTAACATATTAACTTGGTAGGGATTGGATTGTTAATGGGGACACCAAGATACGGCCACACCGTTCAGCAGCCAGGACTGAGAGACTATTGTGGGCTGCTTTTCCCTGATTTAGCTCCCACCTGTGTGCTTGGTTGGGTTTGGGTGAGGAGCCGTATCTTTTTCATGCTCCACTGAGCTGGAGACAAAGAAATTACAAATGAAGTTAGACCCTCCCAAAGGGTTACTTTTTTAAAAACTGCAGATTGGCTGTGAGGCAGCCTTTTATATGTGCAGTCTTCTCTGCTTCCTATGAATTGAAATATGGCTTTTAAAATTAATGTGAGTTTGGGGGTGAGTAGATCTAATAATCTTGCCCTGATGAAATTATTTACATGACATTAGTCAATTCCTGAGCATTATACTAACAAGCAGTGTGCAAAAACAGGGAATATCTATGTATGACATATTGACCTGAATACCAAATACCTGAGATTTCTACATTAACAGGGTGATGGGTACTATTACAGCAATTATGTCAAATAAACCAGAGCTGACTTTGAAGGTCTGCCTACATAATGAGAGCCAATAACACAATCATTGATGAGTCTGCAGCTGTGCTGAAGCTTATTCTGTATTAAACACCTCATATACTTTTATTTTGGAATGGCTTGTAGGATATCTCCAATACCAAAAAGTTCTGCTTGTCCCATGATTCAGAGCACTCTGGCTGGTATAAATGGGAGGGCAAGCAAGGAGAAAACTGTCCTTGGCTGGGATTTTCATGCTGATGTAGCTTCTGAGCCAGATCTCAGGGGTACACTTTGATGACCCCATTTGCCCACAACTGTCCTTTACAAGTTTCCACATCTACACAGTGAAGAGGTCAACAAAACTTTTTCATCTATGCTACCTCCTGGATTAACCTGGGCTGTAAGACTCAGAGAGGGAATTTTCTACCTCAGGAGAGGAAACAGCTGCCCTGGCTTCTTCTCACGAGCAGGCTGCCTGGGAAACAAACTCCTTGAGATGAACCCTGGGGTGATGAAGAGTTAATAAATCTCCTGACCACAATGGCTGTATCTCTTTAATGTAGCTGTGCCCACCAGATAACGCTGTGCTCCAGGAGGAGCAGCTTTTTTCTGCCCCATATCTGATCCAAGCTGACTTACCAGAATGGGTCTGACTCACACGTACCAACCAGCCTGCTCTCCTGCAGGAGCGAGGGATGAAGACAAAGCTTCCCTCAGAAGTGTGTTGGTGGGATTGGAGCCATTTCAAAAATATTGGGGTGCTAGAGACATGTACTTTATCTCATCCTGCATGCAGTTTTATTTTGATTTTCTGTCAATTATTCAATCCAGTAACCCCAGGGCAGCATACAGACTCTTTCCATGAAATTCAGGTTTCCCATTGGATTACTGTAGCTTTACAAACAAAATCTGTCAACCAAAAATGAGCCCTTTAATCCTTTTTTTTAATTATTATTTTGCTTTCCAGATTGCAATACTGAAGGCCATGCTGTTGCCTTTCTGTTTTATCTGTCCAGAGTGAGTCTGAAGACAGCAAATGTGATTCCCATCTATAAGAAGGGTTGGAAGGAGGATTCAGAGAACTACAGACTTGTCAGACTGACCTCAGTCCCAGGGAAGGCTATGGAACAGAGTATCTTGTCTGTTTAGACTAGATATCAGGAAAACTTTTTCACCAAAGGGTTGTCAGGCATTAGAACAGGCTGCCCCAGGGAGAGGGGCAGTCACCATCCCTGGAGGTATTTAGAAGGCTTGTAGATGTGGCACTTAAGGAAGTGTTTTAGTCCTCTGCTTCTGTATATCAGGCTCTAGATTCGCTTTGTGCTATTCTGCTGTTATCCAAGTGACATGAAGGCTACATTGTTTTTTACATTAGCTGTACCCGGGAGAGTCTGATACACAGAAATGTAATTTAAAATCAGGCAAGAGGAATTCTTGATTGATATTCTTCCCTCCTCTTTTGTATGTACATTACTTCAATTGCAAGTCTGGACATTGCCCAGTGTTACCAGGATCCCTGCAGATTTTCTTTACACATTTAATTGACAGAGACCAGATTCTAACAGAAGAAACAGCAGTGTGCCATTTGTCATTCCACAAAGGACTTTGGGAAAGCAAGAGATGTGAACCGTATTCCCCAATAATTCAGCAAGACTGCACAGTCTGTAACTTCCTGCTCTGTTTGCAACTCACTCCCTTTTGTAAGCATATCAACATCCATAAAGAGCTTTGTGATACTTTATATAACGGGGGACACCATACAAAGGGCTCAGTTGCATGTAGCCAGTTTATATCTCCCTTTTTTTTTTTTTTTTTTTTTAACACTGGCTTTCCCTCCCTTTTTCCTGCTGCTAAATCTGGTCAATATTAACACCACTGATGGTCAATGAACCCAGAATGATCCGAACTGGTAATCTCATTCACATACACACAACAGCAAAACCACTCAGCCACCAGCCCATCTTTCCACAACGTCCCCAAATCATTCAAGTCCCCCCAAACCCAAGCAGAAATTACATTTCCTAATTAAGTGAAGCCTATTACTTGTTTCTGACAAGGTAAAAAAATGCCCATGAGTCACCATCTGTTGCACTTCACTACTCCCCACTTCTCACTAAACCATTCCTTCACACAGTTTGAGAAATCTGTCCCAGGTCAAAAGTATCACAAAGCTGGAAGAGAAGCATTAAATTGATTTTCCATGACAATTTAGGTGAAGGTCTGCTGTGGTACGTTTGCACGGCACTTTGTGTAGCAGAGCCATGACCTATTTTAATACCGGATAAACTGTGATCAAAAAGACAGGTAGCAAGACAAAATGCTCCTGGGATTCCTTAAGTTTTCCAGTCTGGTAACATAATACTACTAATAATAACCTTTTCCATCTGTTGGTACATCGTACCTATAATTGTGGTATCAATAACTGACATGATACAAGTTCATGAGAAAATAGGAAAGAGAATTTGCCCAATGCCTCTTTTCTCCAACCTTGTTCAGATGCTATTGCTCTCTCTGATTTCTTCTTTACCTTCATATGATACATCCCAATTGATATTAAATTGCTGTTTCTTCAAGACAAAAAAGCAAAACCTGTGGCTTTATTTCTACTACTCAGTACTACAGCCTTCCTGTTCAAGACAGCTCCAAGAAAGGATCCTCCTTCACGCTGCCCTGCCATTAGTCCCTATCAATCAAAGCCCTGTCTGCACTGAGTGACCAGCGCTGAATGCCGTGGAAAAGGTTACAAAACTTCCATAATTGTGTAATAATTCACCTTAGGGAAGCTTGTTCCTAGTGACAGGATGCTAGTGGGCAGCTTAAGCACTCATACGCAGAGCTAATGGAATTAGAGGCTATCTGCAGTGTTTGGGAGGCAGCAGGCAACACAGAGAAGAAGGAAACAATGACATGATTGAAAAGGATCTTGGACCGCAGACACATGTTCTTGTTTTTCATCAGTCATTCTGTTCCTTACAATAATTCATGCCAAGGTGATCAGAGTGCTCAGAATTTGTATAGCCAGAGATGAGGGGAGCTGTAATATGTACAATCTAAGCACCATAGAGCAAGGACATATATTTTAGGTACTTATGTCCCCATAAAAGGTCTTGCTTTTCCCTTCCTGAGGCTGCCATATGCCGCCATCACGTGAGCTGATAGCCAAACTGGTTTGGAGAAATAGTCCATCTAACACTATAGGCTGTCACCAACAGCCTTGAAGTTTTCTCAGTGCACCTTCACAGCCTCTGGTAGTTTGGTCCTGAATGCATGTACACTTCCAGACCTAATGACACCTTACAGCAACCAGTCCAACAGCAAAACTCCTCTAACTTGTTACCTTTTCTTCAGTGATGACAGGCAACTAAGCTAAGGTTTTCAAGGGAAATTTGAAAGGCTCAAATTACACACAAACTATAAAATGAGTGGTACACACTTATGCCTCTTAATAGGACTGCCAATGGCCAATTTGTTGCACTTTAGACCCCAGGTTTCACAGGTAGCTGAATAAAATTTACTTCCCTGGAGTGTAATAACAGCAAAAGAGGACTGACCACAGGTGAATCTTTTTCATCCGAGTCACTCAGTAACACGCAACTACCCTGTAAACATAACAGTAGATGTTGCTTCATCAGTTCCTTCCAAGCTTATCTGCTGTAGAAAAGGTTAAGCATATTGACCAGGTGTTGCCTTTTGTGATATGTTTATTTTATTAGTGCATGTCCTTGAACTAACGCTCCATTTCATGTACCTGCCAGATAAGTGACTGAAGGAGCTCAGGGGAGAGAGGACGGGAGGCAGACGGGTGCATTTCAGTACAGATAAGGAGTTCCAATTCTCATGCTCATGCAAATGGCAGGGACAGAAGTGGCTCACCTTGTAGAGGACAGATTTGCAAATACTTTACTCTTCAAAACTGATCTTGGAGTACCAGGAATCAGGTCCCATTTCAAATTCCCCCCCTTTTATTTCCCTAATAATGCTGCCATCTACTTTAGCCTGTGAGCTATCTCTGTTAGGTGGGACATTCAGGGATAATGAGCAATCTCCCAAAGGCTTATCCATGGTCTTAGACAGACAGGTAGGTAAACCTGAGGAATTCCTTTCTGTGAACTGTCACTGATGGTACTAATCCCAGTGTAGACTGGTTTGCCATCTGCACACACCACCTTACATGGATTCATTGCTTCCAGTGGAGCCTTGGACTGACCTGGGCTCAGGCATGTGCCTTACCAAGCTTAGAGACAAGAACTACTCTAGCACAGTAAAGGTTTAATTAAAAGTTCTCAGCTATAGAGTTGAAGACTTAAAAAAGAGACTCAGAGCCATTGAAAAGCATGTGCTTTGCACTGACCTCCCTGTCCTGTGGTCCCGCTTTGAGCTCCAAGGCACTGCTACAAAAGGAATTCAGCATCCTCCATCAGCTGAAGGGTCTTCGGGTTCAACCTGGCAATCAAGGACCAGGTGGGTCCAGCCCCACACCAAGAGGCTCCCTGCAAGTCAGCTCTTTGTCCTCTTGCTCAAGACAGACTTCTCTTCCATTCTTGACTTCTGCCCCTTTCTTCCTTCAGGAATGCAGCTTCAGCAGCCCCACGCAGCAATGACAGCTGCAGCTCCTCTGGTCTTTTTTTTCCTTTTGTGTGTGTGTTGCATATGGAAGCATAGCAGGGGAAACCTTCTCCTCACAAGTGTCTCTCAAATTGCTGCTTTGTTCCAGAACTAGCAAAGGCCTTTTGTTTTAAGTAGCCTTTTTGTCAGACACATATTTTAAAGGACGCTGCAACACTTTGTGGTTTTAAATTATTTCCATTGCACATGCCCAGTTGGCCACCAGAGTGATTTTCTCCTTCCTATCACTCCAGTTGCCCACGCCTACTGGCCTCACACAGATTCACTCTCACTTTACTCTGAGGGCTTGCTTTCACAACTCTCCAGCAGAAATTAAAATAGATATTGAGCAGATCAGCTGGGAATTTCAGGACTTCTGGTTTTGCAGCAATTCACTTCTGTTAGAAGGTGGAGACAGAGACCATTGGTTCATCTCCTCTCTGTTACTAAATGTCTCAGTAGGAAAACAACATTCCCTAACAAGTGCTATGGAATCTGTGGAATGTGTTCTCAGCTCGTCTGAATGCAGATGCTGAGGTTTGATGCTTATTATAAACCGAGCACAGTTAGCACACAGGCATCAGGTCTGTGATCCTGCAGCCTCAATAACTCCACAGCTTCTCTCTGGTGTTCCTCTCTTTTTTCTTCCTCTGCCTCCGCACCATTTTCTTTTCCTTACACTTTCTCAAACCTTAAAGGGCCTCCTGTTTTAGTATTTCTGTCTGCTTTGGTTTTCTTTATCAGGGATTTGCGCTCCTTCTCTCAGTTCTTCTCTCCATTTTCCTCGTGTGAACCAAGAAATCCCTGACAGCTGCGCTTCCCAACTTTTGTTTGGCCATCGTCGTCATTTTGTTTGTGTGCATGTAGGAAGAGCGTGAGAGGATCCCAGCCAGCCAAGTGACATGGTTTGAATCCTACAATGACTGCAGGTGGAGCCAAACACTCCATCCATCCTTACGGCAGCTGCTTCCCTGGAGAACAGCAGCCACAGCTCGGAGACAAAGACCAAGCTCAGAGCTCCAGGAGCACCTGGGAGAGCCCAGAGCTCCGTGCCTTGACACACACATTTACCACCAGATTTGTTGAAGCCGTGCAGCTGCACTTGCCCCTGCGTGGATTTGCTCCTGCTCTGCTCTAGCTTTTTACTTTTATAGCAGACAGCTGTGGTCCATGAAGAGACTGGACAGGATTTAACCAGTAAATGTTAGAAAACTGACCATTTTCCCCCTTATTCACTCTCCAGACTCTCAGCACAGCTTTTCCCCCTACATGCACTGCCTGGTTTTTTCAGTCTCTCTCTCTCTCCTGCCCTAAGACCTGCACCAGCTGGTGCTGTTGCTGTGACAGGGTCAGATTCTCCCCCACACTGATCAGAAATTATAACTGACAGTGATTCTGGACAAGCACGAAGCATTGGTGATATATATCGATGATTTTGAATAAGGATAAATACTGAATCCGACAAGCTCTATCCATAATCCATTACCTCTGAAACATCTCTCTCTTTATGACTCAGCATCTGGTAGTCAGCTGAATCCAAACTTTTATAGTATTGCATTAAAGCCATCTTCAGAATGATTTCTTCATGTTCCTAGAACGGTACAAAACCACAGGAACAGTCAAGTAAAATATGCAATAATTCGTAATTATCGCAGCA
The DNA here is from genome assembly GCF_015227805.2 of Hirundo rustica. NCBI lineage: Eukaryota > Metazoa > Chordata > Aves > Passeriformes > Hirundinidae > Hirundo > Hirundo rustica. The sequence goes on along the minus strand of NC_053457.1, from coordinate 26,546,351 downwards.
GCAATGGTAAAATATGTGTTTCCTGCTTGATTTGGGGTGGGGGTTTTTGTTTGTTGGTTTTGGTTTTGATTGTTGTTTTGTTTTACTTTTGGTTTGATTTTTTTTAATTAAGAAAATTATTCACATGGCATCAGATGTTTGGAAAGAAATCCATCTTGTGGTTTGTTAATCAGAACAATATACTCTAGACTATTGAGAGAGATAACCCAGGGCTGAAAGGCTCTGCCTTATTTCCTATAGGAAGATGATAAGGATCTACGTGCGTTTGTTAGCCTGAAATTTGATGCTGCCTATCCATAAACATTTCCAACCCGAAAGCACTTAAATATATGGTTAATTTTAAGCATATAAGGAGTGACAAAAATTTCAAGCTGAGCACTTATGACCTGGAACACAAACTGGATGAGTTGCTGAAAACCCTCAAAAACCCACAGTGGCCAGCATATCTCAGAGATTTCATTGGGAAGTTTTATAGAGATTACTTTTTTTCTCATCCTCTAATATTACGCTAATATTTTGCCTTTATCATTAGCACATGCATGTGACATCCCCAAGCACTACAGTGCCTCCCTTGAGGCATGGCTGCATTTCAGCTATCTCTGCATAGCTTATCAATTTTGGTGTTCCTCTAGGGCTCCTAGTAAAGCTGTTCCATAACAGTGTGATCTTGTAAATAATCCATTATAAATTATTCTTTGTCTGCACGCAGGCAAGCAAATGTCTCACACCTTGCAGATGTTGTTAGCTGAGGTGAAAAATCACCAGCTGGCTGTTGGTTTTAGCAGAACAACCAGCACAAAGTACCAAAAGGTGGCTGTGTCTCTGCCCTATTGTGTGGTGTGATCAGCTCGAGGCTGATGCGTTTTTTAGGTATGTCCTTTGTTTAGCAAAACGAGACAACTGAGGACAGGATGCAGTCCTAGAGGCATGGTGAGCAGATCACATCCATCTTGTTCATCCATTTTTCCAGCTTCTAAGAGATCCACTGGAACACAGTATCACCAGGAAGATACATGTTTTATAAATAAGCAATGACAGGCAAAAAGCAATTGAATTAGATCCCCAAAGCTTTACTAAGACAGATGATCCTTGAAAGCACAGCTAGGATATTAAACACAGTGAAAGTATAATTCTTAATTTCTAGGCATCTGTGAGAATAATTACCATTCTTTTGGGAGCATTGTAGTGACTGTGGCTGGTAGATGTCTAAATGAGACAATATTTCCTTTTGATATTGCACCATTAAGATAACTGATTCCTATACCCAGACAAATGTTTCATATATCTCTTTCCTCCCTTTTCTTAATGTGTGCAATTGTGAAAGAGGAGCACTGTGGGGATTTAGTGGCTGTATCTCTTTATGAGTCTGAACTGTGACATGGTGGACTCGGTGAGTTTATTGATTTTAATTTCTTATATTTGGGATTTATCTTCTCAGCTTTACTTAACAGCTGAGAATACTCACAACGTTGATACAGAAGGCTGGCTACCCAAGGGCAAATTTCAGATCCTCATTTCTTTCTCCACCTGTGTACTTATTTTTCTGCTCCTGGATGCATACTGGCTGCCAGGCTTTGATCCAGACTTTGATCAAGAGTGGCTGATGGGTACGCTGTGAGAGAGCATTCCCCCCTCTCAGCCTTCATAACCAGAGCTGAGAGCATCAGGGGACCTTAAGTGGATTTCCATGAGTATCAGAGGGAAAGATCAGGCATTCCCTTTGAAGATCTTTTGCTATTGAAATCTAGATTATGACCTCAGATTTGGCTTGAAAACCATTGACTACAAGGCATGCAGTACTTCTAGGGGGTAAAAGGGTCTGAAAGGCAGGGATTGATAGCTGGAGGTGCCAAGATATTTCTTTTTCCCAGGAAGACAGACAGAATGGTCCTGAAAGCAAAGACAGAGAAAACCTGGTGAGAAATCCCCTTTTCCAGGCTGTTACCTAGAACCACCATCCTGCTTTGCAGTAGTGAGGAAAAATTTAGAGTTTTCATTTTAAACCAGACTCAGCAAATCTCAGGCTGTTTCAGTATAGGAAGGAGTGCTGAGTTAGGTTGATTTCCTTACTCGACCATTTAACGACCAAGCTAATAAAGAGCTTTGTGACTGAAAAATCATGTGACAACATAGGAAAAGTAAAGAGATATGAAACAATAGATGGAGCATGTCTGTCATCCTCAGAAGAGGTGTTTCCTCCTGTGGATCACTGAATTTTGGTGCCAAAAGAAGCAATACCTGTCAATGATTTGTGGTTCCCCTTACTCACTTAACCGTTCCTTTCCCCATGGCACCATTTTTATCTTCTTCATCCTCCTTGCCATCTATGAGGAAAGTATTTGTGTCCTATCATGCATTCCAGCACTCAGAGCCATAGCTTGGATATTCCTCCAACCTTAGCTATTGCTGCCAAAGAGAATTAATGGCCATAGGCTGCCAGGGGTAATGAACTCTAATGACTTCTCACGAGCCTGTCTTGGTTCAGTAACGCAGGGATTGATGTAAAATTTTCTTTAGAAGGTATTTTACTTACGTGATTCCTCACCTTCTTTGGTGGCTCCCTTCCTTTCCCTTCTCTCTGCCAGTACTGCCAAGCCTGGCAGACCATTAGTGCTTTCTCCATCTCCTGTTTTGAGGTGGGATCAACACCAACCAGCCACAGCACAGGGCTCTGCCCAAAGCCTTTTCCAGTTCTCCCGCGTGCGAAGGGCCAGCACGCATTCATGCCCATAACGGTGCTACAGCGGACTCATTCATGGGCTCACTTATTCCTGCTGTGAGATTGCCTTGCCCCAGTGCTGTTTTCCTTGGCACAATCCATGAGACAAGAAAGAATTTTTGCATCGAGATTGCTCCATCTCTGGGAAACATTTCCCCGTGCGCACGTCCCAGCAAGAGATCTGCTGCATCCGTAATCACACTCAGCACTTGGAATGTGGTGACGTCTCCACATTTCATGACCAAACATAGTCTTTGCCCTTGCCCAAGGGTGGAATAGGCTCTACCAGCATTACCCTATGGTCCTCTATCTCCTGCATTCGTCACGCTCATTTTTATGTATTTGGAGGAAAATTGCGTTGTCTGCTGCTATGATGCCCCGCTGCCTGGCAAAGGAGCCTTGCTGTATTTGTGGTATTTCTGCTCTTCTCCTTTCAGCTTTTTAGGCAGCAGCAAGTCAGCGTCCTGCTTTGTGGTTCTCTCCTTCTCAATGCTTCTGGTCTCATGGAAGTCTTTTCTAAAATTCATGAATGCTCATTGCAAGCTGGCCCATAAGAGGCTCAGCGCTCCAGCTTTCCTTTCTTCTGAGACAATTTAAGTAAGGACAAGACACTGTTTTATCTGATGATAGGATAATGCACAGGGGTGCAGTTCTACCACACAGTACTCAAGCCTGGATGCCATGCCAGCTGAGACCAGCGTCACAGTAAGTCTATTGTCAGAGGTGCCAGAATGCACTTTTGTACAGTAGCTTCAGATTAATCCTGGTATTAGTGCGTCCTGAAAACAATCACAGAAGGTTTCAATCAACCAAAGCACAAATAGTTTCCACCCGGGGGGGGGGGGGGGGGGGGAATGATAAGGGTGATGTCATCCCTTCATGTCTAATGCAGACTATGACAGATGGGGGAACCACGGAGCATACAAATAAAACGGGATAGGAAGGAGAGCCTTCACGGTGGGAACACCTGACTGCTGAGTTATCCTTCATCCCAGGTGCCTCCTGGGTGTTTGAACAGGAGTTGCTTCATTTGCAGTCATGAGCACACACAGTTCCTCCCACAGACTGGTCATGCACTGACTCCTGTCCAGCTCAGTGCCTCTCACACTCAGTGCCTTTCCTTGGGTAAAGCTACTTCAGGTGTCGCCACACTTAAAAGTGAGATTCCTATTTCCAGCATCAGACTGGACATGTTCACTGCCAAGGGCTCTCTTATATCTCTGTGCCCACAGCAAATAGACCCCACTGATTAACACAGATGCAAGCTATCCTTTTTTTAGCACTGTGATTAGTAAAATCAGAATTAAGAAACAAGAGCTTTCACATTTTTCCTTTTTTCCCTACTCCACGAATAAAATCGATGGATATAAAATATGAATAATTCTATGGAGGGTGTTTGGTAAAATATTAATAAATCTATGGAATTATGGATTTATTCAGGATAGTTTTTTGGTATCTTCTGGAAACTGTAGCTCAGCTTGAGTTTTGGATGAACATATTCATTGCACCTACCAGATTAAGATTTGTCTCTGCTGATTTTCTAAAGGGGTAAATGAGACCTTTAGCAGCCCCATGGCAGCCTGGCTAAATTGCTGATTGTGCTAACTAAATTAGTTATGTTAGTTTGATAAATCTCCACTACATCATGCAATATAGATAAAACTCAAGACAATGGAGCGGTACTACCCTTTAATAACTGCACTTGAATCAGATTGTAGGTGAGTTCATGAGCTGCAGTCCAGGAGAAGCAGTTTGCTCCAGGCATCTCTGCAGAGAGATGGAGGTTGAATATGAGAATAGAGGTAAATAATTCTGAAAGAGTTTTTAGAGGGGCTTCAGACAGAAGGAAGAGAAAGGTTTGGTAGCAGAGAAGATGTACAGGTGAGGGCTGAAAAAAGAAGGCAATCACTGTCAGGAATATTCCCACAGCCCAGCAGTCAGCATCAAATCCTAGTCTCTTTTTCCGCGCTCTCAAGACTCCCAAAAAAGCAGCAGGAGCTGTGCACTGACAGAGATGTTTCCTTGCCTGAGCACACCAAGGCCTGATCCCTGCACAGGGACTAAATCCTGCAACAAGGGTGGGGCAGCCCAGAGGTTGGAGTAGAGGAAATGTCCTACAGGGAAGGACTGCATCACTAGATCAGACCAGCACTCGTGCAGGAGGCATAATTAAAACACAGTGCATTGACAGATAGCTGCTTAATGAAAAAATTAACGGACCAGCTCTGGAAGATACAAATCTAAGGAAAAACAAACAACACACTGGTGCCCAGCCTGACAGTCAGGCTACCATAAAAAATTGCTTTTGTTATTTAACCACTGTTTTGTCCTTCCCAACACACACTGTGCTGCGCTTTTTTTTTTTTTTTTTCCCCATTTTTCAAGCAGTTTGCACCCTTGAAGCCCAGTTCCATATGGTTCTGGGGAGAAAATGTTCAGCCCAGGCTCCACCTGCAGTGACAAAAAATTGTTTCCAGGCAGAGGGGGGGAAAAGGGCACACATTCCACTTTTCAGGTTACTTGCCGGCATCAAAAGAAAATCTGGAAGAGAATGATACAGGAGATGAGCTAAAATTGGAGATGAGAATTAGCACCATCTCACTGGGGAAGGAGATTTCCAGCTGGCCTATGCAAACAAAGCCAGGGGTAACTTCAACTCATTAACTCAGCATAAACCATCTACCTCTTTTCTGTTGCACTCTTTTTTCTGCCAGATTAGTGAGCTGAATCAGCATAGAGAGGGTCCTACAGGTGCCAGAGCTTGGATAAATGGCAGGATCTTAAAAGACTGGGGAGAAAAGAAGCTTAGTGAAGAGTAGGCATCAAGGAGAAGATCTTACCCCATCTGAGGATAATGGTAGTCTGTAAATTTGGTGAGACAGGGATTATACTTCAGCACTTCTGTGCACTTTTTGATCTGTACTTACATGTCTGGAAGGCAGAATTTATAATACCACCAGAATAAAGTAAAAACTATGACGAACACACCACCACCTCTACACAGGAGTATAATATAATCTCTACAATATAATTCGTAAGTGGGTGTGAAAATGGTGACCAAGGTTATGCACGGGAGCTGCTGTTCCTGCAGGACCAGTGACATTTGTGAATTGTGCATGGATTCTCCCATGTCTAACATCTGGTGGGTTGGCTCCAGTTGAAGCACAAGCCATTGCCATTTTCTGCTCCTGTGGTTACAGCCAAGTGTACTGGACAGAGATCTCCTCCAGCCTTCACAGAGGACACCTGGCCTGCCTAGGACCAGCTCAGCAGGATTGTGCTAATCCTGATCTCCTGCCTGCCAAGGGGAATGGCACTGTCCCCTACAAACACCTCCCCTACTTACTGTACCTACTGTCAGTGGGAGAGAGATGCCTCAAAGGTGCACAAAGGAGAACAGGCTGGTTCTCCAACACCAGCTCGACACTCTCACACTGCCAAGCTGCCCTGCAGACTGGCCTGGGGCAGGGGCCACAGCCACACAGCCACTTGCATCACGAAACCAAACAGCCTCCTTGGTGCCACCCAGCCCTGGTCACTCAGGAATGAGTCACAGCGGTGGCCATGGCTTTCCCCTGTTCCAGACAGTCCCAGCATACACATTTGTCACTTGCTGACCATAAGCTCAGAGATTTTCTGGTTTTCCGGGGGTCTTTTGTTTGTTGGTTTTTTGGTTTTTTACAAGATAGGGAAGCTTATGGTGTATCTGATTTGCTAACATCTTCCTGGTGCCTGTGGGAATTACTATATCCAATGCTTTTAGGGAAGGTATTTGTTCCACTTTTACCTGCCACTCTCCATATCGATCAATTGCTGCTTTCAGGAATTTATTTCTACCATATTGCAAAGATCACCTTAGTTCAAATCCACTCTGTCTCCTAGATACATGTTCGCAGGAGAAGTATGGCTTGTGTTGCATTTTCTTAGACTATTATTCTATATTAAAAGAAGATTAATTATAATGACTTTGCTTAAAATGTCATGGTACAGTGAGATGACTTTCAGTTCCTCTAATTTAAGGTACTTAAGGCTACTCCCTCTGTTGTATCCTGTGTTTGCATTATTTATATTTTTTTGTTCTTCAGTAATTTTTCCTTCTCCAAAGTCTGCTGGGTAACAGCCCTGGAGCCTGCAGGCTCACATCTGCAACCAGCTCTCTCACCAGTACTCTGAGTGTCCCCTGGGCAGGGTGACTGCCAAAGGAGCAGCCTCTAGGAGGAAAGTGAGGAGCTTTCTCCAGGTCCAGGACTGGCCCCCACCCCTGCCAGCCTTGGGCAGGGACACACAGACAACTCAACACAGGGAGAAAAATTCAAAATGAACCCTCTGCCAGGTAAAACATTATAAAGAACAAATAGTAAACAGTCTGCTCTCAAGTATAAGAGAGAGAAGAATGCTTGTTTATGATCTCGTCTGGTACAGAAATAATATATAGTGTTATACTGCGTGATATGTAGGATATTTCAATGGGGTTTCAGTGTCTGGAAACAAAACTTCAAAAGAAGAACTGTTTTCCAGAACTTTATGATGAGGTTCATTCTTCCCTTACAAGGTCTCCACACCTAAAATCCAAGTACTGATCAAAAAGCATGGTAATTTAAACTTTCTGCTTCTCAATGCATTCTCACACTGAAATTTATAAGCTTCTGCTCATCTTTTTTTGCAAAATAATAAAAATTTGAAAGTCACCTAAGCACAGTCATTATTGCTGGGCTGCTTGCCATTTTAGACAGAAATCTGCTCAGGAGGGAAGACTGGAGCATTGTAGTCACACTAACAGGAGATATTTGTCCATGGTGAAGAACTCCCTGAAGACAACAGCAATACATCATTGGTAAATTTAATCTATTGCAGCAGTAGTTTGACCCTCCCAGCAGGCACCTGCAGAGAGTTCCCAGGGACTCGGTGCTAGCCCAGCTCATCTCCTGCCTATATCCATGGCAGCATGCCAATCAAGGGTGAAGCGGGAAGGAAAGCTTGGGAAAATACCACCACATAAATAGAAAAAAATGGAAAATTCCTAGCTTGGGTTAATTTCAGAAATTGTCCAAGAATCTAGTGTCAGCAAACTTTCAGCTTGATGATGAAGGAAAAAAAAAAAAAAAAAAAGACAAAATGAAAAAAATAATACTCCTAGCTGATGGAAAGGGGTGTGTGTGTGTGTGTGTATATATATATAATATATATATATATATATATATATAAAAAATAAAATTCACTAAGACATAGTAGCTTCCAAGTCAGTTACTGCCAATAAAGCTAGTATCCAGGATATGTTATTTGTTTATATTAATGAAAAAAAAAATGTAAATCCAACAAATTGGGAGCATGGTGCAGAGAGAAACTTCCTTGGTCATAAAGTCCAGACTACGAGTATCCCAGGCACCACATAATTGACTCCTTTTCATCTGAGTTATCTCTGGTCTCCTAGACTGATGTGGGAAGAATGTAAAACAGGAGATATTAACAATCAGAAAGTAAAAAATGACTGTATCGTAAACAAAGCCACACCAGCACTGAGAGCAGCCACAAACATAACAAAGTGTAAGGCTCAGACAGGTAAGACAAAGATTAAAGTGTAACAAAAAGTCTGATTGATTGTTGAAATGTGTTCTCAACACACCTGTACCACAGGAGAGGCAGAAGGGCTCCTGGGCAGGGCATGGAAGGAGGGACCATGGATGGGGAGCTGTTTGGTGCCTCAGTCCTGCTGTGTGCTGGGGTTTCTTCCACTCCTGCCTGATGGTGTGTGAACACTCTCCACCCGCAGTGTCAGCCCGTGGTGATGAAATGCTCAGCTTAATATAACCAGAGGTTGACAGGGATGGGAACACAGCTGTGTCCTGCAGGGATAAACCACGTCTCTGGCAAAGGATGGTCAGAGCTGCTGATTCACTGCTTTTACCAAGTGCTTTACCTTCCCTGTAGTACACATCAGCTTCAGTCCTGTCTTCCCTGTCCTGCGGCGCCCACTAAGCTACAGGGCTGTGTTTCCATTCAGTCTTCTTGTCTCCATCGTCTTCAATCACCTCTAATTCACCTCTGTGAAAACTGAGATTTGGATGCTCAGTTCTCCTTGGGTAGAGGCAGAAATCAAAGCCTTTATATTTTGTCAAATTAAAGCCTCATGTCTTTCACAAGAAGGGAAGGAAAGGGGGAAACAATAGCAAACTACATGAGGCAGAGGGAATTGATTGCAACTGGCCATATGTAATTGCATTGTGGAGGACATTTAATATTTCAACTTGATCTTTGCTGTATCAGGAGAGCAAAGAAAATCAACATATGAGGAAGAGAGAGGCTGCAGTGTCTCTTGATTTGGATTGTAAATGCCCACAAGCAAAACCATGAGGTTCTTTCAGACAACCTGTACTGCTGTTGACTGAGTGTATGTGGCCCAGACTGCAGGGACAACCAGAAAGCCACTGCGCCTGCTTGGAGACAACGGAGGCCCTAAGCCATCATGGCAGGTCCCCAGCACAGCAGGTATTTAATCCAATTGTAGCAAATTATTTCTCTCTCCCCTTCACTCCTGGGTAGCTACAAACACACTGGTGAAGGGCTTTCAGACCCCTGCAAGGAGGAAAGAGCTTTGCATCCTACAGTCTTACATGACCCTACCCTCAAAGCCAGGCCTTGTAACTCTGACTGGACCAGCTTGTTTGTAGCGCTTTGGCACCCACAACAGAAATGCAGCTCCCTGAGGCGGATCAGAGCTGGCTCAAGCTACAGTTTACATTGCAGAGGGAATAATTGCCCCAAGAGCTCCATATGCTCATCCTTTCCCACAGCCTGAAGCTGCCAAACACCTCTCTGTTTGTCCTGATCACTTCCACACTCACTCAGCCAACTGCAATCCAGCTGTACATATTAATCTTTGCAAAAGAGGGGGAGATTTACTCATTGCTCCAGATGATTAATCAGCTAGTCAGGCATAACACCACCCATGCTATTGTAATTGCAGTCAAATGATAATGTTATATGTACTGCAATCATAGCCATCATCAAACACTGGAGGAGCCTGGTAATATAAGCAATGTCATCTGTTCACAGTCTCTACAACCTGAAATTATCTAGAATCTGGAATAAATTCTTAAAGACAGCTCATAAGATCAAGGTCTTGGTACAGAGGAAGACTGGGAACAGACCAGTGATGGAAGCCACAGCAAGAGAGTATTTTTGGACAGCGGGACAAGGGTGCAAATCCCTTTAAGTTTTGGTTTTCCTGACCTAGTGGCACATATGTGCAGACAGGAGCTGGTCAAGAGGTCAGTGCACTACAAAATGCTGTTGCAAGTACTGCCCCACTCCCTGCTGCTGGGACACATTCTCCCAGCCCCAAGCACGCTGCTCATCCCAGGGTGAGGGTGGGAGCCACCCCTCACCATCTAATGGAGAAGAGACAGGCAGGGCCAAGCTCAGCAGCATTCCATGCATCCAAAATCTTCTCTCGAGAGTGACCACCACAAAGGTGATCTGGAGAGAGAGGAGAGAATTCTTGGCTAATTATTCCCTTAAAATAAACTGCAGTCTTCCTTTTGTTGTCCACTCTGGTTTTGAAGCAGCCTGTGAATAGCCAGGACAGGGAATTTGTTTAAAAGAATTTACCAGCTTTGCATCCTTATTTATAGCTCTCCCTGGCTGGCTGGCTGAGCACCCCAGCTGTTAGGTTACCTTCTCAGTAATTCTCCATGCACAATTGGTCCTCTCATCTCACTGACCTTGTCACTGAACTTAACCACAGTGAAATATCTCCACTAAGTTTCTGCTCATTCATTCTCTTCATTCAGATCTCAAACTAAAAGCATAAAAATATGACTATTTAGCCCCCAATCCTATTGCTCAGCAGCCACAATGTGCATTTTTTTTTCTGCATTATCCATTTCAGGTGGGAACAATACCTCCTCCAACTTTCTAAGCTAGCAAACCTCTAAGAAGGGATCATGGTCTTGGATCCTGAAACTGGCCTGCAGCAAGGAGTAATTTTCACTGCCTTTATATTCATATGAGTAGCCAAAGTATGTATTTACTAGGAAAGGCAGGTGAGGATGCCCCCAGTCCAGATCCTGCATAAACACAGTGGCCAACAGGGCAGTCCCCAAAGCCACACACACACAGAGTCGGCAAGGGCACTGCTTACTCAACTGCCTCAACACCTCTCAGACTCCAAAGCTGCTTTAAAACTCCTTGTGCGCTTACATAAATGTCTTGAACTCATCATAAGTTTGGGCCAAGCACCTGACTTCTCTCTCACCACTCAAAATAGGCTCAACAAAGAAATTTTTGGGTATCTGTCAGCCTTGCAGCACTACATCTTGCATCTTAGCACTGAAATGAAAAGACTTGATGATGTAGCCAGAGCCTAGGAAAAAAGATATAATGAAGAAGCAGCATGAGAACTTACAGTCATCACAGCAGGTGTAAAAAAGTGTCTTCTGTGCTGTTACTTTTTTTTCCAGTGTGTATTTTGTCCAAGGCTGGTGGCATTCACTTGTTGAGCAGTTCTTTGGTGGTGGTCTGCGGGAGGCTGATCGGTCTTCTCAGTGGGGCAGTTTTTGTTTGGAGCAGATAATTTAAGACAAAGCTATCAGCCTGTTGTCTGGCTTACAAACACAGGCTGAGCCTGCTCAAGGCCTGCCTTCCAGTGGAACTGACACAGGGATCTTTTCTCGGCTAAGTAATGAGCTGTATTGATTTTCCTCCAAAAGAAAATTGGACTTTTACAAACAACGCAACAAGCTGCTTGAGTCAAGATGTTGCTGAAGGGATCTTGTGACCACCACAGACTCTTGTGCTTATCAGGAAAGAGAGGAAAAAGAAACACCTCAGCAGGTTTCCTCTGCAAGGGCGGGTTACACAGTCAAAAGCAAATTTCCCTCTTAATACCTGGGACAGGTACCAGACCAACAAGGAAAGGAAACTGACGTTCACTCATTTGAAAAGCATCTGCATGAACAACTTTGTGCTTGTTCTTGTGAGTCAAGGCCAAAGACTGCACCAGGAGGCCATATCTCTCTCCAGCCTTTTCCCAGTCTCATGGAAATGCACCCACTGCTGGCTGGACACCCCAGCAGCAAGGAGCACTGAGCCACTCCATTTAAGCCACCTGGTAGATCACTGCTGTTCATCTGGGCAAAATAACTCCAAGGGTTGAGCCCCTGGCAACATCTGTCTGCTCTTCCCTGAGCTGTTGAGCATTTTGGACCTTCTGAGGAAGTGCCATCACATGGCAGAACACATGGGACTGCCCTCTTCATTTACACCAGACTGTTCAGGTCTGGACAGAATAGGTTTAGTTCTTACCTCCTAAAGCTTAAAATGATTAGCTATAATCTCCATTCCAATCTCCAAACCTACAGCATATTCCTGAAGCTGATCTGTGAGGAGAAGAACATTCAGCCAACTTCTAAACAGTCAGTGGAATACGATCCTGCCCCAGCACCTCTCCAAAGGTTCTGGTGGCCTGGTGCAGAGCACAGAGCTGCACACCCAGCACCTGGCTGTGTGCACCAGCTCGCTCAGGCTCACCTGGACACCTCTGTCCCCTCACTCTGCTCCCCATTGCCAGCACAGAACACCCATCTCTCTTGCAGAGGGTGCCACTCTCTGTGCACCCTTCCACCCAAGCCCAGGCACCCTGATGGGCCAGGAGGCAAAGGCAAATCCCCTTCCTCTACTAGAAGTGATCATTGCAGAGCATCTGAAAGAAGAAACCTAACCATGATGTGACAAGCTGGTCTGACGAGGTCAGGCTGCTCCCAGGAACCAAACCCCCGCGGGGTTTGCGTTGTGCCCCAGCCCCTCGCGGCTGCCACATCCTCAGTCAGCACCAGTGCCACCTCCAGTCCCCAGCTACGTGCTTGCAGTCCCCCAAGAGGCACCACCAGCACCAAGGCAGGCAGGAAGGCAGGGAGGGTATTCCCTGGAGGTCCCACTCCCAAGGCTTTGCCATGCAGTGCAGCCTCGAGCATCCGCTGCTTCCAATGGCCCCAGAAGGCAGCAAGACACCCACGCAGAGCAGGAGGCAGCTTCAGCCTTGCTCTCATCTGTGATGAGGCAACACCCAAGAGCCCAACTGTTAAATGTCATGGCATCCAATTGTTCCCTGCAGTTTGACTCACAGTTCACACGCCTCCTAGCTCTGTCTTAAATTACGTGCCTTTGGACTCCAAAATTAAGCGCTTACGGGCAATAATCTCCCTGAACAGGCGTGGAGACATATAGAAACCTACAGAGAAAAAAAAGAAAACCCTAATCAAAGTTTGCAAAATTAGAAAACTACAGAAAAAAATCAATAGCAGTAAGCTCAGCAGGGACAAGAAGTGTTAATTTTGTGTTGGTAAATGGGAATTACAAGAAAATGGAAAATACATAAAATGTTAATTCAAAGTCACAAAAAAACACAATTAAAAGAAGTAGCTGACACGCTTACCTGGACCAGAAAGGAACGCAATTAAAACCACAAAATAGGCTTTTCTAATATTTTCCGTATCAGTCATTTTTGTGTATTATTTAGAGCATTATAAAATCCGGAGAAATATTCAAATCTCTCCAGTAAACCAAGGTCTTATTATTTCATTTTAACATGCGAAGGGAAGAAAGTTTTCCAAGACCTCTGGCTTATAAAATGAGATGTTTTCCTTCCTAATGGGATAAATAGAGATCAGGGCAATAAGCAAACTAGAAGTAGCTATATCTGACCTAACTTGAAACACAAGAGCTTTGGTGATGTGTGTAAAGATGTGTGAGCACCACAATGTAGTGATGTGCTCGGGTCCCAGCTCTCTTCCTGAGGCAGCTCCTGCATGGTGCATTTTCCCCAGGAACCAGGAGCAATTTGCTGTACCCAACCCCACTGGCAGCACGTTGAAAGGAGGGGTGGAAAGGTTGAGGTGATCAACAGCTCAGAGCAAGGCACAATAATCCCATTTTCCAAAAATTCCCCATTTACAATCCCTCCTCCCTTTAATACAGACTGTGTTCTTTTAATGATGAATGAGCTTCTTTTGACCTGGTTTTGGGAAGTAACAGGAGATCTCCAAAGCTCAGGCTAGCAATGCCTTTTGCAGAAAAAAAAAAAAAAAAAAAAAAAAAAAAAAAAAAAAAAAAAAAAAAAAAAATTGACAAATTTTCCTCTCTGCCTTAATATGAGATGCTGATGTCACCTAACCAGATTCACACAACACCTAACCTCCTTCTTAAAAATATATTAAAAGCAGCAAAATATCTCTTCTAACCTTGTTATCATCCCTTCAATAATTCTGCAGAATTAGGCTGAATGTGCTGATTATTTTCCACGTGCATTAATCACGGCTAAATCATGCTAGAGAAGAAAAATGTACAGCCTGCTGTTCCTTCTCAGCATCCTCCTCTCACCCTGCTCTCAGAACAGTCTCAGCCTGGAGGGCATCCTGCCAGTGTGATTAACAGTGCGAAGTGGGGAAGGGAAAGAGATGGGAAGACGAAGGAAAAAGACCTTTCCTTAAAACTTAGACATTGCTTTTGGCTTCTGAGAGCAGCAAACCGGTGAGAGCATCATGTACCTGCAGCCAAGAGCTTCCTCAGCCCATGAAATCCAGATGTGGTGGACTGCTGTCATTTTCTGCAGTCTCCTTCCAGCCCCTGTCCAGAGCCCCACTCCAAGCTTACATATCCAAACATTAGACTCATGAGAAATGCCTACCAAGCTTTTCTCTTTTTCTGCTGTGGCTGTGCTTATTAAAATATTCAGTAAAATGTTAATAAATTATGAAGAACTGTGAATGGTCAGCCTATTGCAGCAGAGTTGGATGGAGCCCACCAAGGACAAAGGGCAGAAGGAAAGCACGTTATCCCCTCCTTCACCAGATTTCTCTCTCCCAGTGCTGCAGCTCTAGAGCAAGCGTTTTCCTAGAGCTGGCCAGGAGGTTCCCTTCACCATGGACCAAGAGAAATTGAGTGCTCAGGGTGACTCAGCTGTCCTTAATGCAGACATTTAAACAGGCTGAATCTATTGAGTCCTGGACTGGTCACTGCACTGAGGAAGTTCCTAGAGTACCTTTTGGCAAGCATTGGAAGACGCTCACATTCACCTGCTTGGGCTGGATTCTGGAGTCAAAGTGAAACTGCATATACCTAATTAGAGCTGTGAATGTCACATTTCAAGCTTGATTTGGCTACCACCTCTCCCTGCAAGGAGGCAACTTGTGCTACCAAGCAGGGAGAGAAGCACAAGCTCTGATCCTCAGCCTGTAAACTCCTCCAAAGAGGATCCCTGCTGCTGACTCTTCTCCACGGCAGCTGCTGCTGTCTCAGAAGAATGGGTCCTGCCAGGAAGATTTTTCCGTTTTGCTTTTCTTTTGCCAAAGTCCTTGAGGGCACTGTCACTTAAAAAAAAAAATTGCATCCAAAAGAAAGCAGATCTGAAGTGGAGACTACCTGGCAGAAGGAATGGATGACAGGGCCAGGAAGCAAGCAGTTACTGCTGGGCTCTTTCCAGAGGCGCTGTGGTCATGCCACACATTAATAAGCTGTGACAGGCATAAAGGTGGGCAAATGTCTGCCTACAAAGCCAGCTGCTTCACCCACAGATACTGTCACTGAGGAGCTCGAGAGAAGGTTTAGTTCTGTCTTTGCAGAGCAAGGCTAGAGAGTGGGGATCCACAACAGGGGAAACCCAGAGTTCAATTATAGAGCCTCCAAAGACTGTTGATGCAGCTGGGGATGGAGAAACGCACTCAAGCTTCATGTACCATGGCAAAAGGATTAAGGCGCGTGTCAGAGCACTTGGTGCACAGTGCCTGAGTTTCTCCCGAGCAAGTGCAAAAGTCTCCCCTCCTGCAGTGTCTCAGAGAGACAAAAGCAGGGCCTTGCAGAAGGGTTTTTGCTGCAGGATGTTTTTCCTCTGGCCTGGAAACCCAAATCCTCTAAATCTTTGCACTGAGATTTACATTCTATATTACAGCTGTTTCACACATAGTGCAATATTTTGGGTTGCATCCAAAACACTCTGAAAATTTTGCACTGTGAGGTGGATCAGATAGCAGAAGGCATGGAACACGACCTGAAATTTCAGATTTCCAGTGGTTTTGTTCTCTGGGAGCAGAGAGACATGCAGCAGTCTGCTGTGATAGCAGGTGGCCTGAGGAGAATTTACTGAAAGATGGATTTTCCTCCCCATCGTGTGCAGAGAAACGCAGTCGGGCAAAACAAAACGATCACAAAAACTACACACAGTGACAGAACCAAAACACATCACAAGAAAAACACCGTCTGGTGTTGTTTTGATTTTGAGGGGGGCATCCCTGTTGAGCACTGAAAAGCTCCCAACACTGCCATCAGTCATTCAATCAGTTTCAAATCCGCTCAAAGAAATATTGCAGCTTTGGCCCTGCGACATCCCGGCACAGTTTGGGCTGAAGTAGCCCCTCTCTTTAGTAGTGAGAACTTGAAGCCATCCAGCTTGCAGGACATGGGATGTTCCAGCTTGCAGGGTCTATTGAAGTGTGGTTTTGGGCAAGTCATCTTGGAGATGGGGCTAGCAAGCAAGGGCCAAGAGGGTGCTCTGAGCGTGCAAGGCGGAGAGCTTGCTTACTACCCTCAGCCCAAGGGACTTGGTATACAGCTGTCCGGCCCTCCCTGTGCCACCTGACAGCTCTGTCATGCCAGAGGATTTGTCTGATGGGCCAACAAAGGTGAGAGCAGCTGAGGCCACTGCAAACCCCCTGGGGAAGTACAGCTGACCCCTACGGACCTTTTCCATTAGATCACCTACTGCTGACTCCTGCTGTGATCTTGTCCTCTCAGTCCCTTCATTACATCATCTACATTTTCATACAGACACAGGCAGATGAATAAAACCCCTGTAAGGAGATCCAGGGGAAAATGTTCCCTCCAGAGACATACTCTGATTTATCCTTAGGAAAGGTCCAGTGCTACCCAGTACAAATGCTCCACAGGCTGGTGGTCCCAGTCCCTTATCATTGTGTTCTTCACATGTCCCCTGACCCCCTGCCTGAGGGGCAGTGCTCTGATCAGTACATTTCACATAAAACATGCTCACAGTCGTCAGCTCCAAAGGAAAAAAAAAAAACTTCTTGTAAGCCTTTCACAGAAGGGCCAGAGGACAGCTGGATCACTGCTTGGAAAGGGCAAAGTTGGAGCAAAGCTTAATATTAGATTAGTGAGAAGTCTGCAAAAACACTCCAAAACTGCTTGTATGCTGTCTGAGTTAGTACTGAAGGGTACCCTGAAGGTTTTCAATCATTTGCAAGGCTTTGGCACCAGCATTGATGTTTGCAACCTGAACTCACTCTGAACACAGTGTTCTCAGCTGTTGGCTGATGAAAAAAATCTGCTTGAGATGCTGAGGCAAAGACGTGCAAAAAGAAGAGAAACCTACCTTGCTGCTTCTACAAGATTCTCAGGAGCAGTGAACCAGAGAGGCAAGGACAGCCAAAAAGAGCCTGAAATAGCTGAACAGAAAGACAGCTCTGATGTGGCCTCTCTTGCAAGAACCATTCCTTCTTCTGCCCCATCCTTTGATATTGCTCCAGCTTCTGCTTAGAAAATTAAAACCATCAGAAGTTAACGGTGGGCTACTCCTTTTCTTATGTGAATGCCGTTGTGGATGGGAAAGCATGGCCATCCTCACGCCATCCTCCTGACCCTCAGAAACTCTCACATCCTCTCAAAAATCCGCCCAGAGCCATGGCTGAAGATGGCTGCTAACACGGCCAAGTGTGAACCTGCAATTCAGCAGCCTGTGGGCAAATGCTGCTCGCTCACATCCACGCTTCCTTCCAAAGCTGTGCCTTGGAGCCCACACAGTCTGGTTTCTGCTGCGCCTCTGAGAGCCTGCAAGCACATCCCCTGCCTCCAGTGAGAGGTCTCCATCCCTCCTTCTCTGAAATGACAGGCTGCATTAGACCGTTCAAAATCACATTTGGTTCTCATTTTCGAACAGACATCCAAGATATTATTTTTAGAAGAAGCTATACTGGTATTTGCAAAAAATAGCCGCCTTTGCTTTTATCCCAAATGGGGTCTTTTCCAAGCTTCTTTTCCTACTTTAGTCATTTCTCTAAAGCTGTTTGCATTAAACAATCCAGTTCCAGAAGCACATTAATCAGACTCTCTTTGGGCTCCTCTTGCACGTGCTTTTCTCTGTGTCACGAGGCAAAAATACAATCAGCTCCGCTATCACCTAAATCGCTTCCCCAGCAGAGGAAGCCCCAGCTTGAGGGCCATATATGAGTGATAGCAGGTCCATTCAGCGTTGGCCTGGTGCCACTAACATCCATGCATCAAGAGAGCAGCCTCCCCAGACCTGTGCCCAACCGTGGGGAGTCAGCCCCCACCAGTCCCTTGCAGTTAAAAATGCAGATCAAGAGCCTGGTGCAATTCATCAAAAGGAGAGCAGAGCTGCCAGCGAGGGCTGGCTTTCCCAGGTGCTGACCTGCCTGCCTGGCTGTGGTCCTGTGGGGGCCCTCAGAAATCTGCCCTGGAAATGGTTTTCTCTGCTTGGCTACGTTTACAACTCTGAGAAAACCTGGCAGGATAAGAGAAAAGACATTCCTGATGGGTATGGGGGTTCTGCTGCCTGCTGGCAATGAAACTCAAGGGAATTCAGCAGCACAGAGATAAGCCATAAAAACAAAGTCAGGTTTGTTCGGGTTTTCTTCAGCAGATTCCTAGAAAAAGACCTGAACTTAATGAGGTATTGCTACAGCATGCAGAGGCAAAGCAAACATGGAATGCTGGTGTCTGCAAACAGAGTGCCAGCCAGCCTGCAGCCACAGGAACAGGAGGGCAGAGTAAGGCTGGAAGCCCCACAGTCTGGCTCCTTCCTCAGGGTCTGCAGGCGCCCCTCAGGTGATGCTGTGAGCATTGGGGATGCACACACCTCAGGCAAGGACCATCATCATGGGCCTCGGTGACCCTGGGATCCAGGCTCCCTTGCATCCCAGGCACCATGGACAGCATGGACTCACAAGCCCACCCAGACCAGGGATGCCCTTTCCCATTAGGAAACCAAAAGGGACCCTAAAGACACCAAAGGACACAGAGAACAATTTCCACCACCCCAAACACAAATTCGCCATCCCCAACCAGTCTCTGAGGACCACAGTGAGATTAGTAATGGGGTGGGCAAAGGTGCCCACACAGCAGGAGACACCCCTCCAGAGGACCTCAACATCCCTTACCTCCTGCCAAAAAGCTGGCCAGGCACAGCTTCACACCAAGCTGAATGAGATCAGCTTTCTGGTCCTGTTAAGCTTCATCAGCTGGCCCATGCTGAATTATTTAAAGCCATCTTTTATTAATCTACCACAGCTTTTTTCACTCAACCTCTAGCAAGTCACTTAACCACTCTGAATGGGTTGCGCTGGCTTCATCCCCGTGCAGTGATGCTGGCACAGGTGAGAGGCACAAGCCATTACTCTGCTACTGATTCTGAAATATTCCAGCAGACCAAAGTGGTCTGTTGGACAACAAGAACACTGGATTTACCCTCACTCTTGATGGGAGCTCTTATCTAAACACACAAGTCGTTTTCCTGGGTTATGGCAATACTTTTGAGTAGAAAACTCCTGCTAGGATAGTGTACATACTTTTAAAACAAGCTCAATGTAGCCAAAACCAAGCAAATTCTGGCTGCAATACTGCCAGTGCCAGCACAGGGGTCCAACACCAGCACTAGAAACTGGGCACTGAGGGAAATGTATCCCCAGCCCCACCCCTCCCAGTGCCCATCATCACCTGACCCCTGGTCCATGACAGGCTCCATGCCTGTAGCTCTAAGCCATCACTGATTGGACCAAACCAAGGGTCATTTTTTCAGTCTCCACTCACTGGGAGGTGGATTTTGAGAGCAAGACCCTTTCTAGCCAAGCATTTGCCACCAATGCCAAGCAGCTGATTTGTGACTTGGGGACAGTGGCCCCACTCCTGCTCTGGTGGGGGATACACAGCACCAGCCTGCACAACTGGTGAGGAATTAGCTGCCCTCCTTCAGGCAAGATGCCATTTTTCCACATTTTCTTCTTCAGGAACCTAATTAATCTGTATGAAGCAATGCTGTTTTCTTCTCAGTTTGCGTCCACTGCCCTGATAAATGAGAAGCACGGGAGAAAACCCTCCCCCATGAGGCCTCTTTCCCCACTGAAGATGAATGTGGCAGGAGAACAGGGAGACAGCCTGCACTGAAGTGGTACCTGAAGTCCCAGCAGGTCGTGGCTCAGTAATCCCAGGGGAAGGAAGACCAAGTTCCCACATGGGCTGCCAAAGACAAGGATCCAAGAGAAATTTAATTCATATCCACAGATGATACTCCCATGTAACTCTGATCTCTGAACACACACTGACATTCAGATGTTCTAGCTTTACTGCCCACATAAACATCCACTGGGGCTGCTATCTGGGGGGAAGAGGCATCTAAATATTTAATTTCAGCCTATTTCATCAAATATTTAATCTATTTAATATTAATTAAATCTTGGTCTGAATAAACAACAGCTAAAAATTCACCTCTTCCTCCAAATATCTGATAACTTGAAGATCTCAGTCTGTGCAATCCCAAGTGAGATGTCAATTAATAAGAGGGGAGGGTCCTATCTTTATGCTCTTAGTTGCTGGAATTGCTGTGGTGGATTGTTTGCCTCCCATAGCATTTCAGGCTGAATCCTTTTGCAGATGGGTGTACAGTAGCATCATCTGGTTTACACCAACCATTTCCACATCCAGCTCCCCTGTGTCTCGTTTTCCATGGGCTTCATTTGTGCATCCCCAGGTGTGTGCCCTCATCCCACTCCCAGTCACTGCTACATCCTCAGCTGTGGGAATCCCTGAAGCTCAGGTGATGAAAACAGCTACTGGGCTTAGGGCAAATAGAACCCAGGCCCCTCATGGGTGGATGTCACTGGTGTGAATCGTTTCCTCATCCTTGACCACCCTCCTGACACAGCTGAACATCTCTCACATCACCCAGCAGCACGGTCAGGAACAGGCATTTCTGGGAACAATGAGCAACAGCTACAACAGGAGCGGATAATTTCCAATGCAAAGGCTTAAGCCACTTAACACTGGGCTTTAAAGGCAGCTGCCACCATTGGATCTGTTGCTACAACCATCTTATTTCACTACAGAAAACCGTGTTTGGACCAAATCCCATCCATACCAGCCAGAACACATCCTCTAATTAGCCCCCACAGAGCCAACAGTGATGAAAGATTGCCCTGCATCCAGCACTGCTTACCTTGCTCTCCTCGGTGCGTGCCCAACTCAGCAGAGCAGCATTTAGCTTTTCCTTTCCTCCCTGCTGCACTGTTTAAAAGCCATCTCACCCAAACACTGACTGGTGTTGATGAAAGCAATTATACTGCTTCTCAAAATGTATCGGATGTATCTTCATTATCCGGAGACAGCAATGCCAAAGGCTTAGATGGTAAATCTTTCAAAGTAAGCAAGTCAGGTGGATTTCATCTGAACTGGACATTTTAACCCTTCTGTCCCCACTAAATTGTGAGGCTGGTTTAAAGCCACAAGATATTTGTTTCAAAATAATAAATGCAGGATTACTTTTAATTAACATCTCTGAAGTATAAATATTTGGGTTGTGCTTAGGTTACAGGTCAAACCCTTAACCAAGAGAAAAGCAGGGAGACTCCACTCCCTTTTCATGTTGGCCATGTGGTCGACTGGCATCGTGCCACTTCTGTGTTTTGGGTACTCCCTGGGGAAAGGAAGAGCTCAGTGCTGCATGTGCTGTCCCCTGTGGAAGTGTGCCCTGTCTGGGTAACAGCACGGAGAGACGATGAGCATGGAGAGCTGTTTGTGCCAAGGAAAGGCTGCCTAAATTAACAGGAGCTTCATTCTGGCAAACCCTGTCCAAGGAGCCATTTCAGGTCAAATATCTGCATCGTGGAACCAAGAACAAACTCAGCCTTACACAGAGAGGACTTACCACTAGATTATCCAGGAATTGTGACTGCAGGAATAAGCTGGGAAAGGGGGCTCCAGCATAAATCAGCATCCCAGCAGCCAGGCTGCCTGGGCTGCCACACTCGGGGTCCAACCCTGCACGGTTTGGTCTGCAAGAGGAATAGTTTGTCCAAATTTTTCTAGTGCCAAAAGTTACCCTGGAAACAAAAGACCAGAATTCAGCTTTGCACTCTTCAAAAAAGTTCAGTCAGTTCAGAAAAGAATTTCGGGTGCAGCATCCTAAATATTTATCTATACATTTATTTCATTTTTTACTCGGGGAATCTTTCAGTAACACTTTAAAGTGTCAAACTCTGCAGCAATGTCACATGTACAGGTGAAGAAAAGGCAGCCTTCACCATGAATTATTTTATCAGAGATGTGCAGCAGGGAGGAGCTTGTTCTTTTCTTCTTTTCTGTGGAGAGCAATTGAAAAACAAACAAGAAAAAAGGCCATAAAGTCATGGTCCAGCAAAACACAACTGCTTCAAACAGCAACAGAGCAATCTATTCCTCCATGTAGCAGCTGACTTAAAGCAAATGTTTCTCATGTCTGGAGGTGAACCCTGCAGCAGGTCACAGAGCTCTGGAGGACCTCAAGGCTGCTCCTGCAAATCCAATATCCTGGGCTGTGCCCGAACCAATTTGGGCCAAAGGCTGCAGGCAGGAAAGCAGGGGTGCTCAGGTCAGCTCATCTCACCTCCTGATAAAACCCATTCACCCCATTACTCTCACACAGACCCAGCTGCGGGCTTTTGACTCAAACACGCTTTTGAAAGCCATCCAGGGCTCCCGCTGCAGAGCGTTGCTGACAGGAAACACATGTCACTGGAATTTCTGCACTAGTGCAAAAGGCACTGCTGGCCCCAGGAAATCCCAGAGCACCTAATGACCCCTGAGCCTCCTGGGAAGGGTCCTCACTCTTCACTATTCCCTAAAATCTGCTACAGGCCACTCTCAGAGCCACAGGAGCACTGCAGGACCTTAGATCCAAGCCAGCACGGATGCTCTCTCCAAACTGATGATCACGGTGACAGACTAAACTAGAGCCAGCTTAAGCGGTGTTGGGCTAGTTCAAGCCAACAAGTTTATGCCTTTGTTGATGACACCTGTGCTCAGGTGAGGGCGTTGTCTTCCTGCTCTCTTTCGTGGTCTATCCTCATGTCTCCCTGCTGGATTTGGGTGCCGAGACCCTCCTCACACCCCCATACTCCTGGGTGAGAGATGGTGTCCTCAATATTTGTGGTCCTCCTTGGGAAATGAGTTCTCAGCTGAAATGACCAAGAAGTTCTCCCAAGATGGAAGAATGTTGAATGACCAGCTCAAACATCAGTATCTCCATCCAACACCTCCCAACAATCCCTGCTCCACAACAGCAGGCCTCCTCCTCCTCCTCCTCCTCTGCTGGCATGACACCTCCCTCCCGGGACTAGCTGTGGTCTGACACAAAAAAGGCATGGATTTTTGTGCCCTCCACAGGCCCTGTTCACCATCCCCTCTGCTAAGCCTTGAGGATATTTGGGATTGTGCTGTGCATTCCTGCACTGTGACCCCCAGATGGAATTTCACCTGGACTTCCCAAGGCTCAGACACTTTCTGTTCCCAGAGGGGCTGGGATCTGGTCCTGAGCATTTGTGAGCTGAGTACCAGTGACTGCTGCAAGGGTTGGGCTGACTCAAATTCTGCTCTCTCTTCACTCCATTTCTACAGCTTGAGATAAGGCACAGAAATCACAGCTACTACAAACATTTCCCAAGTCACAGAGATGTTCCTATAAACCAGCTGCAAAGAGCAGTTAGTACCAGAGATGATGAGAGCTGCAAGTGGAGCCGTCTGCCAGGGCACTGGCTGTAATAAAGGAGCAATCTCGACAGACTTTGAACTTTTCAAAAGAACAGGGAATGTTCAGAAATCAGCCAAAGAGCTTCAGCTGGTGAAAGCTGCACAGGCAGCGGGGCCACCACCCAACACAGAGGGAACCTTCCCTGGGACAAGGGCATGTAGGGTGGGACTGGGGGTACTTACAGCGCAGGAAGGCTGATGGACATTGTGTGAAATCCACCAAGGCTCCTCTGGGTCTGGAAAACTCATTTTGTGTGAGCAGAGTGACTCAGGCCAAGTCCCTCCCTCCCTGGAAAGAGGCCCCTCTGTGTGACCAGCTCCTTGGCCCCCTGAGAACGTGGACCAAAACCCCATGGAAACAAATGAATACATCAGTAGTTCTGAGGAGATCAGGGACAAGCCCTGGCAGGCGGCCACAGGTCTCTGCAAGGGCACCCCTGCTGCTCATGCAGCTGTCCCTGGAAGCATTTTAGGACATTTGCTCCACCAGACCAACTCACCTGAGCCCCTCCTGCACATCCCTTGTCTGGCACCACTGTGCCCTCCTCGGGGGTCCTCACACAAGGGGTGGCATGCAGGGTCACCCCACAGAGGAAAGTGGTAGAGAAACATCTCCCAAGGCAGAGCTGGCAGTGACATCTCTGCCTGGCTTTTGCTGAGCCAGCCTGCCTAGCTCCCACCCAGCTGGGGAGACAGGTCCTCCTCCTTCCCCTCACACCATTAACCTTTCAGCCCCAAAATAAAAGGTTATAATAAACAATCAAGGTTCATTACAACCCTTAATGCATCATTTGCAAGGGAATGACCTGGAAGCAATGATGGGGAGGGAGTCAGGAGGAGGAGGAGAGCCTCAGTCTCCCAGCCCCAAACCCACCAAAATACTCAACTGTCCTCACTAGAGATTTGGCAACAAGGACAACTGACAGCCAGAGGGGTGGAGCAAGTGCAGTCAGTGGCTCTGGATCACCTCGTGTCCCAGGAACTGATCCAGAGTCTCCCATGGGATCTGCTCTGTAAAACCCTCCAAGGCCATCAGGGTCAGCCAAGACCACAGTGGGAGCAGGACGTTTCTACCCAAACCAGGCTCAAGTGGCCTGCAAAGGCCACCACGAGGTGAGCAAGGTGTGCATCTCTGGGCCACCTTCAGGTGCCCTACAGCCAGCAGCGATGCTGCCTGCACACCCTGGCCCCCCACCACCTTGCCAAGCACCTCCAGCTGCAACCCAGGGGCACCGGCAGAGCGGAGCCGCTGCACCAGCAGCTCCCGCGCGGGGCTCTGGCCATTTATTTTCTCACCAGAAGCAGTTCCACATTCGGTGGGACAACGTTCCCCCATCACCTCCTTCAGGGAGGGTCCTGGCAGCGCTGGTGGAAGGGCAAGCAAGCTCTAGCTCCTGGGGGCTGGAGACAAAGGCCCACTCAGGTGGACACTCCTGCATCGATCACAAAAACACACACGTCGCCTTCCAGCCTAATTGCTTCTAATCCCGTTTGCCAAGTGATGATTAAAACCCCTCACAATAGCTGCAAACGCCAGGCAGGCGTCCCCAGCAGTGGTGCCAGGCTGCAAATCACACCCTCAAACCCTCCGCTCTTTTCTCTAACAAACACGTGAAAGCTCTTACTGTGGCACAAAGAGCGGGGTGGAAATAGCCAAGAAATACCCAGGACTCGTTTGTTATTATGCCACTGCACAATGAACAGAGCCATTGTTCCTGCCTGGGCTAACAATCCCTTTCAGACAACGCAAGTGGGTTTTTTTTCCCAGTGTGTTCTTCAAAAAACGGTAAGAGCAGAGCTACCGGCGGATCGGTGAACAGTTCAGAAAATGAAATACAATGAAATAAAACAAAACAGCTAACATTATTCAGAGGATTTTCACACTTGATCTGTAAACGCTCTTTTATTTAATAAAAATAATCATTCATTATAGCAACTTTCTGCTTGTGGTTTGGTTTTGTTGTTTTGTTTGTTTTGTTTTGTTTTTTACATTAAAGCACAGTTTATTTGCTTTCCTCACCTCTTGAGGATTCAGTTCTGAAAATGCAAGTGAATGTAAACACTGCTCTCCAACTCCCAGGATGCATCCGGGGACACTTGGAGTTAATTAGAAAGTCAAAAGAGAGAGCAAAATCAACAAAACACTTCCCAAAAGTAAAAACATATTTTTAAAATCTCCTCCTGTGTACCATACAACTCCAGAGAAGGCAAATTCATTTATACATTGAACGTATACAAACTTTGCTTTCTCCAAACCATTTCTGTGACTTGTCAGCATTTGATAAAGCTGTTCTCCTGACATTAAAAGACTTGCAGACTCATTTATTTATTGTGATAAATCAATTTTTTTTTTCCTATAAATGTTCTCCAGAGACTTATTCATGGCACAAGGATGTTAGTTTTGTTCTGTTCATTTTTGTTTTGGGTTTGTTTTTAGCACAAAGAGCTGAAAGCCATTTCAGGAAAGAGTGTAAAAGCAGTATTAACTCTCTCTTCTGCTCCAATCTCACAATATTTACACTTCAATAAAGAAAAAAGAAGAAAAGCTTAATTACACTATAAAATAATGGAGAAACCTGAAGTTAAGTTTCCCATTTCAGAGTTTTGCCTCGTGTAAGACTGAAAGAGGGATGCTTCCCTATTTCCTAGGAAAGATGAGACTGGCAGGTTAAAAACTTGAACTCTTAATTGAGAAAGACGAACGGCCACTGCGCACAAACCCCTTCCTCTCTGCAGGAAATCCTGCAGGAGTTAAACCATCACAAATCACCACAGATGAGACAACACGATATGCAGAGCCCTGCTGTTTGCTTTGAAACGTTACCTATTTACAGTTGAGGTGGAGGAAGCAAGTGAGCATCGAACACATTTCAGTGCTGCAGAGTGGGATAATATCAAAGAGGATTAACTCGTGGGGAGCTTGGCAGGGTCCCAAGGCTCACGTTGCAAGGGAGACAGTCTCCGTTGCCTGGGACATCCCTGCCTGCACAGCAAAGCCACCGCTCCGTCGGGCTCTGCGCTCATGAGTGACGAGATGGCAGTTGCCATCTCAGCTGTGTTGTGTCACAGGCAGCACAGAAATTAAACAGAAACAGGTACGACAGAAAAAAATAGCAACAAAAATAGCCAGTCTGGTGAGGTCTGTGATCCTAAGCTTTACAGTCGAAACAACAACAACAAAAAAGAGACAGGAATTTGGGAATTTTGGGAATATTATCAAACTGTCAGGTAGAGAGATGGCTCTAGTTGTTCAGTGGTTTTGAGTGAGGGGGGCTTTGCAGGGGGTAGGAAAAGAAAGACTTTTAAGGTATCAAAGATAATTAAAGCATTCACAGTTTCAAAGCTGCTTGCCTTACAAAAATTAAGACATTCAAATTCAAGAATACAATACTGTATTTTACAGGGGGGTCCAAATTCATTACATATACAACAGGGGGAAAAAAAGACACAACAAGATAAAAAAGCCAACACCTCTGGTGTGGCATACCCCCTCTTTGTTGTTCCTCTAGCAGAGCTGCACGATGCTCGCCTTTAAAGAGTCAAACTGAGCAGTCATACCCACTGAGAGATTCTGGCAAAAGAAAAGAAAAAAAAAAAAAGAAAAAAAAGGAAGGAAAAAAAAAAAAAGAAAAGAAAAAAAAAAAAAATGGAGAGAAAGGAAGGGGAAGGAAAAAAAAAAAAAAAAAAAAAGAAAAAAAGAATAAACTAACAAAATAAAACAAGCAAGTCAAAGGCCATCCTCCCCTGGCAAGCCGAATGCCACGGCTCGGACCTTCACTTGCCTGCTGCTTCTCACTGCTGCTGCCCGGTGCTCGACAGGCTCATCTCAGGTATTAAAGGCTTCCTGCTCACGAGCTGAAGGAAACCATCCCATGCAAGCACAGCCTGAGAGAGACATACTTTACACTCCTACAAAGTCTTGATTAGTCCTTCCGGTAACAAAGGGTCCTTCAAACACTCCTTTTCCTCTCTATCCTGCAGAGGATCCTTTTGAAGGCCCGTCTGAAGTCATGGTTGAAAATGGTATAGATGACGGGGTTCAAGGAGCTATTGCAGTAACCGAACCAGAAGAAGAACTTGAAGAGGGTTTCGGGCACGGAGCAGCTCTCGCAGACAGCCATCAGTGTGTAGGTGAAGAAGAAGGGGAACCAGCAGATGACAAAGACCCCGATCACCACCGCAAGCACAAAGGTGAAGCGTTTCTCCCGGTTCTGCCTGCCCCTCCAGCGGGACCCTTTGGTGTTCCTCTCCTCCTCTGTCTTCCTGGGCAAACTGTCCCCGGGCTTAATTTGGCTCAGCTTAGTCTTGGTCTTTCCTCTCGGTGGTCTCTCTGACTTCTTACACTGGTCGTTCTCCTGGTGCTCGGAGGAAGAGGTCTCCTCCATGTCTATGCCGTTGACCTCTCCCTCTTGCCCGCCGCTGCCTCCTGCTGCCTTCTCCCCGTTGAGCTGCGCTGTGGCTGGCAGGTCCTCCTTGTCAGTCAAGCCATTCTGCTTCTTCTCGGGGCGCTCTGCCCGCTTGTTCAGCGGGACCCTTGTTCTCCTCTTGGCTATCTGGTAGATGCGCATGTAGACCAGGATCATGATGAGGCAGGGGGCAAAGAAGGAGCCGATGCTAGAAGAGATGATGTACCACTTCTCATCGTTGATCTTGCACCCTGCCACCCCCTGGTCAGCCTGCTGCCCGCTCTTCTTCTCGATGGAGATGAGTGGTGGGAAGGAGATGACGGCCGAGATGACCCAGACGATGAAGATGATGCATTTGATGCGTCGCGGGGTGCGCTTGAGGTTGTACTCGATGGCTTGTGTGATGGACCAGTACCGGTCCAGGCTGATGGCACACAGGTGCACAATGGAGGAGGTGCAGAACAGCACATCCAAGGCCAGGTAGATCTCACACCAGACTTTACCGAAGTACCAGTACCCCATCACCTCATTTGCCAGCGAGAAGGGGATGACCAGCGTGGCCACCAGGATGTCAGCTGAGGCTAAGGAGACCAGGAAGAGGTTCTGGGGGGCTTTGAGCGCCCGGCTGGTGAAGACAGCGATGATGACGAGGACGTTGCCAAAGACGGTGAAGAGCATGAGCAAGCCGGCCAGGCTGATGAGAGTGATGGTGGTGTGCAGAGGGTACGGCGCGCCCCAGCCCGGCCCGGCCCCGCTGTCGTTGAAGGTCCCATTGGCGCCGGGAGGGGGGTAGCCCTCCTCCTCCTCCAGCTGCCGCTGGTACTCCATGGAGGAGAAGAAGTGGCCCCTCTCCGTGAACGGGCGCTCCAGGTTAAACATCAACCCCGGCTGCGCGGACACCCCCGCCCTTCGCCCCGGCTCCACCCGCGCCGCGCCCGGCTCCGAGCGCGGCTCCTCCGCGTCCTACTGAGCGGCCGGCCGGGGCGGAGCGGCGCGCCGGGGGCCGGGGGGCTGCGGGCGGGCACGGCGCATGCTGGGCGCTGCCGCCGGGACCCCCGAGCGCGGCGGGGCGGGCGGAGCGCAGCCGAGGCTGGAGCTGCAGCCGGCCGCCGCTGCTCTGCCTCGCTCGCCGCCGAGCAGCTTTATAGCCCCGGATCGGGCCGGGGCTGCCGCGTCAGCCCCACGTGGGGAGCTGCCCCCGGTGCGCGCACACGCACACACAGACACAGACACACACGGACAGGCAGGCACACAGAGACACACACGGACAGGCAGGCACACAGACAGAGACACACACGGACAGGCAGACACACAGACACAGACACACACGGACAGGCAGACACACAGACAGAGACACACACGGACAGGCAGGCACACCCGGACGCGCACAGCCCGACTCGCACACCGCGCAGCCCTGCGTCCCCCGCACGCCTCTGGCTCAGCTCTCACGCCCGCTCCGCGCACACACCGCACCCGCTCGCACTGCCTTGTATTTGCGCACCCGCTCGCTCCCCGGCACCTCCGCGCACACTCCCGCGCCCGCTGTCACGCTGTCCCCGTCCCACGGTCTCGCCCAGCCCGGCTCTCCGCGCCGCCCGGAGAGAGGAGCGGCCCCGCGGAGCGAGCCCCGCGGTCCCCGGGAACGGGCGTGCGGGGGGCGGCTGGAGGCGGCAGCCGTGCGGGGCCGGCCGGGGGTGCGCAAAGCCAAGCGAGGGAGAGAAAGCGGCCGCCCGGTTCCGCGTGTGCGCCGGGGACCGGACGGGCTCCACTGCCGCTGCCGGGAGCGCGGCAGTGCTCGCTGGGAGCCCCGAGGGCAGCGCTTTCCCCACGGCCCCGCGCGTCAGCCAGGGAGCGCCGAGCTGCCGGCCCCCAGGGCGGGGGACCCCGCGGGGACGGAGGGAGCCGGCGGGGACGGAGGGACCCCGCGGGGACGGAGGGAGCCGCGCACGGAGCGGAGCGGAGCGGAGCGGGCGGAGGCCCCGGGCAGCGCGGGGGGGCAGTGGCACCTGGTGGCCGCGGCGCCTCACTGCACCCGCCGGCCCGAGCGGCGTTCCCCCGGCGCAGCCTCCCCCGACGGCCGAGGGAAGGACGGGGCGGCGGGGCAGCCGGGGATGGGGCGGCCCCGCGCTGCCGCACCGACCCCAGCCCGGCTCAGCCCCGCTGCACGGCACCCGCGGCGGCCCCGCGCCACAGCACAGGCTCGGCGCACTCGCTCCTGGCAGCCCGGGGCTGGGCAGGCACCTGCCCGGGGTGCCCCGCATCTGGAAAAGCCTCTCCAGGCGCTCCCCGGCAGCGCCGGGGCTGGCATCACCCGCCTGCACGGCTGCAGCAGCAGCGTGGGAGCTCTGTAAGAGCAAAGGAACAATAGCGACGCTCCAGCCATCCCACCCAGCCCCGACGCTGCCGGCTCTCGGCACGTACAGATCGCTCACCTGCAGAGCACGCGTCCTCCAGCCACGATCCCATCGCTCGCGGCCTCTTTCTCCTCGGTTTCAGATGGCTCCAGTGATGCTCGCTTGGCGCTCCAGATTCAGGCTGATCTCTGTTGCCGTGCTGAATACTCGGACCAGTGAACCGATTTCCTCTGCAAGAGGAAAGCCTTCAGGGAGGGAGGCCTGTCATCTTTGTCCCTGTGCCACACACCGTGTTATAAGCCAGGCCCAGGAGCAGTGACGCCCAAGAGAGGGAACAGGAATGGCAGAGACAGGGTCTGGGAGCCAGAGAGCACAGCCTCTGGGACTGGCACAGGGCTGAGTGAGGGAAAATGAGGGGGAATCCCATTGCCAGAGCAAGTGAATGCAGGGCCCGCTGCACTGGTGTGTCCGGGAAAAGGGCAAAATGCAGGGAGTAACTAAAAATCTGTGAACTGAACCCAAGATGACTGACATTCCCACAGAATATATCTCTGTCTGAGAGTAAATGTGATGCATAACCACAGACTTCACTGCAAGGATGAGAGGACTAAGCCACCTAAGTCTATGGCAAGGCCAGGTGAGAGGTCAAGGATATGCTGGACTTTGCAAACACCTCCTGCCTTCTGTTGTTTGCAGAGGACTGCTGTGCTCTGCAGGATGCCTTGCTCTACCTGGCAGAGGGTCTTCCTCAGATGAGGAGTCTTCATCACTCTTGGCAGAAGCCTCCTTGGTCACTGCTTGGGTGGAAGAACCCAGACAGGGAAGGGTGCAGGCTGTGCCCTGCCTGCATGATCAACCCCTTCTGTGATCAGTTTGATCCCAGATCTATCAGCTCACCTTCACTAAGGCCACCAGCGACTGAGAACTTTGCTCAGACCTGGGATGGTGCCTTTCTGGAAACTCCCTGCCTTCCCTCCATGCTCTCTGCATTCCCCAGCACAGACAGAATGCCGATCTAAATGACAAAGCATGACCAGCTGCCTTGATTTTCTGTCTCTTTTTGTAGCTGGACACCCTCAGTCTGCCTGAAGCTAAAACACGGCCAACAAGTTGCTCCTGATCCACTGCATGGCAAAAGCAGCTTTGATCAGTTCAGTTTGCTGGGACAAAGAGCTGGAGGGGAACAGGAGGCCAAAGGTCTGAAGGCTTTGTCCCAGAAACACCACTAGAAAGAGAGCTCTCTGCAAGTGGGGAATAGCTGGGATGGCATTGTGTTCGTCTCAGAGAGGGAGAAAACCTGCCTCATCAAAGGCACTTACCTCTCACTGCCACCACTGGTGTGTGTGTGACATCTCTGTGATTTTAGCGACGCCAGAAGTGCTCAGCACCGTCTGCAAAGTGACTGGGAAACACTGGGTCTCCCCTTGATTTTCCCTGCAGGTTATCTCATGGCTCTGCCCGATTGTTGAGATGAAGGCTGGTCAGAAATTGCGAGGGCTGGGGAGTGCCCTGAAGGCCTCACATCAACCCGTGGCACACCTTGTCCTACGGGACAGCTGTCTTTACAAGTCTATACCATGCTTGATGAGAATTTAATATTCATAAAGCCTTAACTCCCAGACTCCTGAAATTAGTCAAGAAACTCGAATTTTTAGCCCCTGGAAGACTGTAGAGAAAAGTTTCACAGGGACAGAAAAGCAGCTAGAAAAGAACATTTCTCTATCAATTCCCCAGTGTTTGCATCCAGACGCTCAATTTTTGCACGCGTGCTGCTGACAGCGTTAATATGAGTAACAAGACTCTGCAGATCAAACTCAGCCGACAAGTGCCTGACAAGACAGCCCAGAAAACAGCCTGTTCCCTGCAGCATCCCACACCGAAGCCCTGCAGGAGCCTGCCCTTTCCCCGGAAAGCAGCCTGGTTTCTCAGCAGAGCCCCGCGAGGGATGGGGCTGGCCAGAGGAGGGGGGACAGCCTGGGTGCACGCTAATGAGTGAGGCTGGAGGCTGTCTAGCCCCCTGTGGGGGCTGCCCCTCTGCCAGCCGCCGTCCCGGGAGGGCAGCGGCGCCCTTTGCCAGGCCGAGCTCGCGTTCAGCACGCGTGCCTCCAGCGCGGCCCCCGCAAACAAACTGACCTTTACGGCTGGTTTCGGGTCATTAATTAGGCATGCTACCTCCGTGTTTACACAGCTCTTCCACTCCTCGAGTGCAGCATCGCTTCCAGCATCGTCTCCTTTGCGGGGAACCGGGACCACCCTCCCCTGTTGCCTCTTGGGGGGAAGGAGATGAGAGACGTTCGCGCGGTCTCGGAGCTGCTCACAGCACGAAGCGAACCACATACGGAGAGAGAATCTCTGGAAAGAATCGCTATGGTAATAAGGCTGCAAAATGTGTGTTTTGAGCAAGCAGCCCCAGGAATTGTTTATTTCCAGAAAAGCGGTGAGATTCTGGCAGGGGAAAATTTGAAAAATACTGGTGAAGGACCGACGCTTGCTTTTTAGACAGTCTGGTTCAGGCCTAAAGAAACTGGACAAACTCAAGACTATGTCAAGGCACGGCAACACAGACTCCTGGGGGGACCACATGAAAGGGGCAACCATTGGAAAAGGTGCAGAAATTATTGCTCAGCAGAAGCTTTCAAGAGCAGCTTGACACAAGCATAAAAGAGGGAAGCCTTGTAGCTGTGGGTGCTGTGCACCCGGAGGTAAACAGCAGTCACAGTTTGCTTTGTATGAGGTCTGTGATTTGCACTGATCTCACAATATTTGCATATCCGTAGCAGGAAGCCCTTGTTGTAGCTGTGTATTTTGATCATGCTACTGGGCTTATCTGAATGTATCGAGGCAGGGTATCTTTCAGGAGGATTTGCCTTACTGTTCACTTACCCTTGGGAGTGAGGCACTGAAATCCCATGGCTTGTGACACCCTGTGGACTAATGACTGAGTGGCACTTCACAGCAGCTTCAACTTGGTCAGTTTTCCTGCAGGTCCGAGACAAGCCAGCAGTCACACAAAAAAAATTATTTTCCCTTTTATTGTGTTAAACCCAGGAGGAGAAATAGTGCAGGAAGGGAAGAGGCACAGATGTTCTGCAGGCAAACCCGGCATTGCTGGGTTTTTATGATGCTGCCACTGCACAGTAATATAGCAAGCACACCATCCATTTCCAGACAGATGTTTCTAATGTTGTGATTCCTATTTTCCTTCTATTTCTAAATTGAATTGAAAAACTGTCTAGTGTGGCCACCCCTTCAGCTGCTTTGAGACCCCAGGCACTTTTCCTCCTACACACATTCAAACCCACAGCCCTTCCAATTCCCCACCCCTGCTGCACGTGAGAGTTTGGGGTTTGCTTTTTTCACAGACCTCGCAGCAATAGCTCCTGCAGAGCCAAGCATGTTTTTCAACAGAGTTTTTCTGAACTCAGCTGCTGGATGTACTTTTCCAAGTTATTTGAATAAATCATTAGGAAATGGATAGCT
Organism: Hirundo rustica; assembly: GCF_015227805.2. NCBI lineage: Eukaryota > Metazoa > Chordata > Aves > Passeriformes > Hirundinidae > Hirundo > Hirundo rustica. The sequence goes on along the minus strand of NC_053457.1, from coordinate 26,512,590 downwards.
GCAGCAGTGGTCTGTGCTAGCACCTAATCCCCTTGAGAGCAGGGAGGCTGCCGTGGTATCAGATGTTCGGAGGGGAAGGAAAGGAGACACACTGAATATTACCTACATTGGCAGTTCTTCACTCCCCCCATCTGCAGACAGCTGGCTCAAAACAGCACAAGATGGATGCTGTGTGACCACCTGCTCCTCAGGTGGCTTTTTTTCGCAAACAGCTTGAAAGTCCTTCTTGCCTTTCCTCTGCTGTTCGGGTTGCCTGCCCTGTTCAGCAGGATTTTAACTACCAGATTTGATTGCACAGCCCTAAACCAACAGCCAAGGGAAACATTTCCATGCTACAGATTATAGCGTGGCAGAGTCAGGGGTGAGGCTGACATGGGGATTGTGCTCATGCAAGGTTTATTCCGTATTTTCCCTCTAGCTTCTGCCTGGTGTCACGGTGGCCTCTGGAATATAAAAGGTTCATTTCAGCACTGCAGGAGGAGCAATGCACAAAAACTTCCCTGCATATCATTGGCTTGTGCCCCTCAGGCACTTCAATGCCTGTGGGAGGCGAGTGAAATGTGCATTTTCTCTCTGCAGCACCCACAAATACACATACACACACACACCTGTGCCAAGCACGAGGTGATTGTGTTTTTATGAAATGTTGTTTTCTTTATTCAGTTCCCTGTTTGGGAGTTGTGCTTCCTTGCTGCATCCTGCAACATGGCCAGAACTAAACACCAGGGGACCATCCCTCAGTGCTGGGGAGCAGCTCCATTCCCCTCCCCAGGCTCCCCAGCCTGCCAGCTCACAAGATAGATACCACTGAAATTAGCCAAGAACAGTGGAAATATACTAAAAAATAAACCAAACCGTCTATGGAGCATTCCGAATACACTACAGGGACCTTCCATACTGCTCATTATCTCGCTCAGGGGACTGATTCATTGCCTCTCATAAAACCCTCTACCAGACCACAATGGGCTTTTCCATACCTAAGGACCACACAGCCAAAACACGGTGAAAACACAGCCAAATCCTTCCAGCCCTGGCCAGACCTAGGGTAGGTGATACTCTCCTACCTCTGGCCCCTCTCCTACCTGGAGGTTGCCCACACACAGCCTCGCTTCTGTGGGCACTCCCTGATCTGCTCCTGTGCAAAGACTCTCCTCAGCAGCAATGCCCAGCAAGCCAGAGGCACTGCCACCCTCCTGGAACCGGGGCAGGCAGGTCAGTGCTCCAGCCAGTCACAGAGGGAATGGCTCTCCAAGCCTGCACTGCAACAGCTTCTCCTGAGAGGTGGTCGGTGCCCCATTCCTAAAAGTGCTCATGGTCAGGTTGGTTGGGGCACTGAGCATCCTGATCTAGCTGAAGATGTCCCTGCTCATTGCAGGGGAGTTGGATTGGACTAGATGACTTTTCAACTGCCTTCCAACCCAAACCATTCTATGATTCTATGAAAAGCAGGTCATCCTGGGCATGCAGAGTGGCACCCAGGCCAGTATTCAGAGAGCAGAAAGGTTGGGCACCTTTATAACTTTCCCTTACATGAAAGGAGTAAAATTTCTGCAGCTCAACAAGCAGAGTCCTGAGCAGAGTCAGCCTATGTTTAAGACAAACTTGAGACCGTGTCCCTTTAAAGCATTTAATTTCCCAGCTGGGAGACGCTGGCATTCAGTTACTCAGCTGAGCAGTAACTCATTCCTTCAAGTTCCACTCCCCAGTGCCCAAACGTGTGTACCTGCCCTTTCCCTGCCCGTTCTCCACCATCTACTTTGCTACCTCTGGGGCAGGGGCTGCTGTCACCAACTCATTCAATCCCTCTTGCGATGGCAGACGTGCCCCAGGTGAGCTGGAACTCTCTGCTCCATCACCCATCCCCAGCAACTCCCCCAGCACAGCCAGAGCAAAGATTCCAGAGAAGCAAACAGCTCTGAAAAGAGAAGGCACAACAGAGAGCAGCCACTTTGCAGTGATTGCAATTCCCTGCTGCCAAGGTGTGGGTCTCACGGCAGGTTCAGGTCCTCGTGGGGAAGGGGAAGCAGATCACACACCCCCTTCCGAAACCAGACCCAAGACAGCTTTCTGTACACCCCTGGCAGCTTTGCCATCCCTGTCTAACACAGCTTGCCACGTCTACAGCAATGCAGGGCGGCAGCGCTGGAGTTAAAAAGATCAAAGAGTCGGGGTGGCAGCAGCAGTTCCTGAAGGCTGAGCTGTGTAAAATGTCCAGGGAATAATTGCCTGAAATTGCTGGGTTCCCAGAAAGCAGAGCACGTCAGCGTGGTTTCACAGGGAGGGAGGCCGCAGGGGAACACAGCGAGGCTTCCTGCGTTTTCCCTTATTCCTTACTTCACCATCTAGTGGCAAAAGCAAACAACACCGAGGAGCCGTGCAGGAACTGCAGCAGCTCTGGAAGGAGACTGTGCTTTGCATCAGCTCCTCCTGCTCACATCAGCCGCCTCGGGTGGGGACAGCGAGGAGGACACGGGCATCATCCAGAGCCCTGCAAGCCCCCCAGCCCTAAATCACGGTACAAACTCTCCCCTGCACAGGCAGAGTCCCCTCCCAGATGGAGCCGCCGTGTCCCTGCTGTCCCCATCGCGGCTGTGGCCGGCTGGCTTCTGTAATTTCTCCCCCAGGCAGCAGTTCTTCCACCCCCACTCCTGCCCCAGCTCCAAGGGGACAGTGAGCACGGACAGCAGGGCAAGCCCAGGTCTCCTGGCAATCAAACCCAGCACAGGAAAAGATGTCATGGGGAGCAGAGCCCTTCCAAGCTGAGACTTTTCATTCCCCACCACAGATGAACTGTTAGCCAGGGATGCAGTGAGTAGAGGGAAAAAAGTTGTAAAGGGACACATACCTCCAAGGAAAACCTTCACAGTGGACTCAGCTGGGTGTCACAAGTACCTGGGGTGCTGGGGAGAGCTTGCCTTCATCAGCTTTCCAGAGCTGCCCCTCTGCCATCAGGCCATGCCAAAGGGGAGAGTTCCATCAAGGCCAGGCCTCCTTTCCACATCCCAGCCATAATCCACCCACCTGGACATGGCAGGGATGCTTGCACACAATCTGCTCCATGAGAGGGAAGGAGGGGACCTGTCTGTGCAGGGAGACTGCCCAGAATGGGGAGGTCACAGCAGATTCAGACCCCAGAGCAGGGCCAAGTGCTGCCCCACATTTGAACTCCAGCTGGCCCATGGTCTAACAGCTTCCTGGCCTGTGTGGTGATGGCCAGGCAAGCCAAAACCAGAGCAAAACCATCTTCATCTGGTGGGCAGAGGATGAAGAGCTCTTCTCTCCAGGGCCAGAGTTTTCATCCTCACGGTGGTTTGCAGATTCTGCATGCATCATCATTCCTGCGCTCATTCCCACACTGCCTACAAGAACTACCCCATGCAGATTGCACAGGGATGTTGCAAATTGCAAGGCACAATCACAGGAATATTGCATAGGGATATTACAGATAGCAAGGTACAACTTGTTTTTTTCCCTGAGAGGCTCAAATTAAGTTTAAACATCAGCTTTTGATGTATTTGCTTATTCAGCACTGTCAGCTGCTTTTCAGCAATACAAACTGGCTCTCTCCCCAGGAAACATTTATCCTATCTGGGAATCAAGGGTGGTAATGTGTAATGAGGACAAAGCACTTAGAGAAGGCAGACTGAGTGAAGCACTGTATCTCCACTTGCACTTTTTCAACTCAGATTTTCCTTTTCACTGGAAGCATCCTAGGTACCAAGGGAAATTCCTGCCATACAAAATTCAAGAGCAAAATAATCCATGTCATTCCCTGAAGTGTAACAGAAAACAGAGCACATGTCAGTAAGCATTAATCTCTGCTGCTGCAAACTCTTACTTTTTTTTTTTTCTTTTTTTTTTTCCCTGAGAAGTAATTTTCAACCCTGAACAGAACAATGGCAGATTCCTCTGCCACAACTGTCTTTGCACTCTGATGGAAGATAACAGCAGGTCAGTGGTCCCATTCACACCATCCCCATTTTCACAAGGCTTGATGTCTTTAACACCCTCTGCCACTCCAAGGAAAACCAATGGAAGCCATAGCTGAGGGAAGGGAAAGGAGCAATCTCTGCTACTTCATGTATGTTCTGCTGTTCAGCTTGTCACACCCAGTGAAACACAAGGGCAGGAGGAGCCAGAGGCAAAGCAATCCATGAGAAACACTGGAGCTCCCCAGACAGGGAGCACTGAACCCAACCTGAGATCTTTCTTTCCACTTGTTGAGGCCAAGCCATTTGCCGGGCAACAACCACAATGTGGAAATTGCCATACAGCATCCAAGCACTTCCAGAGGCTCTCAGACACGCACAGCAAAACAGCACAACTGGAATCTCAACACCCTTTCATTCTAGCTGGGCTAAAAGCATCCCCCAGATCTTCACTGCTACTGCAACTGGCTTAAACTAACAGCACATCAAAAGCATTTTGTTGAGGAGCCCTTCTGGTCTACCCACCAGCTGCCAGGCTCACGTGCTTCCTAGGAGGGTTCCTTGTGTCCCTAAGCACTGGGACACCTTGCCAGGCCAGCAAAGTCCTCTGGAGCTGAAGTCACTTAAGATCACGATTGATTCCTCACTACAATCCAATTTCAGTTTTCCTTAAGCAGAGCAAAAGACAAAAATGGTAAAAAGCAAGCGTGGCAACTTTAGCAAATATATTTTAAAAATGTATCTTTTAAACATTTCAGGGGAATTAACATGTCTGTATGAAATGAGAATGTCATTTTCTTATTAATACTTCACTAACAATTTAACTGGGGGAGCATGTGGGTTTTCCTAAAGCAGAGGGGATGAATATTATTAAGCATTACACATATTTCAGAACTCTTTCCCGGACTGTTAAGCATTTTGCGTCGCTTCAAAAATTAAACCATCCATCCTTATTCCTAAATGGTTTGGGGCACAGATTGGCCACAGAATTGCCATTTAATCAAAATTCATTCCTTTCTGTCTTGACACGTACCCCAAGCCAAATCTTTTATCTGGCAAGTACTCAGACATCCATCCCTTTACAGCGACTCTGAGACACAAGGTAAAAACCTGGCTGTGTCCAAGGAGCCAACAGAGAAGCTGTACAGCAATGCACAGCTGTGCCATGTGCAGCTGATCCATCTTTTTTATTTTTCTCTCCCAGCCATCTGTTCCCAAATCCTGTTTTTCTCTTGGTGTTTCCACTCCGCAAGAGAATTGGAGACTTTAAAGGGGCTCACAACCAATACAAAGCAAGTTCAGAAGCACTGGCTGCACCAACAGGTACATGGGGCAGAAGTCACTGGTCCTACACCATCTTTTTGCTCTCCCAGCCTTCCTCCACTTACTTCAACTCAGCAAAGTGTGGGAGGCACAGGGGTGAGATACCTGGCTGCTGGCAAGAGTGAAATCTGAAGTAGGAGAGTTGGCAGGTAAGAGAACGAGTGGAGAGGCTGAGATCAGAGTTGACAGGAGTTGAAGAGCTCACAGGGTAAAAAGAAGCAACGCTAGAGAGCCCCCTCCTTCTCATGGGGGATCCTGCTACTTCCAGCTAAGGTTCTGTTTTCAAGTGGCATCAACCCTCCCCAACTTTCAAAAGCTTCTTCAGAAGAAGCAGCAGCCTGGCCTCAGGACCATCCATCTGGTGGAGCCACAGACCCAAGAATCTTGGCTGTGCCTGGAGCTGCAGCCTGGGCTCCCCATAGCATCAATCAGGAGAGGCTGGCAGAGTCCCACCCGCTCTGCACTTGGCTCAGTTTGCTTTTAGGGAATTGCCTCCAGTGCCTTTCAGTCTTTCCAGGCAAACCTCTGACTCCCTGGTGCTGCTGGGACTCTCTCCTGGTCCCCCACATCAGAGCCACATGGCACTGTCTCATGTGGCTTTTTGGGAGGTTGGAAATGCCTGGCAGGCCTAAAAAGAAGTGCTTGACTTGGAGATGATTAAAAAGCCTGAAATCAGAGCTGCTTCACTGACCAGAAGCTCCATACCTAGTTAAATCTCTTACCCACTTCTGCTCTGGCAAGGATAGATAATTCTAAGTTAGTTATAACTTTCCACTCAGTTAACGTTACTTGGCAGAGACCAAAAAAAGATTAAATGTGCCCAAAAACCTTGGGTCATATGGAGAGAAGAGTTTTACTGCACTGTCTTTACCACAGCTGTTTTCAAACAACATCTTAAGATTTTCAAGGAAAAAATGTATTTCCATTAAAACTGACCACATGAAGTTTGGAAATCACTTCAGGCAGTACAGCTGTAATAATGTAGGACAAAATGCAAACCAGCTACTACTAGGTCAAAAAAAGCCAAGTACCAAACTACAGCAAATTAAGGATTCATTATGAGTCTTAACAAAGAAATACTTTACTAATAGAAAAGAAAGAGGGTGTTGTGGAAAGAGCTTTTAAAAGGGAACACTTGTCTGCAATTTTGCAGATAGCATCTTACTTGGAGGCAGTGGGGTAGATTGATCTCTGAAGACTCTTAAAAGGTTTTGCACAGGAAAAAAATAGTTGCAAGGCACATAGTCAGATCATTAACTGTGCAGCCCAGGCTGCCAGCTGCTCACTCAGAAACTCCAGATGGCTCCTCCTCTAAAACATCATCATTTGATCTTGGTAATCAAATTATCTCCTACTCTTACAATCCAAAGCGAGGCAAGGGTTGAACGAAGAGATGATGTATTTTATTTGACTGAGATGGATTGTGAAAATGAAACAAATTAGCTTTCAAGGCCTCAGCCTGTTCTAGTTGTATCAAAGTTAACCATCTCCAGCCCTCTAACACCTTTTTTTTCCTACCATGGCCACCATAAAGAGTCCACAGCACAGGGTATGCTCTATAGGGCTGCCCAGTGTTCCGATTTTATGCAGTATTTGTACACTAAACAACATACAGAGGGTATCTAAAATGCTCAGCTGCCACAAGTGGAGAGCAGGACCTGTCCCTGGAGAGCAGCGCTGGGACACTGGGTATCCTGAAGCACTTGGGCTGGATGAATTACACAAACATTTCATCTGTTTGTCTCACCAGAGACACACAAGACACCGTCTGCATATTTCTGAGGCCTTTCGTACAGCCTTAAGGACATGGGGTGGCAGAAACAAGACACATTCTTCACTTTTCACTCCATTAGAGCCAAGTAACATGGTTCTTGAGGCCAGGCTCATCTGGGGATGCTCACTTCAACCATCTGAACAAAAAGTGGTCACAACCAGCAAGCACCCCCCAGCTCAGGTGGCTGCCGAGCTCTGGCTGACACCAATTGTTGGCAGGATGCTCCCTGTCATAGAAGGGCCAGGGAATATTCCTTTTCATCTCTCTTTTAACTATGTGAATTTCTTATGTAGCTTTCTACAAGCTTTCTTCAAGGAAGAAAGTAAAATCCAACCAGTGCAGTCTCCAATTTCTCTTCCAAAAAAACAGTAATGCCAGAAATTTCCCAGTACTTTCAGAAAATGTTGGCCTTTGGCAGGTTAAAAAGGTCAGCTGAAATATTCGAAAGTCCCATCTTCCAAAACAATGAACTCTTACTAGCATGAATATTTTAAATCCTGGCATTACTTAAATCAGCACACTATGAAAAATTTCGTATTAATTCTGTTTTGTATACCTAGTTGCAAGAGATGATAGAAGACAGTTATAGCTAATCAGAAAAAACAATTAATTATGGCAGAGGGTGGCCTGCATCTCAAATATAAATCCCAATCTGATCCTTCCTAGTGTGATTATTCCTCACCAGAGCTTAGTACTAAACTTTATCATCCACTCAACTTTTTGTAACAGAACTGTACTTTTATTTCACAAAGCAGAAGTACACAAAGAACAAAAGAGATTCCTAAGGGCAACAAATTAGGAAAAAGACTCAGAGCTGGGACTAGAAAACCACAGAGAAAGGCAGCAAGAATTATCAGAGAATGGAAGAGGTTTAGTTTGAAGAGAAGCTAACAAACTAGAACTCCATGACTTGGAGAAAAAAATGCTGCCACTTATGAAAATAAACCCAAAACCTTCAAGAGTGGTGAAAAGCAGATGAACAGGAAAAAAAAAACTGTTCATAAATTTCCAGTTCTGCAAGAACTAGGAGTTACCAAATGAAATAAGGTGGCGTGGTTCAAAACAAACAAAAGGAAGTACTTTTTCACCCAGCACATAATTATATTGTAGAATTATTAGACACAGGATGTCGCAGAGGCCAAGAATACAGAGATGTAAAATTAAAAATAAAAAAAAAAAAAAAAAAAAAAAAAAAAAAGGAAAAATATTTTTTTTCTGTGAATTTGCTTCATCTATCAAAACTACTAAACGCAGTGATACAGATGTCATTTCCTTTTTGCAAGCCCTTCAAACTGTGGTTGGTGAGGTCTGGAGCAGCACAGCAGAGGAACTGCACATCCTGCCCTGGCAGACAGGCGTGGAGGGCAGGTGGTCCAACACCACAGCACAGGACACAGCACTGCCATGCTGGTGAGGAGACTGGCTTGTTCTCAATTGTCAGAATCACCTCAAAGACCAAAATTCAGGTATTTTGATCAGACCCTCGACCAATTTTAACCAGCAGGGATTTGATGAAATGACAGAAGCACTCATTACTGCACAAGTGACTGCTGCACGTGAGAGCTGGTTCCAGCTTTTTAAAGAGAGCAGCTACAAGCCTTTTCCTCTTTCCCCACGTCCAAACTCCTGAGGTCTTGCTATTCTGACTTCTAAGGACACTGTTTGTTTGTTTATTTGTAAGGAACAATGTAAGCAGGACTTTCTTGAAGCAGTCTGTGCAATGAGCTTCACAGAGCTGAATGGTATCAGTTTAATCAGTGCCATGGCAGCTTAGCAATACTGTCTTTTATTAAACCTGAAGATTAAATGCTGGTGTCTGTCTTTTAGGCATCACAATTCTATACCTACTTGAATTTTGTTCCTGCTGAAATGCATTTTGCACTAAAATCCAAGATTTATTTTCCTCATCATAGAGAAAGCTGTGGGATTTTTTTTTACTACACACCCTACTAAACTATAACAAAATGAATATAATTTTTTTTTTTTTACCAATATTTGCTTTACAGAAGGTCTCCAGTCTACATGACTGAGTGAAGAAGTTACTATCATTCAGCTTTTGAAGTTCCCTGTAATTGCTCTACATGAAAATCTGTATTTTGAGATCTTTTGAAGAGTGGCAAGTATATAATGAGAAAGCAGTTCTTAATTTCAGGTGCTGCAAAAGTAGACTTACATTGAGGTTAATGTCAGACTAGAAATACTACAAAACTTTGAAAAGACTCAGTGGCAGCTTATGTACAAATATACTATTTATAATGAATGCATTGATACAGAATGACTCTTATAAAAAAGCAAGGCAATATTTTATATAGACAGAACAACATTACAATAATTCGGATTAAAAGTACATTTTTGTAGACTGTTTACACTCTCACTTAGCTTTTAACCACAAAATTAGTGTGGTCTGATATATTTCCACAGCAAAGGTCCTGTGCAGTCCTGGTTAAGATCTAAATCAGAAAAATAATAAACATAAATTTTGATATTAGCTAATGGGAAAACAAACCCACTCGTAGATCCTATCATTTGTTTGTAATCGTCCTTACTGCGCCTTGAAGTTTGTGTTGTGCAAATTACCACCAACTGCACATTTCTACCTAGAAGCTATTCTGGCATGTATATTTGATACAACTGAGCTGTGACACTGACAGGAAAATTCTTCATTGCATACAGATAGGAAAAGGTTCCTAATATGGATTTGTGCTGATTCAGAAGCTTAATTTATTTGGGGGGGTTAAAATAAAATAATTTTTTTTAAAAAAAAAAAGGGGGGGGGGGGAGAAAAAAATAACTTCTCAAAGATTTCTAATTGCTAAATAAAAGATATTTCTCAAACTCAGAGGATTGAAGATGACACTTGAATTCCAGGTGACACAATGGGTTTAAGCACTAACCAGTGAGACAATCTAGGTACCAATTTTCTAAATCATGTACATGGGCAAACACAACCTTCAAGATGTCTAAACATGCACGTTCCTAAAAATACTAAATCAAAGAGAGGCACTGAAGCAAATATCCTACAATCCAGATCTTTCTAAAAAGGGTGCATGAAGGTCTACATTTCCATTGGCATCTGCCAAAATGAAAAGTCCCAATTATACAACTGTGTGACCCAACTTTACAAGCAGCATTTCCACTGCACTTATACCAGACAATTTTGGTGACAAACTTGAATATGGGACAGTGAGAGACACAGATTAACAGGCTTATGCTAAAAGACTTTTGCAACAAATTATCAAACAAATTCCTATTTAGTAAAGTAAAATGCAATATGTGACCAACATGTGTCACAACAGCAACTGTTCCTTCTTCTCATGGTTTAGCAAATCTCTGATCTGCTTTATACCTTTACAGACTTTCACAATACTACATATAATTTAGCTAGTAATTTAGCTTGTTAAATCAAAACATGATTCAGGATAGTGCCTATGGGGCACAAGTATGTTTGTACACAGGCACAGACACATACAAAATTGATATTTTGGCTATGGACAAGCAATCAAGGTCATGATTTTCACCCAAAGTAAAGATTGTCACATTTTTCAATAACCGTTCTAAATTATTTCCCTCAGTATAGCAAGAAGGATAAACATTTAATACAAGTATCTGGGAATCGCTTGTTTCTCAATCTTATTTCCAAAAATGCTCTAAATAATTAATTTCTCTACCTTGTCTATGATTTCATACATGTATTGATACACAAATACGTTTTTTGTATTTATGTATACATACAGTTGTCAGAACGAAGAGTTCTTTCCATTCATACTTTAACTGATTAGGGCAAATAAAATTCTTAAACACGTGTAAGCCAGTGTGTGTATTCAACTGAATGTCACCAGGCAGTAATACCATTTAGAAACTACACCAGTTAACAATCCAGCATCCTGGGAAATGCAAAAGTCTTTTATTTCAGGAGGTAAGACTATTTTGAATTATCAAAATGGCTGGATTTATATGGACCTATGTATAGATCTGGATATAAATCCATGTATTGTACTTATACAGATTTATATGCGTGTATTCCCAATCTGTGCCAGATGTTTAATACTTAAACTTTCAGACCATTTTAAAGAACATTTCAAATTCTTCTGACTTGATTTCTCCTGTACCAGAACTTCTCTCACACTGCTCTTATTCAAATCTCCCTTGAGACACTGAAAAAATAAGCATCCACCTCAAAGTGTACAAAATTAAACTCCTAAAACAGGGCTCCGGATTCTCTGGCATTGCAACAACCATACTAGTACAAAGATCGTTTGAAAAAAATATCCTGTTTTTAATATAGTAATGAATTAAAACATAGCTTTATTTATTTCTATGAGTGTACTGAAAAGAATAGCTTGTTTTGAAGTGAGTGTAACAAGCACTATTTTGGTAGCCAACTTCTCCACAGGAATTTATGTGAGAGAGGGTCAGCTCCAATCATACAGTCATTAACCATGTACCTTAACAAGGTGAATAATCGACATATTTACAAACTAAACTAATTCAATCCCTTGAACTCTTATAAAAACGGGATTGAGGAGCAGACAGGGAACGAGACCAAGACATTTGGAAACACAAGGGGTCGCCACTTTTGCTTTAAGGAACCATATTAATCAAACCAGTTTCCCTCCAGTGACCTGAGGGCACAAACACGGACTTTGCAGTATATTCAGAATTCAGATTACAGTCTCGATACTAAGCATTTCAGCATCTCCATATTTTAACGCCTTAGGGCTGAGAAAGATTAACTCAGGCAGAACTGTAAGGAACTAGCCTTTTATAAACTAAAACCTAAACTGAAAAGCTACAGTAGATGTAAAAAAACAAAAAAAAACCACCCAAAAAAAAAGGGAAGGGGGGGAATGACAGAGAAAGCGTGTGAGAAAGAACAGAACATTACTTAGTAAAATCCAGTGACATCTACAATAGTTTTACAGCATGTTTAAGCCCTCTAAGGTTTTATATCTCCACCTGCCTTCCATTTAAAACTTACTCCTTGTTAATGAAAAGACATACAACAAAACAAAATGCAAGTAGATCGAGGAAATATGTCTAAATAAGCACGCCTGAAAGCCAGAAATAATATTCCCGAACTCTGCATGTGAAACAGATTTCCCATGGCATCCATTGATTTGGTTTTGTGCAAAAGGTACAGTCCTGTAAGTCACACTACCCCAGCAGCAATTCCAGTGAATATAAACTGAACAGTTCTTGGGTAACCATGGAATGTGACTGCCTCAAGTTCTTACCCTCCTGAAAAAGGACAACGGGCCCTGCAAGTGCAGCAATAGTGTAAATCTCCCTGAAGCATCTTCTGCCTTCTAAACAGCCAAGAAATTCATGATAAAACTGCATGTCCACTACTTACAGTGTTTCTCTTGAGCTATCAACATCTCTGCACAAATGAAAAAGGTGCCTCTTTTTTAATAGATCGGTTTAATACTGAAACAGATAGGATGAAGTTAAAAAAGAATAATCAAGATACTGAACTGAATATTTTGAAGCAAGTGCCCCAGCTGTGGGGAAAAGTGCATTTAGTTCAGCAGCAAAACAGCACAGTGTGAAGATATTGTGCTTGGACACAGAAGTTCCATAATGGAAGGAGGTACAAGGCAAGTCAAGATATAAAACCATAGTACATTGTTAACCAACCTTAAAACTTACATATATTGCAGTGTTTAAAAGTAAGACACATTCATTTATTGTACAAGGTCTATAAGGAACCCTTAAAATTGCCTGTTGTAGTTTATGACTCAACATTGTAATAAAAATGTACATATATATTATTTCCTTGTCACTTAACTGTACTGTTAGACCTCATGGACTTGTTACTTCACACAATGAAAACCGCTCTTCACTGAGGAAAATCCACATTTTTACCAATCTGAAAAGGTTTACTTGTGCTAGAAAAGACCAACTGCAAAAGGCTCAGTTCAGATATGTTATGCCTGCAACTGATAACTCAGGGAAGCAAGACTTAAAGGAATTCAAGCTATTTTTCTTTTCTTTTTGTTTTGACTGCATCCTTTTCACCTGCCAGTTGTTCTGATGAGTATGTTTTTAGTATACAAACTGGTTGATAAAAATTCATCAGCAGAGGCATATAAACTCTAGATATGATTGATTAAAACAGAGCAAATCAGAATAAAACAAAATCCAGTGATTTACTCTGACTGTAAACAATATAAAAACACCATTTGCTTCAAATCTCAAAATAAGTTAAAAGAAAATCCCAACCTCAGGGCACTTGACCCTTTCAGGTTTTGACACAAAAAAAATAAAAGGGGGGGAGAGCAAAACAGAAAAGTTCATTATATAGAGGTTATACATTTCTCTTAACTGAAAGTAAACCTAAGCAAAACTGGTTTTGTCCCTTAAATTTAAACTTTGATTTCATTGGCAATTGCTTTAAATGAACTGGCATTTTCAGATTATTCAGACAACTTCCATTGAGTTCAGCAAAGAAAACTTAGACAAGCATTTTTACAGAATAAAAAAAAAAAAAAAATCTAAATGGCTATGATTCCTCTATTAGCAGAAACACATAATGCAGTCTTAAATTTGCCTTTTTATATTATTTATATATTTATATATATATAATATAATATAAACCACATATATTATATTATATATACATATACAGACAATTACAACATTAATGCAGTTTGTATTTTGTACAGTGTATTGGACAAGTCGATGAGCATCAGACCATGGCACGATATGGTCCCTGCATTTTTAGGAACTGAATGATGAAGGAGGGTCCTCCTGCAACAATCTGAGGTGGAAGGTGGCTGAGCGGGCAGTTCTCAATACTCATTATTGACAGTTTGCTGCAAAGAGCCAGCTCAAAGGGAAGGCTGTGCAGATTGGGGTTGTCATTCAAATACAGTTCTTCCAGATTCTCCAGTGTACCTGGTTAAAATAAAATAATAAGTAGTAGTAGTGTCTTTTGGATTCATGAAGTTTGTAACTTTTAGACAGAGGCTCTGAGTCCACTTGAAGACTGTTTCCTACACAGAACCTTGAGTCAGTGAGACTCCTGTTCTCAAGCACAGCAAGTTCTGTTCACCAGTACCTAAGCAAAAGTCAATTTGCTTTAGTTTCTCTGTAAAAATATCCATTAGTGCATCTCCTTTAGATAATAAATACAATGCAAATACAGAGAATAAGAACTGAGAGAGACTTCACCATAACCATTCAAGAGCTATGCAAGTGCAGGCAACGTGGAATGGCTATCTAGTCAAAAAGGACCTTGGAAATACTTATACCATACTGGATCTATGCTCTCTTTAAAAATATCTATGTCATTCCTTTTATACAATTAGAATCCGTAATTAAAGACCTGAAGCCGTAACTGTCATGTGTCACAGGAAAAAAAGCAGAAGAGTGTGACTTCTCTGCACAGAGAGATTAACTTACAAATTTATCAAATAGAACTAACAAGTGTGAAAATTTTTTCCTGAATTCAAATTCAACCGTTTGCCTCTACTACGGATACTGAAATGCAGGTTAACCAGAAGCTGGAGAACAGAGCAATTTCTTCTTCCATTCCTTTCCTCTCTCCAAGAATAGATTTATGAAGTTGAGTCAGGGATAACACAAAAATTGTGGGAGAATTTGGAGATAAGGAATGTCACCATTACAAGTTGGTGTGTGTTCACCAGCTTTCTGCAGCGGAACTGAAAGAGAATAGTGCATCCTTTCCACTACAGTTCAGCAAGATGAAGACTGTACACTCTAGCACTGTTCCTGTGGCACATGCTTCACATCAGGCTGGACATATTTAGAAGTTTCAAATTAATTTTGTGGCTTTCACAGATAAGCAGAATAGCTGGCTATGGCACATGCTTTGCCCAGACACACTGCAGCAAACCAGACAATGGGATCTTACCAATTTCCTCAGGAAGGTGTGTGAGAAGGTTCTCTCCGAGCCCAAGGTGCGTCAGATTGGTAAGGTGACCGATTCCTCTGGGAAGGGTGGTCAGCTGATTGTTAGTCAGAACCAATTTCTAAGGGAAAAACCACATTTTTACAAATAAACTTAATGATTTTTGCTTGGAATGACAGCAAATAACAGGATATGTAGCTGACAAATGAATGGGGTCTACTCTCCTGAATTTGAACATGAAAAATTTCAACCACTCAGCAACACTTCAAGTCTCTATTAAGCATCACTGAATGTAAAAATAAAAATGTGCCTAATAAAATACATGCCTAAACACAGAAGATTTCATGAGCATGACTGAAATAATTCCTGCAGTGGTATGGCAATCATGGTACAGCAGTTAAAAACTTCAAAATTTTTTTTTGTTCAATATTAGCTAATAAAGCTGGGGAACAGTTAATGGGGACTGATTGTGGGTGGAGTTGCAAAATACTCTGAACTTTTGTTTCTATGTCCAGTCTCAAATAGTTTCCACTCATCCAACAAGCTGCAATTAAATCAGCATGGTGTAAATAAAGGACGTAAGATGTTTATCTCGACCAATTATTGTTTCACCTGCAGATCCTTGAGGTAAGCTATTTCATTTGGCAAGGATTCCAGTTTGTTTTCCTCTAGATCTAACTCTCGGAGTTTCCGCAGATTTCCAATTCCATGGGGAAGTTTCTTTAGGAGATTGTTTGACAAGATAAGAACCTCAAAAAAGAAACAGTAACCAAACACAGAATTTAAGCAACACAATAATTAAATAACAGATTAAGATACTTTTTTAAAAACATATTTTCAAGTAATGAAGTCCAATATTAGCCTACATTTACATTGAGGAAGTAGTTGAAAATTAAAAAAAAAATAAAACAAGTCATTGAGTTAATATATTTTTTTCCAAGTCTTTAATCATACAAATACATACATTTAGGATATACTCCTTTCAAATATAATTATACAAAATAATAAATGCAAAGCAAAAACAATAGAAATCTTATTTCTTGAAATTACCAAAGAAAAACAGTTTCTTCCTGAATTTGCCTATCATTTTGCTACGCTTCCTTATAGCCATCTCATAATTGTGTTTTACATTACTTGCTGTGCTTGCCAAGTTCCCCTTAAAAAGCTTAGTACTTCCTCTTCTCCCTATGTCCCTTTGGTCAGGAGCAGCAGCAAATAAACACACAGATGGGAGCACCTAAGCAGAACACTGGCTTTCCAAAACGGGCTGCCATCACACACCCACGCCTACTACAGCGCTGTCCTCTTGTTTTTCTCCTCCTTTCTGAGTTGAGTTACAAATACCCCAGGTTCAATAAGTGTATCCTTATTTGCAGGGTCAGTTAACAGAGTCATTCATTATTCCACAGCAAAGTTAACCAGGGGTTACACTAATACACCATTTTTCCTCCAGAGAAACCCTGCAGTTCTTGGAAGTCATCAAGCCTCATAACAGCACCATGAGTAATCAGGTAATTAATTACTGATTAAACCATGCTATTATCTAGTTCTTTAAGAAGGCCCATTGAAACATGAGGATGTGAAACATCAGCCAGCGTGGACCCTCGTGCCAGCCACACACAACCAGCCAAGGTTGCAAGTGCCTGTCTTCTACCAATAATCCCAACTCTCACCGGCTTCCTGTAATGTGAAAACACCACAGGCAGGAAGAAAATACATGGTGAGAATCAAAGTGAAAAATCAAAGTGGAAAAAAGCCAGTGCCTGAGGACTAACAGAAGCAGCATTTCAGTGACCATCCTTTATGCACTACGACATGCACAGAGCAGTGAGAACAGTAATGTTTTAATCACGTATCAAGAAACAAAGGCAGGAACAGACAATATTACCTACATGCAATGCAGCTGACTTAGCACTGCTGTGGGAACCTTCACTTTTGTGTAAACACCGCCCAAACAGCCCTTTGTATTTGATTTTTTTAATTACAGAGAAACACAGAGGTAACAGGTCAGCAAACCAAGCAGCTTCTCCAGCTTCAGCAGCTGACAGACCACCAGCAAACCCAGTTGTTAGAGGTTACTAATTTCCCAATCACATCAACCACAGCCTTCACTTAAAAGGGAACTGGGCAATTAAGTAACTATTACTCTGTCATAATTTTTGCCCCAGACTACAGGAATAATTAAATATTCACAAAGAAGTCACATTAGAAATTCACAATTTCAAATATGCCATTTGTTATAGCTCTTTAACAAATTTTTCCCACCAGCTCAGAGAGCCTACAAAGTCCCCTCAACTGCCCAAACAAGTACCTCCATCTTTCTGTCCCTCCAAGGCAATAATTTGTCTCTGCTGATGGTACCCTGAGAAACAGGATGAGGGGACAGAGCAGGTTTAGTTCATGCTTTTAACCTACGAGTTCCTCCCCCTCAAAGGCTGAGAATTCCCACCTGGCTGCCTACAAGGTTCACAGAGCTACACTCAAGCCACCCCTGGCTGTCAAACATTTCATTATGTTTTTCTGATCTCTGTTGCTTCTAGGCTGGTCTCCAGGAATTGAACAGAGTTCAGCAACATTGCATTTACAACACTAATTCCTGTTGAGAAAAAAATTCTTTCTACCTGGCTAAAAATATACCTGTATGTAGTGGTTTGTGCACGCTCATCGAGAACCTAAAGAACAACATTCAAAAGCTGCTGACGACAGCCACAAACAGATGCAAAAGGAAATTAAACAGCACAGTATTTATTTAGTTTTATTTGATCCAAAAATAATATTACTTAAACCTGAAGCAGAGAATCCCTATGTTGCAAGTATTCACTTAGCTGTCAATTTATACTCTTCTCACCTCAAGAGAAACAAGCCCAGATACATCCTCAGGGATTTTTGTGAGCTGGTTAGTCGCTAAGTTCAGTTCTACCATACTTGTCCAAGTCCCAAAGTCCAGGGGGAGAGATGTCAGCTGATTGTCCTGTGATTTAACACAGCAAACATTTAGGGTCTGCCCTTGCAAGAAGTTGGGAAGGCATCTGACAGATTAAACGAACTGCTAACAGAAATACTTGATAACAACATAGTCGATAATGAAATCAGAATAAAATGTTGGTAATTGGCCAATTTTTTCAAATTCCAACAAATATTAGTGTTACCAATCTAGAGTTACAGAATTGACTCTCTGTTACTAATATGAAGTGGACAATTAGAAGCACGTAATTCTCAAGATCTGACGCAGCGATTAAAACATTTTTTGTCCTATTTTTGCTGAATACAATGGATGGTGGGTTCAAAAAAAGAACAGAAAGTTGACCATAACTTACAAACGTGCTATTGGCAAATGTTTGAATCCTAAATATGTATAGAGTTAAAAAAAAAATCCAAACAAACCAATCAAGAGAATAAACACCACCACTAAGAAAACCCACCAGAACCCCGCTGAGGGGAAAAAACCCAACAAACCCACAAAAAAACAAAAAACCCAAAGCCACCATATACTTTAATGGCTCTGAGTAAAAGCATCTGAAATTACTCTGACCAAGTTACTGCTCAAAATGTTTCTAAAATATTTGATTTAGACCAGACACCACAAAATCTTTTTAAAAATGGTCATACAAAGTTCTGGTAAACAGGCAAAGTTACAAATGGATATGTGATAAAAAATGGACTTAATGCAAACCAGGGATTTATTTGTGTCAAACTGTATTCTAAAACAGTAGCTGAGCTTAGCTACTGCTCAAGCATTTATTGAAATAAAACTATTCATAGAAAAATATCATCTCTTTTCCCTACTTTAACCATATTAGCACACTTAAAAGTTCTCTTGCTGTGCTCTTCAACTATTGCCAAAAGTCATTAAGTTTTGAAATACTATGTTAAAAAAATTGTTTTACATAATTTTGTTTATAATGTAAACTGTAACAGTGTCTGAGGGAGAAATAAGCTAATCTACATGCATGTGTCATGTCCCATGTGGATATTCAAGAACTCTGCAGACAGCTTTCTTATTTTCATCGTTCAAGCTCAAGCAAATGTTACAAAATCTTAACTAACAAACTTAAAGACAAAGTAGTAATATCTTGATAGCACAATTTTAGACTAATACAGAAATATTTTTATATGTGATAGCAGCAGCATCCACTTCAGCGTGATAAATTCATTCCTTACATTATTAAGTCTGCCAGAATTCATGGAGCAGCAAACAGTGCTCCTCATTGATTTTACACAGTAGCATGTTTCTGTGCCTCACCTTCATGTTCAGCTTACTTAATACTTTAGCTCTAGAGAAAATTCCGAAGGGGATTTTATTGATGCGGTTGTGCTCCATATTGAGAGAGTAGATTGTGGAGAACTGGGACGGGCCACCCACAGGATAGGACTGGAAGCAGTTCCTGGCCAACGTTAAACTAGTCAGTTTGACAAGGCTGGATAAAAGACCCTGTAGAAAGAAGAAAACCACCCAAGAACTTAGGACAGATTTATTTGAATGCATCTCTTTTCCCTTATGGGTCTAATTAGGAATGTATTTCCCCCCTCAAGTCCACCCCCTGAAGAAGTGTTGCAACACACAAACCAGTATTAAATTTGATAAAACTTCCACCAGCAACAACCTCTGCTCATAGTCATCAGCCACTACCTTATTTCCCCCATCCACCCTGCATGCTGACAGATACAAATAAAGCAAACATACCACATTTAAAAGCACAACTTTGGGAGGTTTGGTAATTCTTTTCTCCTCTGAAAGCAATTTTTCTAATGACACATTGCTCCAGGAGGGCAGGGGCAGCATGTCCATCCCCGGCAGCTGTTTTGGCTCCAGCATTGCACCCACATCCAAACAGGGCCCAAAGAAATATCAACCCCACGAATGGCTCCCAAAAGCACCACTTGATAATTCCAGTACAAATCTTTGGTAATTTCATAAAAATCTATATTGTGATCACAACCTATCAGTGCCTTCTAATTACACCATAATAGTTATTATAGTAATTATACCATAAGAGAAGAATAGGATGGGTTTGAAAATTCAGTCATTTTTCTCTTTTTCCAAAATATTCCTAAGTAGTTACTGCTCTATTTTCCCTCCCCCCCTTAAAAAACGAAAAGCAAGAAGCCTGTAGTTAAACTGGATAGCAACAGCTGTCCTTTGAATCCAGATTTTCATTTCTCTTGACAATCTAATTAGACTCTGAAATCCCAGCAGCCCATATCTCAGTTTATCTGTTAGTTACGTGCCAAGCACGTTGCTGGAACTGTGGAGATGAATAATGAGATCTAAATTACTGCTGAAGTGTCACCTTTGCTTATTACTACACCAACTTGAATCCAGCCCTGTTTGCTTAAGTATTACAGAAATTGGAGATTTATGCATGGTATTACATACCATAAATAATGCAACATCTGCAATCAGGAATGAGCAGTAACAAGATAATGATTCCAAGCATATTCCTAATGCCAGTATTTCTGGATTGCAATTTGACCTCCATATTCACTGTAAATGCTTTAAGAACGTGGCTTTGCTGTTTCACCAGAAAAGCTTTGGCTACTTTTATAAATTGTTTATTAACATTATTGTATCTGATAGGGACTTATCCACATGCCCTGGCTAATACTTTAGACACTGGGGGCATCTCAGCAAATATCAGTGAAGCATTTTCACCCCTGCAGATAAAATAATGGATCTTCAAATCGGTATTAATCTAAGCTAATCATTAATTAGTATAATCTTTGGTTGGAAATATTGTTTCTACCCATACTTTAATTAACAGATATTAGTCCTAGGGTTAGGCAGTCCCTGAGCTCTAACACATTTTATTGCTTCAGATGGATCTTGGCATTTCAAAAAGCCGATTTTGAAGTCTGCTTGTATACCAAAAAAAGTCTAAAATATGTTAGCTAGATCACTCTAATAGCCTAGAGTAATTAAATGCATTTGAAGGGAAGCAAGAGAGCTTTAGCAGTACAAAGAAAACAATGCTCTTACATCTATGAGAGCTGTGGCAGTGATGCCTTCTTCCAGCCCATCCTTTTAAGATAAAATATTTATTAGGCATTGTGTCAGCAGCTTCAGCTATGTTTTGAAATTCAGAAATTTCTTCTACAAATACAGTTCTTTGTCTTATAGCACAGCATGTTTTATTTTAAACAGATTACACTATAAACTATACACTTCTGCAAACTTAAGTGTTAACATATCGTTGGCAAATATATCTGAAGAAGGCAGCACAGTCACAAAGAGGTTTGTATTATTACTGAACGTGTTTTAAAGCAAGTAATCATCCCTCACATTAGCTTTTTGTAATTACACCACTGTTGCTTTTGTAACATGTCTGGGTGGGGTGGGCTAGCTTAGTTCTCATCCTGAAAGCAGCCTGGTGGCTTTTCACTCTAGCATTTTCTTAAATTACAGTCTTGCCCAAACATTTATTAAATTCTCTGCTTCAGTCTATCATTTCTGAGTTCAGAAATTTATCTGTAGAAAATCAGTTACTTACTGCCCTTTGTTACTGTAAATGCTTTGCCTAAGTCCGACTGCATTTTTTTTCTTCTTAGTTTGCTATCTACATCTTTAGATAACCTTTTAACTCATTTTATACTAGTACTTTAGACACTTGGGGTTGTGGGGATGATAGCTTAGGAAAGCAGTTTGACCATCATTAGAACAGAAGAGACTATAAACTTTATGTTGTGTCATGAAGTCTTCATCTTAAAAGGTTCTAAAGAAATTGAATAAATATCCAAAATATAAAGCAACCACATCAGATTTTTTTTTTTTTTCTGTCATATGAGCAATTACTTCCAGGCACTAATGCTTCATGAAGCAGAAACACTGAGAAACACTTATCTGGCTTGAAGTGTGGGAATCTGGATTCATTATTTAAGGTTTTCTAAAGATACAGGACAGCAAATACAACCACATGAGTTGCTCCCACCTTTGACTCAAGTTGCATGACAGTAGTCCTTCTATACTGATTAAATATACCTAATATTTACACAACTGACATAATTCACATTACTTTTGGGTTAATACAAAGGGTATTCCTCTGAGTTAAGATGCAGGATGAAATAACTTCCCATGTTCCACTCCCTTTACAAAACATCGATGCCCTCCAGCAGCATTCCCTCCCCAGTCCAGTCCCTCTACTCCTCACCTCTGGTAAAGTAGAAATGTTGTTGTTCTCCAAGTTCAGCTCATCAAGCTCACTGCATTTTGCTAAAGACTTGGGAATTGCTGACAGCCTATTGTACCTCAGGCCAAGACGACTTAGACTGGACAGATTTCCTACGGGTAAAAAACAGGTGTTAATATACTGTGAGACTCACACAAATGCACAGAACAAGGTGTGACTTCTGATTCTTCTGTTGTTGCTCGCCCTACACTTCAAAATTTCAAAAGATGAAATGGAGTTATCATCCCAAAACAGCAGATACACGGATTTCCAATGCTAAAGTCAACCATGCAGTAGATTGTGCATATTAAATATTATTCTGAGGTTTTTGCATAATATGATAAGCAAGCAAGGCTTATGTCCTATTGTAAAAGTCCTTCTATCCTGATCTTTCTGTCAACAAAACATACTATCATTTTCCAGATGTCCCCAGAATGACTTTTTAAAATTAAACAGCATCATTCAATGCCATGACTCATATTACCAGAACCTGGGCATGCATCATACAACTCAGGTCCTGGCAAAACAATTTCCTCTGTAGGGATAAAAAAAACCCCCACAGCCTTACCATCCTCCAAAAGCAAGGAAGCCTTTATTAGGTGATAGGAAAAACCCCAAAATTTCCAAGTTTTTGAGTTATATTGAAGGAAAAGTCTGGAGGAAATCTACAAAATTCTGGGCAGTAGCGCATGTAAAAATATTTCTGAACCTTGCTAGGCTGATGGTCCCAGTTGAAATGTCTTTCTGTCAGGGAATAAAAATCTTGAGAAACTTGCAACTTGAAAAATTCCCATCTGAAGCTGCCTTTAGCTCCAACCTCTACCATCTTACAAGTCCCAAAGACCAAAACCAAGTGCTCAAGGATGCCGTTGAACTACAGGGTGCTGGAGCATTTAGTCTCTGCTGCAAGTAGCAAGGCCTTGAACTTCACTGAAAAGCCAACTGTCAAAGTGTACAAAGAAACCTGACCTCTGCCTCATGCTACAGTCAGAAAAGCTGGCTGTGCAGGACTTTGCACCGGGGAGGCTTGGGAACAGGTTCGCACAACCAGCTCCTTGCAAAACATTTGATGTTTTACACTCGCTTTTACAACCATCCATGGCACAACACTTTTGTTCTGCAAATTGAAGTACCAGACTGACACATTAGAAAGGAAACAGAATGAATAACCTGAAGTAATTTTAAAAGACGAAGGGGCCTTAATATGTACAGTCTAACTGCTCGTTAAGTGAAGGCTGTATTAGTGTCGCTGTGTGTGCACTTACACAAAGGTACTGGAGCACAGCAAAGGGAGAAGAAATGTATAGTATGTCTGCTAGACAGAGAAAAGCTTTCCAACAAAGCAAGTGGCAAAATATCTCTTTCCTGAACCTGGTAAAAATATATAGTAAAAATGCCCCTACATCACCAAGTAGTTGGGAATGTAGATGATAATAAAAACTTGAAACTGGAAACGATTTATGATTCACTGTAGTTTTCGAAACAGGGAAGTCACAAGAGCAGTGAATGTAAAACAAAAATAAGCACCAAAAAAAGAGCAGAAAACAAAATATCTTAGCTCCCCCACAAAACTGCAACTGAAAAAAATCCAAAACCTACAAAACCCTTAATACAGAACAAAAATGAACTACATCTTACAAATCAAGAACAAAAGAGGATGAGTTTTCAGTGCATATCTGATAACTATCTAACAAGCTTGGTAACAAGTTTTACTTAGTACCACCAACAACTAAACAAAAATCAAAGCAGATAGCTACACATCGTTGCTTAACTAGTAATATCTTCAATTGGGATTTTGAGCTCTATTTTTTGAAGTGCTGGATTTTAAGCAAATATAAAATTAACTTTTATAGAAGCAGCAAAGAAAGTCTTCACTTAGTCAGAAAAAGGCATTTAAAATCCAAGGTTATCAATGTTGCACTCCAGTGCACTAATCTTCATCTTTTCATGTTAAATCCTGCCATGCATATACACACTAAAGAGAATAATTAACACATATTCTGATCCTACAGTCCACTAGTATAAAGACAGAGATTTGTATCCAACTTAGCTATTTCATCTTGTATTTGTGACATCAGGCATTTCTGTCTGAATAAAAAACTGGCCTCACTTCACACAAAAAACATTCTATTGCAAAGCTCCGAGATCATTAGGATTTGCCATCCTATGGATGAACAAAATACACCCTGACTCTATTTCTCTGAATCATTATTTAATATTTTACCAAAGAATGAACAACAGACTTCACACAAAATAAATTATGAACCTACTATTCTTTTCACTACCTAAAACATGCGCTAGATGCTGATCTGGATTTTTCAGATGAGAAGGATGACAGCGTGATGCCAACTGTTGCTTAGCAATACAACACTGCTGTGCCAGTTCCAGATTGTGAGCACAGGCTGTATGTATATGGCTCTCTTCCTACCACCAATGTGGCATTTCAGAAAAATGAAACAAGGCAGCCACTAGAGAGAGGCAAAATGTACCACAAAGAGGAGAATGACACACGTTGGCGATCCTCATGACATTATCAGAGAGGAGGCATAAATAGCAGCTCCCTTAGTAATTTCTCCTTATCATAAGCAGCATTTCTTAATAGAACTTTATCACTGTTTCTTTACTAGTTATCTTTCTCCTCCATGGGAAAAGCACACAAAGGCATAACAGAAGACACATTCCTTATGATTGTTTTACACACAACAGCACTAAATACAATTATTCCTGAGGACAAAACCAGCAAGATTTCAGCTGGAGCTGCATCAGTAGCACCTCTCCCACTGCTCCTGAAGGACAGTCCTGGGCCCAGATGATGCAGGCATCATGAGCCACTTTCTCATTTCCAGCCAGAATTTATTCCCAGCCCATTTACAGCCACTCAGTGTTCTGTCAACAAGACTCAGATATCTTTTCATCCTCGGGAGTGCATAGGCGCACCTCACATCGAAGTGTGAAACCCTCATCAGCTTTTCTCTCCACACGCTGGACAAGGCAGATCTTAGCCCCACCTTCACAAAACAGGGTGACCCTTACAGCTCTTCCCGCTGCCCAGCGTGTCCAAGTTCACTCTTCTTTTTAACAGGGATGCGCCACTACAATGTTAACATTTGCCTCCAAGGCCCAGGGGCCAGCAGCATGAAAACAAAGCGACAAACTGTTCGACCACAGAAACTGAGTCGCTCAATTCCACCCTGGTGCACTGAACCATCCAATGATCCCACTTAGAGCTCCCTGAGCTCAGTACCTAGCTGATCCTCGTATCTGGAGTTGCTTTACAGCCCTTGCACCCATCTCCATCATTTCCAGCCCAGCTACTGTTGTGTTTCTCTGAGGAATGGTTTTTCCCCTCGGAGTCCCCCTGAAACCTGTGCTATGTAGTTCAACCCTTTTTTCCCTATCATACCTACTCCTGACCCTATTGGCTCAGGGCCAATATCTTTTCTTGGCCCAAAACTAGATATACCCCTGTTTCTTCCTGGTTCACTCTCTCTCTCCTCGGCCTCCTGGAACATCACATCCAGAATAAAGCTTGGACGGAAGCTGGGGGTGAGAGCCAGTCTTTTGAAATCTCTATTCTGTCTCTCTGAAGTATATTTCCCTAAAACCCCTGAATAACTGAGCTAGCGAGAGCCAGGGGGTGGCTAGAGGGAAGTATATTTTCAAGCTACTGCTTTCCAAGCGGGAACAGCACTAGGGGTCTGCTGGGCTGCCGGGTTAGCTCTAAGGAATGAGGCAAGGGAGGCAACAACTGCTCACGATGAGCTCCGTCAGATGTCATCAGGACCATCTGCAGTTGTACTTTTGTACCTCGGCAGCTCCTCTGAAACAGCCCCTCACAGATAATGACTCAGAAAACGCTAGATGTTCGAGTACGTGACAGTTTGATAACCACAAGTGAAAAGGAGATACCAGCAGAAAAAGCAACAAGCAAAACCCCTTCCAACTTGTTTTCTTGAGAGCCCATTATGAAAACCCTTTTAAACTCAACTGCCTTATTCATTGGTATTTCTGAGAATAAGATTGCAAAGCCTGAGTAAGCCCTAAACTCACACCAGGCCTAAGCAAGTCACTGAAAAATTGCTTTAGTTCAACTTTTGCCAGAAAAATCCTGGGAATAAGGTTTCACAGAGACCTTGTCTCAGGTCCATTTTCTCCCCAGTACAATATTAACACCTATGAGCAGATCACAGCTCTCAGGGTTGAAGCAACCTAAGCACAGAATTAATAATCCCTTCACACGAGTGACTTTATGTCTGTCTCAGGATTAGTTGCTTCATTTACACAGAAGTGAAGTTAAAAATCCTTGGAAGCATGCAAATCCAGAAATATTGAATTAAACTGTTACAATAAAAGGGATCCAAAATAGATGGCTTAAATTAGTTCTTTATTAAAGGTACTTCAAAAATATTAATCAAAGGAAAACCAGGTGTTTGCCAATCCCAAAACAAAGAGAAGACAGGAAATAAAGCAGGAAACTATGCTAACAAAACAATATTTTTTTACAAAGACCACCTGAAGTAGTCTCTACATCTCTTTTTAAAGTATTTCAAAATCAAGAGAAAAAAGAACTGGTAACATGAATAATATAAAGAAATACAAAATCCTAATTCAAAGTTCTACCAGTGCTTTTTAAATGGAGTGATAAATGCTATCTTCTTCTGAGGTTTACCACACCTCTTCCTTTCCCTCCCTTAGTTAAAATAATCCTTCAAATTCCCTGTCCTTAGATGAAGGGTCATTATTAATTTGAAACTTAGTTAATTGAGCTAATTTGCTATCAGGATCACTTGCTTTCTCTTAAATAAACCAAAAGCATCAGATCAATTTAAAAATCTGTTCACTAGAAAAAAACTTCTACAGATAACGTTAAAAGCACAAATTTGACTTATAAGAGCTGCGCACATCAAAACCTCATAAGATCATAATCAACAATATACGTGAGCTTCAGCACACAATAGAAAATTGAAGGAACTTGCTACAAACAACAGGGCACTATTAAGTATTTCGGATGGTCTAACTTGTATAAATATTCTTAGATTTTTATTTGACTCAACTTGACACACAACGAGCACTCACCTACTAAAGAACATGTTTTACATGGCCACATGTTATCTCACAGAGTGCCATGTGCTTTATTCACTGAGGGATCTTCTCCTAGCAAAGAAATTGGCTGGTTTGCATACAGAAGATACCAGGTGTCATTTTTAACTAACTGAAAGCAAGAGGTACAGCCAAAATTAATAATACTTTTTTTAAAAAAAATCAAACTTGATGTCAGTTTAAAAAAGCCGTAAGTGAATTAAATTCAACACGCCACATGGTATTAATCTTGCAGTGAGAATAACAAAGATGATAATATGAAATAAATCTCAAATTGTATGGGAGATAGTAGACATGCTAGAGATGGGCCGTTGTGGACAGAAATTAAATGCTCTATTCAGATATTTCAACAGTGATTCCTGGTCTAAAATAGCCCTGAGACAGAAGATGTCTGTACCACACGCTGTATTTACCACATACTAGTTTTCCAGATGTCAGCCAAACTCTGTGACATGTTTTTAACTGTTTAACAGATTTTTAGGTGAAAGGAGCTGTTGGGGTGTTTAATCTAATCTCTTATCAGAAAGCAAACTGTTCCCCTGATAGCCGTAGAGTAAAAGGAAAGGCTTCAGATAAAGCCTTTTAACCTTCAGTTGCACTCCACAAGCCGAGAGCAACAGCACAAAGTGACTGGTCCAACAAGACACCCCAAAAGAGATCTCAGTGATCTTGTTGCAGAGGAAACAAGAACAAAATTGTTATCCATCATTATCAATCTGGTCTGGGGGCACCTTTTTCCTACAGCGAAGCCTGCAGGTTTGTATGAATTTAAATTTGTGCCACCGATCATCATCTGAGAGATGACAAATCCCTTCTACAATCCCTACATCCCTAGTGTTTAATATACTCTGGCTAAAGGCTGATGCCCTAGAAAAAATTGGAATGGGGACAGAAAAGCGATGGGGGTGAGAGGGCATCCACTCTTTAGCAGAACTGCAGAAGAGAACAGAATCCCTCCTGATCGTTGCTACCAACTATCAGAGCCAAAGCATGAAATATAATTATTCTGTTCCAAATACAAAAGTAAAGCTAAACACAACACAAAGCTTGACTTCATTTTACTGGTTTAACAGCAAAGTGACTTTTCATATATTTTAATTTTTCTTTTCAGCCACCAATACCTCCTGTTGTACCAGGCAGGCCAGGGTAGGAGGCAAAATCAAATTCACAAATTACCAAAGTCAGCAGGGTTCATAATTTTTTGCCCTCCTCAAACCAAAGCACAGTATCCTCCTTCTGCAAAGTCTAGGAGGTCTGATGAAGATGTTCTCTATTAGAAAGCTATTTAACATTAATTTAAAATTAGTCTCTACCATTCCTATGAGTTCAAATGACATCTGAAGAGAGCAAAGAGCTCTCTCTACTTTCAGTCTAACGGTATCGTCCAAAGACAGGTTTTCCCTCATAATACCAATTTTAAAATGCTGAATTGTGACCATATCAGCAGTCAGTTATTTTCCAGCTCTGATTCCAGACTGTAACATTGCCAACTGTACGAAAGATGCACACAAGGTACTTGGAAAACCTGAGAAACAGAGGCTCAGGTACCCAACATGCACCACACACAACACCTGCACAAGGCTAGAGAGCACAAGCTCTTAGTGACATGTTTCTGAAACTGTCTAAGCAATGAAAATTCAACTTAAAACTCATTTATTATGCGTTCATCAAAATGCATGTAACTCACAGACCTGCTCGTCTCAATTCTGATGCGTTCCTTTGAATCACTCTTCCCTTGTGCCTGCTTCTCACATAAAGAAAATAAGATTATAGGCTTTTTCTTTCTGCTGTATACTAATCATTCCAAAAATGCTGAGCTGCAGTTATAATACATCCGTACACATTGGTCTCTGCATCTAGTTACTGTGTGATGGTACACGCATTCACTAAAATCAACTGGCCCCACTCTAGTCTTACCAGGATGAATATCCAACCAAAATACAAAATAAAAAATATTTTCATAAATACATTGAATCAATAAACTCAGAATTAACTAGCCACTAGAAGCTATCCTAACCTTTAATGAAAGCAGTACGTATGCATTTAACTACACTGAGTTTGCATTGGAAATGTATTAATTAAAACATAAAAAGGAAATTATAACTAGCTGAAAATGATACAAAAACACAAAACACTTCACATTGAAACAGAGACAAAAACAACAGCTGGACCTTATTTTGAGCTATGAATGAAAGCATTGCATTTTACTCAATTCACACTGCCTACAGTAAGACAAAGCAACTAAAATTTATTTAATTTAATTTTTCATTGGTAGTCTTTTCTTTTTCCTTTTCAAATGACTGTTTAAAGCCTTTCTGGGAAATTAAAGATTTATACAAATGTAAATCATACTGTATGAACAGTTTATGCCTAACTGGCAATACAACAAAAACATTAACCTTTCTTAAGTGAAAGATGCGTTTAATTTTTTAAGTCTGCCCTACTATATAAAGCAAACATATAAAATGTACAACACACGAATATATCTTCACAATTTTAGCTAATTAAGCAATGTGAGAATTTTTTTATGGAGACCAGGGCTACATTTTATATCTTCCCTGCAGCTGAATGCTATCCAACAGCAGATACTGGGAGAAGAACCTACAGAAAGGGGAAAGGACACCCTGAAACTTCCTGAAGAGTGAGGGAAGATTCAACAGTGACTTCCCAAATGTAGAAGCAACTGTTATGATTTTTTTCTGCATAACTGCCATGTCACAGTGTGAGCTTTTAGCATCTACATTGACCCGTGCAAACACTGAGAGCCAAATGTCCCCTGCCCATCACACGCAGTACTGTGTGATCTTCATCGGTGTGAGGCAACACCTCACAGCCTCATCCCCACCCCTCTGAACTTGGAGCACAAAATGAGCAAGTCACTTCCCGTTTACCCTCCACTTGACATTTTCCAGTCAATTTTGCTACTTTGCATTTACTAAGTCTAGAATTGAAGGCAACAAGAACCAGAAGTCTTCCTTTATGAGACCACCACGAGAACTATACAGGGCTTACAGTAACACAAAAATTAGAGTATAAGAGTGGGAGCCACTGCTTTCAATCAGATAAAGAAAAGGCTGAACTTACGGCAATTGTCCAATACTAGCAGAATCCAATTAAAGAAGTTTAATTAACATCATGGTCCAAGAACAAAACCTTGGACAAAGCACCGAATGTTGATCAGCTCTCCCAAAGTGAGCCTATGGAAACAGGCTTGATGCCACAAAGCACAGAATGCTCACTGACCAAAGCACGAGGTCATGCTTAAATGTTGAGAATATGAACATTGCTGTGAAAGCTGGAGCAGAAGCCTCTACACTTTGCTCCATCACAACAGTGAGTAATTAATAACATCAAACCAATTGGTTGCATCTGAACTTTGCCCCGATCACTGAGGGAGCTGCAGGTGCTCAGATGTTTCAGAACAAGACTCCTGCTTTTGCTAAACCTGTCAAATTTAAAATACCATTTTAAAGTAGTTTCACATTTCTTCAGAAATATCTTTACTTCTAGGGACTTAAAGCTCTCAACCACAATTTTGCATAATCTGAGCCGTACCAACTTCATACATCTGGTTCTGGTCACCGCTTCATGTTTTATCAGCTGTAGGTTTAAAGAGCACAACAGTGCTCTCAGGGGTACACTGGGGTTAAACAGGTTAGAAGTGTGGTTTGGAGCACAATTTCAAATGGCAAAATCAATCAATAAATACTATTTAATTTCATGAAAGCTGTGACTTCAGCTCCTGAGCTCTAGTGCCACAGAGAAGGGCAGGAGGGTAGTGCAGAGCTGTAAATACACCTCCCATTTTCCTAACCATCTCTTGGGAACTAAGATGGAACACAGTGCTATGTCAGACACTGGAAAGTGTGTCCATTGACAGAATTTTTTGTGCTTTTAAAGGATAATTTTGGAACACTTACAACTGACTATTCTTTTTCTTATTAAAATTTCTGTTGCCTTAGATGTTTGTGGATAAGGCACATTTGACTATAATCAAACTGCACGTAAGCACACATAACTAGAAAATTACAAAGTAGATGAAGAATCTGGTAGAATCTGGTATTTTTAAAAGCTGTAACTCTGTTTCTGTTTTATTTTTTCTCAAATAAATTTTTCTATGCTTTTACATATGAAATTGTAAAAGTGAGCACATTTGTACAGAATGCTAAAATTAGAAGTTCAAAGAGGGAACACTCAATGTGGTATTTGCAGGACAAAATTATCTAAGCTATCTTGTAATCCTAAGAAAGAAATTACTCCACCCAAAATTTGTTTTCAGTCTAAAAAGTCCAATTAATAATTTTAATATAAATGGCATGTTGTTCAACTTCTTCTATATAACTTTTGAATATATTACAGTGTGTAAATAAAAGGAGCTAACAATTCCACCACCCTCCAAAAGGAAAAAAAACCCAAAAACCTAACAACCCACCAGAACATGGGGGGGTTGGGGGGGGGGGTACAGTCTGCAAAGAAAACACTAAACAGCTACAATCCCACTATGATTTTGATTCTGGGCTTGAGACTCTCAGAATGTGCTAAGCCATTCCACAAAGCTCATTTTTCTTACAGGAAGTGATCTAATATAAAAAGTACTTTACAATTTTCAATCAACAGAAATACAGATATGAATGTATTAAGCCAATATCTATAACGCAAGGCATTAGGTCACTTCCTGACAACGAATATCTAAAATCACATTTGTTACTGCACAAAAGCATGCTTCTACAGCATTAGTTGAGAGAAGAACTTGGTGTTTTTACAGAGTGGATATATTGGCTCTGCTACCTCTGTAATCACTGCTGATGCACAATCCCCTCCCTGCCACTCCCCTGCATGTCACCCTCACACCCCTTTCCCACAGCTCCAGCACATTTCAGTACGTGCTGTTAGTTACCAAACAAGCTTTTTTTAAAAATTGGACAGATTCTGAAATCTTTCTGTGATAAAACCAAAACTTGTTTAGATAGTCCAGCAGCTACTTTAAGAGGGTTTTTTGACGGAGAGGAAGGAAGGGGTCCTTTCTGAGGGGAGGGAGAAATAGAAAGCACAGTTTGTTTTTCAAAGCAGCGTGACAAAAACATCCTTCTCAAGAAAAAATGAGGCCTCCATCAACAGGGTGTCAGCAGGGGAGGAGGGGACAGACCCGGCAGTAATGGAAAGTCTGGTCCATAACAGGAGGCTCATGGGCTCACGGAACATCAAATATTTATAATGAGCAAATGTGCTTGGTCTGTTCTGTCCCCGGTACGTAACCCAGAGTTTGACTGAACTGAGAACCAGTAACAGCACTCGTACTGTGAGCGCCCTGACACCTGGACTCGTGTAAATGTTGCAAGAAAAGCCAGTCGTGGCAAACACCAGGCAGACACCCAGGAGCAGGGAAGAGACAGAAACTGCAGCGAGAGCTGGAGAGGCCCAAGGGCCGCCCCCAGCCGCGCACGCAGGCGGCCACGCGCCATTGACTCGCCGCGTTGTTCTCCGCGCTCAAAGCTTCTCGCCGAACAATCCCAACCGCAAAGCAAGCTGTAATCTAAAAATCATGCCGCAACTTGCTTTAATATGTTGAACCAAAACTGCGATGACTAAGAAATAAAGCCGGTGTTGCTGAACTGGCTACGGCTGCCTTTTCTGCAGCATGCATAAATGTAGGCTGATCATTATCATTTAAGATGGAAGCTAAAGTTTTTCCCTTCACTATTAAATTCTGTTAGTGAACCACACAAGGCACAAACACAGATTTCTGTTTAAGTTCTTATTTAAATATTATTTTTTTAAACTTACTGTTTACAAGAGAGATTTTCCAGTGGAGCAAAAACTGAACTAGATTAAGGTTAACGACGCAATGGCTCACTGCTGTCTCCTACCATTATTCAGCTGTCTTTGGTGGTTTCTTGAGCTCTAAAACATTGATATTCAGCTCAGATAAGCATGTAAAGAGACAGCTACCAACATTTAAAAACAAGTAACTTCTGAACATTACAAAGACAATGCAAGGAAAAAACTAAACAAAGAAAATAGAAATCCAGTCCAACCAGGTGTGAACCTGTCTCAAAAGAAACCACCTAAGCTTACAGAAACTTTCTGAAGAAATAGGTGAGTCCAAACTATCTTGATTGCAGAGTGAGCGATTTCCTATCTATCACAAATGACTTAACTGCCTAATAACATTGTGCCTCTCCTACCCAAAGACCTTTCCCTGTAAATAGTCTTGCAGCATATTACAAGTGAAATTTTTCTGGTCCTTTGTGAACCAGGCACTAAACAACATAGTAAATCATTCTACTACTCTGCACAGGAATTAACAGCATTAGTCTGTAAGCCTTGAATATGGAAATTTCACACTTGCTTAGGGAATTTTTCCCAAAATTAACAGTTTATCCAGGGAGCTCACTCCCTAAATGTGACACATACACTATACATAAGTGTTATGTAAAACAACATTCAGCAAGATTTACGAAATAGCAACAAAAATAAAGGCTGTGCTTATGAATGGTCTAAGTTAGTTGCAAACTCCAGATGGAATGGGATCTCCAGAGTTTAAAAATATCATCAATCCAGGAAGGAAGTTTAGTTCCAGTGGATACATCATCAACGTAAACTCTGCTCAGGTAAAACTTTCTTAACCAAAAGCCACGGTAACTTTATCCTCAACAATTTACTGCTAGAAGAAAAGCTGGAGTGTCATTAAACGGTTCATCCCTTTAGTATGCATTAAAAGTATACTAATAAATGCTCAACATTGAATACCATTAAACTGGTAGTGTTCATTCTTCTGAGTATGTTCTGGTGACAGAGCTTAAAATCATGATGGCCTTGTTTTCAGTCTTTTTAAATCACAGCAGCCATCTTTTTCTGCCATCTGTTTAAAACTGATTTAATGAGATAGAAAAAAATCATATTTTGTTTCTTTATCCCATATGATATTCTGAAACCGACCAGGACTGTGTTTATCTTACTCTATTTTTCTCAAAGTAAGTTGAAAACTCTCTGTATTCTATTGCATAAGAACATGATGACCTTGTGGACTTTGGAGATTTTTCAGATGTCCCACCCAAGAACATAACATATACACAACTAATTTAAAACATTTATGATGTTAGTTCTATTTTTCTTTAGGCAAAGATGTAAGTTAAAATTATCTGCCAAAATACTACACTTCAACTATAAGTGAGCCCTTCATTTCTTTATATGCTCAGTTTCATCACAGAATGAACAAACCAGCAGTAGATATTTGCTTATAACCACAGAACACCTTAAGATTTAGAAGTAATGGGTCTGGCTTTTCTTCATTGTAACTCTCATTCTTAAATTATTTAAGTTAATATTTAAGGTAGCAAGCACACCTTGCTTTAAATCCCAAGTGAGAAGCTGTGTTATGCTGAGCACCAGTCATTCCACAGCCACCAACAAATACTCATTCTCAAATTTGTTCCCTTACTGAACATTTTGAAATTTTTTCAAAAAATTTATTGATTGATTTATTTATTGATTGATTGATTTTCTCTTCTCCAGCCTCTTCACATACCTATGGTTTCTGGCAGGTCCAGGAGCTCATTGTGCTGCAAGTCAAGGTTGGTGATCTGTGTGCAGCTTCCAATCTCTTCTGGAAGATGTTCAAGCTGATTGTGCGCTACATCCAGCGTGATGAGGTTACACAACTCACCTAAAAGCACACAGAAAAACCAAAGCATTAAGGACTTTAATGTACAGCTCCCAACAATGACCTCCACACAGAGATTAATAGAATCAGACGGATTTGGGGATAAGCTGAAAAAAAGCTACTGCTACCATAAAGTTATACATATAAAATAAGGTATTACAGGATCATAATTTCATCAGTTAGATCCAAAACCTGATCAACAGTTTTGAAAAGCTCAGATAAAGCTTTAATAGATTCTCCGAATAAATGTTACTTGTGGATTGATTTTAGTCTGACAGTTCAAGCTGTGGAATAGAAAACTTGCATCTTACACTTGTTTCAGGCTGACCACAAGTTTAAAACATCACTAAATAAATGAATTGTATTAAATTCTATGAAATTAAGATCTGTTTTTACATCATTAATTACTTTCAGGCACAAAATAAACAATTAAGGGACAGCAAAATTATCTGGCTGACAACTTAGATAATCCAAAGTCCTGAATGCTATTTTTAAACATTTTTAGTCATCACAAAAAAGACAACTTACGATAAGTAAAGTGTATGCAAGCAGACCTACAGCAAATAAAAGTTTGAAATAAAAAGCTTATCTGTTAAGCATTTTAAAAGTTTGGATTTGCTTGGAGTTTAGAGCCACTCTACACTCAACTGCTTCATTTCTGACTTTTACAAATTAATTTAAAAGCACAGCTAGGCACACCTCTCTGAACAGTAGTTTCACCTATTTTTATGTCAAACACACTGTGTTCTGAGCAAAAAAAATCATTGGGTTTGAAAAAAAGAAAAAAAACAACTGTGTGCATGAATACAGGCACATGTATTCACATTTTTTTGGTCTGATGGAGGTGACATTAATGCATACAATTTGAACAGCTTCTACCCTCTCCAGTACAGATGAGGTCACTGCATTTGTATATTAGAACATGACTCAGTGAGTAACAAATTTGGAAGAGTAGCAAATTCCTTTTGAGGAGCAAATGTCTATTTTTAAGCTTTGGCATTGTATCTTTGACACAAGGATTTTCTCAACAGGCCTGGAGGATTATCCTGGGCAAGTTCTGACGTGTAGAGTGTCTACTCATTAGGTCAGCAGATAATCATAACTAGTGATTTAATAAAACATAAAATTCAGAGACATCGTGTAGCCACAACACTCACCATGTATCACGAACAACTGTGAAAGGCCAATAAAAAAGTCAACCAAAGCTTCAGTATTCTGTTTTTCTTAGGTTGTTAACATATAACTGATATGTTAACATATCTTATTTCCTGCACTAATTAACCCAGAATGAGATGTTTTTCTAAAAACTAAGAAGATGGAAATGTAAAGCAGGCAGCTACTCCATCACTGTGCTTGTCCCCTCTCTTACATCAGCAATCGAGTGTAGTCCAGGCAACCAGAGGCAACAGGTAAGTGTGCGTATCCAGCACTGCAAAACCCACACATGTCAGTGCCACTGTCATGCAGAAGAAAGCAAATGTAAGAAAAAATTGAGCAAGAGTTAATGGTCTGTGGCAATGGCGTCTTTATTATTCATGGAAAAAGTGGGCAAAGTGCAGAATGCAATAGGAGGAAGAAAAGCTTGAGGAAGACTTAAACGTCCCTCCCTTTAAGCAAACAAAAAAAGAGCCTCACAAAATTTTACTAAGGTAACTCAAGAACCTTCACACACTTTGGGGCAGCAGTTTCCACTTCATGATTGCTGTTTTCATTTGTTTTCACTTCAGACCTTAACCAGCGATATCAAATTTGAAATATGGCATAAATTCCATTTCATCATGCTGAGTTCTCATTTACTTGACTCTTCCCACTATACATCTGCTGAAGTCAAAGAAATACTTGGGGATTTTGCAGCAACATGTGCTTCATTTTTGCACCTGCTGATACCTTTGACAACAGCAAGCTAAATGTTTGAAAGAAACATCTTACTACCTAATCCTGAGGAGGAAAAATAATGAAAAGTAATGCCTATGTCTCTTTAGAAAATTAAGGGCTACCAAACACTTCTGTTTAATTTGGATAGCTATACTTAATGTTCTTACATTAAAGATGCAGGCACTATTTTAAAAAGTAACACCGGTGAGCATTTAATAAAAATACTGAATATTAAAACAGATTGAGAACTGCCCAACAAATTTTAGACTTTAGAGTAGAAATCCAAAGTTGAAGCCCTATCATGAAGCATAGTGACTTAAGGAAAGGAATTCAAGAGATATAGAAATATTCAGCTTTTAATTCACATCTCTCAGTAAGGAATCTCATTCTTGGACATAAAGATACTTATAGTTTGACAGCATTTCATCAAAATGGGTTTATTGCCCTCTGTAAGGCTAGAAAGAGAGGGGGGAGATGAAATGCTGTTGGCACTAAATTTTTTTCAATACTTTAACTTGAATTATTGAGAAACAACAGAGAGCATGCAATCAACAAAGATCACTCAAGGTACATTTCTCCTGTTGCTCTCCGTGATGTATGGCAAAAAAAAATACCCTTACATCCAATATGCTTAACAAGGTGAAAAACGTTTGGGTGATGTGGTAGAGACTCAGATCACAGAAGTGAGAAGCATGAACCCAGTCTATCAACTTAAACACCCCATCTGAGATAGAAATGAAAGAAAGTCTCAGAATTACCTCACAACCCTAACAGTACACAAATAAAGAGGTTCACTCAGAAACTAAAGATCAAGTCCAGCCCTTTAGTGAATGGCCCACAGGGAGACCAAACCCACATCCTTGGTGTCATGAGCTCCATGCCCTAATCAACTGAGCTAAAAGGTTTTTTACATTTTCACACGCAAAGGCATACAGAGGACCAGCTGTGGCCTGAGAACTAAAACCCTGGGTGCCCAAGTACATGTGAGACCCAACATGGTGGGTAAATGGAAAGGCTTTTCAGAGCACCTCGCAGACCGAGGGCTGTTACTGCATGTAACAGGGGCTTGAACACCTCCTAGGAGGTAAAAGGAAGAGCAACTAGGGGTGGTAAGAGTTGCCACGGAGTCTTTAGGGAACAGGAAAGGGAAGAATCAATGTAGCATAGAAAGGCAAGCGTAGAAAAACAGAGGAATAAGGAAATAAAAGAGTCCAGGCCCTCACAAACCAATGCTTGCGATGTCCTGTGGCCAACCAGCACCACCTGGCCCATCTTCTCTTTAAGCTCTATTTTCCTGGGTGAGAAGCTCTCTGGTCTGAGATGTGAGTACCAGCAAGAGCACAGTTAATGTCACCAGCACCACTGAACACATCCCAGGCCGTGGCACGGGAATGGCTCTGGGCACGGCAAGCACAGCCACACACCAGGGCAGCTCCTTCCCCGGCTGAGTGACCACACTGACCACAGTGAATGGCCACACTGTGCACAGGACTGCTCACAACAGCAGCTCTGTCAGGAGGAACACCAGCACAAACACATGGCATGAGCAGTCAACACAGCAAATAATGATCTGCAAGCACAAAGAGGCCAAACTGGAGGCCATCTGCATAATGCTCTTCCCAGGAGCTGATGTTTCAGTGAGTGAAAGTGTCCCTCCTTATTGTCTGAACAGTGGCAGTTGTACTGAGGAAATGCTCCTCAAAAAAAAAATAAAAAAAATAAAATAAATGAAAATAAGTTTCACCAAGATACAACTGAAATCTGGCATTTTTGCTTTGCCAGGGTAAGAAGCATATGTCAAAACCAAAAAGAAAGTTTTCCTAAAGCAAAGATTTGTTCAGGTCCAAAAAGAAAATGTGTGTAATGAATGAGGAGGTCATGATCTTATTCTTAGTAAAAAAATCAACATTTGCAATTTTTTCTGTGTACTACATAAAATTTGCTGAAACGCGTTTTTATCTTGATTTAACAGAAATAAGTCAGCTACAAATGTGCAGCAGATCAAAATCAGCCTTAACCAGAAAGCAATTTCCTGAAGAAAAACCCGTTCCTTTTCATCATGTGGACAACTCCTGCATCACTTCACTAAAATACTAACACCCCAAATCCCTACAATAAGGCAAGCACCGCTATAGGGAAATACTAACCAGAGGTCAAATGAACTAACTCTTTTTGCCACAAGTAATGTCCAAAACAGACAAGTTCTAAGCTCACAGTAGTGAATAAAGGATTCTCTATAGATTACTTGCAACTGCATTGAAGGGATAAGCACCCTCACAGCAACAGAAAAATAAACTAAGAAGGTGCTAGGGTTTGGAGTTAGTTGTTTTCTGGGGGAGAGGGTTTTTGCCTTTTTTTTTTTTTTTTCTACTATATTGCACTGTGATTGCAAAGGAAAAAAAAGCAATTAAAGCTCAAAGTCTGCCAAGAAAGCAGACAGGAATTGCATGTACTAGCTGGCTTGACAATAAAAGATTTTAAAGTAGGAGCAATGCCCATTTGAAAAACATAAAACAGTTTCTCTATAAATAACTTTCACAAAACAGTCAGTTACACCCTAGCATGTAATTTTTAAAAATGTTAAAATACTAAAAAAACCCCAAACACACAATTCAAATGCATTTTTCAGAAAAGATAGTTTGTGAAGACTCTAATCACCTCCCATTTAAAAAAAAATTGTTAAAAATACAGCTAAGTATTCACCTCAACAATCCTTACAAGAGTTGGAGTGAGCAATCACCTCACTGTTGCTCTCATACACACAAAGAATAAATGTTAATAGTATGACAATGCTAAATAAACCTGCTTTTAAAAAAACAGCACAATGAAATGACTAATATTTTCAGCATAATGAGGCAGAATTATAGCCCCATTTCATGGCCAGCTTTAAAAGCCTATTATGACAGGAGGGCCAGGTTACATACCCTGACTTACAAAACTCCCGAAGTTCTTTTTGGCCATTTAAAACCCAAAATACTGCTTCATCAAAAACATCACTGAAGTACACACAAATTAACAGTTGCAGAGAGTATACAGGTCAATAGTAAAGATGCTTCAGTGTCTCCAATCACTAGTTCAGGCAGTGGGCACCACTCTTGGAGGGAAAACAAAATTTGTAACATAGACTGTTTTCCACTGGATTGACATGCCTGCCCATGCTTAAGCAGATTGAACATTATGAAATCCTTCACAACATGATAAATCCTAGGCCAGATGACACAGCAAGAGGATCAAGACTCTTCCGGAAAGTAGAAGGAAGAGGAGAATGCAAATATTAGTGGGACTTCAGGCTGGTGTGTCAGAACATTGGTTGTAAGCTAATTTGTAAGTATTAATTATCCAAAATCAGCAATGCTGGGAACAAGTTATAAACAGTTCCCATAACTTTCATAATTATTCATCTTTCACTTGGCTCTCGGCTGGTAAAGGAAAAAATAAAAAGGAAAAAGAATTTGCAGTCTACAAAAAGTCTTTGGGACAAATTTCCTGATTTGAGGAAAAAAAGTTAAACACAAATTTACAGTTTTGGAATATTTTGCCTCTCTATAAGATCCAAGTACATCACTGTGACAGACAGCCTGAGCTCTTTGTTCTGTATTACCAACGGCCAAAAGAACAGGTAAGCAGAGATATTTTGAATTATATTACTGCACAACTGTAACTTACACAGAAGAGCTACCAAGCAGAAGGAATGCAATTTTAATATGGTCTTGAGTGACTTAGTGACTACCAAAGTTAAAATACTCATACAAGTAAGAAATAAGCACAGTAATATAATTCACAATTTGCAGAATGCACACCAGGATCTAGTTGTGGGAACCACTCAAAAACACTGAAGTAAAGCTCAGCGGAAAAGACTCAAAATCTGCTCTAAAACAAGCTTCAACAAGACACAACAGCAGACTTTTTATTTATTGCTTATAACTGAAAGCAACAAACACAAATAAAATTAAAAACATGTTCAAACAAAATCCCAAACACGCAAAATGTAGAAAAATGTCTTAGCAAGGGCTCAAGACAGGATTTGAAGTGGACAGCAGAACCTCATTTGAGTGCCCAGACAAAGAAAGTCTTGCACCTAGCAGGGAATAACCCTGTAAAGAGAGACAACCTAGCACCAGGAGGTGAGAAACAGCTCTGCAGGGAAGGACCAGGGGGTCCTGGTGATGCTGAACCTGGGGTAACATCTGGAACCCCTCCATTCTGAGTGTGGAACAAGCTCTCAAATAATAAAGGCTAACCACTTTCCACGCTGCATTAGCAAGGGCAGCCTGAGGGAAGTGATTTTTTTTCCCTCTGTTCAGTACTTAGGAAAGTATTCAAACAGTTAAAATAAGCAACATTGATTTAAAAAAAAAAAAAAAAAAAAAAAAAAAAAAAAAAAAAAAAAAAAAAAACCAACCCAGAAAAAAACCCAAATAACCTGGACTCCTAACAGGCTGTCAGTATCTACTGGAATTACACTTGGGGCATCATCCCAGTAAGCTCTGCAATTAGATCAAAAAGGCAGGACTACTTTATCATTATCCTAAAGCCAGTCTGAAGAAAATGTAATCAGAAGGAATTTGACTAGCTGACAAGACAAAACTGCATCCCCACAAGAGCTTTCACAAGCATCAGAACTAAAGCTGAAGCTGGTCAAAAGGAGTTCTATACTTTTCCTGCAGCTCAAGAAAACCACCAGAACTAAATCAAATAAACAGTCATTATCTCTGACTTCTAGAGAGCAGCACACATGCTTCAATGCCTATATTTATTCCACTCCTGTTCAAAACTTCATGCTTTATCACATAAAAATACAAATAAATAAAAGTATTCTTAACCATTGTTTGCAGACATTACCGTGTCAATTAAGCCCAGAAACACAATTTTATTTTTTTTCTTCAAATTGATGGAACACAGGAAGGTGTTCTTAGATACAAGTAATGTAAACAAATATTTCTCTACATTGTCAGGTCTGCTTAAAAAAAAAAAAAAAAAAAGAGAAATGAAATTAGGGGCATCACTGAAAAGCTTTGCAACTAATGAGTCATTTAACAAGGAGGCACCACATTCAGCATGGAGTGAGTAGACCTGAACTAATGTGGTTGCACACATCTGGCCCACTGTCTATACTACTGAAAACAAAACAGGTGCAAGTGTTATGAAAAAGAGTTTCGAAGCAGTGAAGAAACCACAAATGATCTAAATATTGGGTAGATGAGGGAAGAAAAGAACAGAAGAGAGTCTCAAAGGCATTCCTGGTCTGGTGTAGGCAGATTCCCCAAACTACATTCTAAAAATATTTCCCTTGCAGAACAGCCCTGACCAGATTCTTCCCAGAAAAAGAGTTGCATTCACAGACAGAAAACGCAATATTTGGAGTCTCAAGAAACTTGCAGAAACTATGTAAATGTAATTTCAACCACGTTGACAATATTATTTCTATTTGAGCTGTGTGCTCTACCGCGACAAAAATATTCAAAACTGGTACAAGATGCAACCTTGTCTTCGCAAAGAAAATATTATCAACTTGACTGTGCAAAACAATTCCTTCAACACAACATGGAGGAATGCAATAAAACTCCAAATATAAGAAATTCAAAAGGCTTGCTTAAGTAACAGCCTGCAAACTGAAACATTTGCTTGGCCTCATCCCAAGACAATTCCTCTGGTTTTCATCCTTCTCATGCTGACTGCCTGACTCACCAAAGCATTCACATTCTTCCACTCGAATCTTCCACTTTTTGATCTCAGTGGAATGGACAATTTACCAGATAAGGAGATGAAGCTGGTGTCCACCTTGTGAACTCATCCCCACAATTATCCCTCCAGACTGTCTTTTGGCAAAGTCTCCACATGGAAACCTTTATGTCAAGGTTTTATTTCATGGATGCTACCAGAAATTGAACAGCCAGGTGAACAGGTGAGTTCTGCCTTGCACTTGGTGTGCGTGTGTGTATGTGTAGATATATATGTGTATACATATATATATATTCAACATCTGTGTAACAGTGACCTTTATGGTCATGAGCAACATTCAAAGCCAACTTGCAGACCTTGCTGAAGATGAAAGGCATTTATAGGAGTTTAAAGCAAAAACAAAAAGGCCAAGCCTTTGGAAGACGAGTGCACTGAGAATTACTAAAGAAACAAGCTGCACCAGACTCAGGAAATCCCTGATACGAAAATAGCTGGATGTGGGCAAGGAGTCAGGTTAAGCCTCATATATAAACTTACTCTGTTTCTATGCACATTTGCTTAGGGCTAGAGTCAGAACCAGGATACAGGGCAAGATGCACTCTGAAACGATTTACCTCTACTGTTAGGTATGATGCAATTTGTCAGAAAGAACATAGAGTAGCTTTACCATCAAGAAACTGCCATCAATGGATCCTCACCACTATACATAAAAGGATTACAAAAAAATGTTTCAGGAAGGTGCAGCTGAGCTAATGCTACCGGGATTCCACTAAGCTACACCAGCTTCTGTGGTACAAGACATGGAAAGCAGCAGGAAAGGGAGAAAAAGCTCCTGAAAATGTAATTTGATGGATTTTTAACAGCTCTCTGCAGACAGCAATCCACCCTTCCTCAGAGCACCTGCAGTGCACTTGACATGCTTATATACAACAAGAGCAACCCTACCTGAGAGGCTTTGCAGCGAGCTGCAGCGAGCCCAGCCGACCCCAGGGCTCAGTGCGGGCCAACTGCTCTCCCTGTTCCAGTTCATGCTCTCCCACTCCCCCTCGCACACCAGCTCCAGGCTGATCTGAAACCACACTGATTTCAACTACCCAAAGTAAGAGACAACAAAAGCAGCATCTGGGAAGCTGCCAGGAGGGGAGTGGATACTGCCAATTTCAGTATCATGAAGCTGTTCTACATCAGCGCGTCCATTTCGTGAAAACTCCCACTAATTCACCTGCAAAGCTTTCGGCTAAACATGAAAAAAGAACCAAAACAAAACAAAGTATTTAAGTATTTTTACATCTTATTCAAACAAATATGTTTATATTTGAAAATACAACAATGCATACCAAGAGCTCGGCTTATTACACAGTCGACTAAAATCATTTCAAATCACATTAAAGACGTAGAAGCAATACAGATGTTGCTAGAAAAGTGTTAAGAGAAGCCTGATAAGCAGAAATTTTTTAGTATATATAATAAAGCATACCTATAATAAAGCAAGTGGATGCAATGGAATGAGAGGTGCTTAATTCTGGGGGAAAAAAAAAAAGACCAGAAACATACATATCTGTTTACTAACCATAGATAATAACACTTCCTCTTTCTCACTAAAATGCTTGTTTTAAATGCAAAGCAACTTTTCCTCAACTGTAGTCACCTAATTAAAGATTGTGTTGTTTAACTACTAAATACAGTTGAAAGCCCAAAATAGAACCAAACTTCAGCTTATTTCCCAACAGCTCAGAGCTGGCAGGTTCACCTCTTCCAGGTTTTTCCACAAAACAACAAACACCTTAAACAGGTCAGTTGTAAAGCAGCTTCCAGGACCATCTGAGAACAAATGAAGAAACAGAGGGAAAGTGCTGCATCTAAGAACAATGGAACATCACTGGCACAAGAATCAACTACTCAAAGACATACTGGGTGTTGGAAGGAAGGTCTTAATTATTTGAGCACTTAAAAGTCCCTATATTCAACTTATTTCAAGGGGAGTAGAAGGTAAATAAACTTTATTTTATAAGGCTGGAGACTAAAGATTGCTAGAAAAGCAATGGGATGACTGCTTACAAATCAGGTAATCCTTTATTTTAAAGCAACAAGGTCCTAAAGTTGGAATGCCATTTATTCTTATAAAAACCTGAAAATTTTTGTTTAATAACAGTGAAAGCCTGTCTGTAGCACCAGGGTAAGACTTAATGCCAACCCTCTTTGAGGGAACAATAGCGACATTTTTCAAACTGAAGTCCGGATCTTTCATTTTCTTTTTGTCCGGACCAACCTTTTGTAGCACATGTAC
Source organism: Hirundo rustica (assembly GCF_015227805.2). Classification (NCBI taxonomy): domain Eukaryota; kingdom Metazoa; phylum Chordata; class Aves; order Passeriformes; family Hirundinidae; genus Hirundo; species Hirundo rustica. Next base: position 26,467,921 of record NC_053457.1, on the reverse strand, counting down.
TTTCAAAAGACAAAGTAAAGAAAGCCCAGGATTCTTTGCACAGTGTGCACCAGATCAGCAACGTGAGCACATCCTAGTTAACTGCTGCAAGACTCTTCCTTGCTGGACAAGTCAGCAGGTTACACAAGCTTTGAATTTTTAAATATATGAACAAGCACACTAGCATGCCATTGTGAGCTTTAGGCCTTAGAACAATGGGGCATTTTTTAAAAGAATTTGAAATGCTCCACATGATATTGCTTTGTAAAAGATAATGGCTTCATTTTACTTCCCGCTCTGCAGCAACAAAACTTTCTGTGTTATTTACAAGCTGATAATATGTGTGCTTGCTAGTTTATAGTATTTAGATACTGTATTATAAAATATACAAGGGATTAAAAGCACTGAGACTTAAAAGGGGGGGGTTTTTTTGAAGTGCATATGTGAAATGTAGAGAAATAGTGTTTAAAGAAACAGAAATTCCATTGGAAAGTCAGTTGTCTGTGGTTTCACTTTTCAGCTGAGTTTTCAACTCAATTATTTCATCAAAAAAACCCCATGAAAGTGAGTGAGTAGAAATAAATTTCCGAAGTTAAACTATCTGGTTTTACTCCAATGAAAAAGATTTTCAAGTGCTTGTACTATGGGTCTTGGCAGTTTACATTATTTGTGTTACTTAAACACCAAATAATTTTATTTTTCACCTGATTCAATTTCAGGCAATCTAGTCTGAGAAATTTACTTTGAATAAAAAAGGATGCTGTTGAACGTGACGGTTTCCCTTTGAAATTCTTCATAGGGGTGAGACAGTTGTCTTGCATTTGTGCTTCTAAAAGGCCTTCCACAATGAGGTGCTGACCCGTAACAAGGAACATGAGCATTATCACAATTCAAATAAAGGCAGGACTAACTGCTGGATACAAAGACAGAGGTAAAGTAGTTAATGTTCTCAAGCTAGGGTTTTACAGACAACTGAGAACACTGCCTGTACACATATCCAGACAATAAAAAATTACAAAATAAACAAGTCACATGCTCATGACAAAAGTACCTACTAATTTTCCCATGAAGCAGTTGCACATGATCTCTTTCAAGACTGTTGTGAACAAACACATAGACATTTACATACTTCAGTGTAAACCATATTCAACAAAGAAATAAGGAGGTTGCAGCAAGAGTAATGTCTGCATTAGAAATTTCTAAAGCACAACAAACACTAGGATCCAACATCTCACATAAGTTTTTTCTACACACGCTATTTAGTATTACTTTAAATTTATGCAGCACTATCCCCAGCTGAACCTCGGAGGATGGCTCTTTGCAAGATTAACTAATAACTGAGCCACAAACAGAACCAGGTACGATATTGACAATTGTGTAACAGCTAAATTGGCCACAATTTCTTCAATGAATGTAGAAACACGCAGTATGCTGGGTTTTCTGTAAACATCAGCCCTATGGTTTTCATTATGATTTGTTGATCAGTAAAAACTTCAACGAGACCGTTGAACTTAAACTGAAGTGCCAAAACAGATGAAAATTTTAATCCTTCGTTCTCCCAGGGGAAATTCAAAGGATTGCTGAGATGCTCATGACAACTCAAAAACCACGCAGAACAGAAAACATACCACATCAACCATTTCATTTCTGCCCAGCAAAAAGCGTTCCTGTGGCTCCAGCAGAATCCATCCCCAGCAGCTGCCACAGGGGGCCAAAGGCTCAGACCAACAGCTGGCAGCACCACTGCATTTCTTCACTCCTGCTCCCATGGACAAAGCTCTCTGTACTGCCGTTGCTGGTAACTGGATTGGCAGTTTCAGGCACGTCCAGGAGTTCCCGCCATCACAAACATGTTATCTTGTGTATCTTTCATATCAAAGTGCAAGATAAAGAGCAAACACTGCTGGCTTGACAGAGATCTGTCCAGTATAAAAACAAGAGCATTTCCCAAGCTTTGCAAAATTAGTGACCATAGGGGCCACTTCAGTAGCAACACTCACACACTGGCTTGGACAACAGGAAAAAGTCCCACAGCAGCTTTTGGAAACAGGGCATGGGAATTATTACTCACAGTGTTACAAGGGCTTTCACAAGGTTGTTTTCCACATTTGAAGAAAGCCAAAGTGGTTTCTTAATTGTGTGAAGTTTATGTTCCTCCATCCCCTAAAAGGGCTAAACTATACTTACATTTTAAAAATTGGTGATATATAGGAAGAAAAAACCAAAACATACTGATTAAGAGAATCCCACTTTTATAGGGCACACACATTGTTCAAATATTGCTAGAGAACAGGGTTTTAAAGACATATTTTCCAGGAAGCAGAATGTATTAGGAGCAACATTCTTGCTATACAGCTTGTCCAGCACATTTTGCGTAACGAACCATTTAAATTGATAACACACTTTCATACTAGTTCATCATATATTGAACTTTTGTAACTACGTTTGGAATAACAAATACTATTCATTACAAAGTCATAAGGATCATCAGCCACGTGTACAACATTTGGTCACTTCCGAGTCCATATATTAATATATTTATGACCTATAAAAAGCAGACACCTGCACAAATCATTAACCTAGATTATTAACTGTTACAGCACCCAAGAGCTTGCTCATGGTAATAACATGTAGCTACCTATTCTACCTTGTATAATTGTGGTCACACCCCTCTGTAACACGCCCATAATGTGTTTACAACTTGGAACAGTTCATAAATGATTTATAAAAAAATCTTATAATAAACAATACCCCTGTATATCTTTTTTTTTAAACCATCTGGGCTCTCAAGACACAATATGTGAAAGCACAAAGCAAAGATGAAAACAAGACACAACTGATTTTGAGATGACAGATGAAGAAAAAGAGCTTTTGTTGTTTAAAAAAATATATATACAAGGTATTGACTATCCTCAAGCTAACAGTGGAACAGTATGATCAAGAGCATCATTTTATGTAGTTTTAAATGAAGTGCAGTTGGAAAAGTGACAGTTTGTGTATAATTAACTGAACTGCAAAGTGAACGTAAAAACAGCATCACGCTTTCAGTCAGTATAATCACTTACCAATTTCAGCAGGTAGTTGCTTGATTTTGTTCTCTCGTATGCTAAGCATGGTGAGTTTTGACAAGTTTTTGATATCCTTTTCCACAGTAGTTATACGATTAAAGCGTAGGTACAGAGTGGCGAGGGAGCTTAGCCTGTACACCACCGAGGGGATTTCTCTCAGTTTGTTATGCCGCAGGTCAAGCATGCGCAGTTTCTTCAAGTTATCAAGAGAGTCAGGCAAACTGGTGAGTGAGTTCTCACTCAGAGCCAGCGTCACCAGGTTCACAAGACAGCCCACCTCTGCCGGTAGGCACTGCAGTTTGTTACTGTATAAATAAAGTTCTGTCAACTGCGTTAGCTCTTTGATAGCTGATGGAAGCAAGTGTATAGACCTCTTGGACAAGTCCAAGCGCATGGAATTCTCTTCCCGGCATTTATTTAGCTCTTTGATCACTTCAGCATTGCTGGATTTTTTGCGAGTACCTGTGGCAGGATTAGGTCTTTTTATCGTATTGTCCACTGAAAAAGCCACCCCAGGCTGCGTGCTACTGGAGTCCTTCTTTCCATCTTTGGCATCTTTCCCTTTGGTCTTAGGCTCCTTTTCTTTGCCCTCTTTCCCAAACCCTCCAGAGGCCTTGGCCTCCTTCTCCCTTTCTTTTGACGATTGGACTTTTGGATCCTTCTCTTTACAGTCCTTTTCTTTTCCTAGATTACTACTCATGGTGACTCAATGTTCAGCAAGCACCACATGAAATCTGTTTCTGAAGTCCACAAGAACAATTCAATGCTGAGGCAACAAGGATCCTTAAAACACGCAAGCGTTGAACCCAGGGAGGAGCTTCAGAGGTGTGACACCCATTTGCTACATATTGGTTCTGAAGGCACTCTGTCCTAATCCCACTATCAGGAGATTCAGCTGTAGAGATCAGGTCAAATGCTCCGTATTAGTATTTCTGGAACACAGAGAAGAGAAGCCAAAGTTAGTGCAAATATAAAACTTCCAGTTAAATATTGAATGTTTCTACATCAAGCCTGACCTCAGTAACTCAGGTTAATGATTTGTCCTTCTGTTCAAATGTCAATGAAAAAGCCAAGGCTAAACCAAAAATACTACACATATTGCTCGCAAGACCCACTGTGGTACAAGAACTGTATTAATTAGTATACGTGAGGGAAGAAAAATCACAATTCTTAAACATAATACTGCCTTCAGTACTACATTTTAGTCACCATCTCATGTCTTACCTAGTTCTCACAATAACCCCCTGGTTATCAACATGTACATTCTCTCTTCCTTCAATGCCCAATCAGCCAATAAATACCTGCTATAATTTTAAGTGCCTGCCTCTTCAAACAAACCCGTACAGGCTTATTCTTTCAGCACAAAAGAATCTCAGTTCAATCTACAGTAAAATCTAATATGCTACAGTAACACAAACAGTTTGCCTTGAGACCTCTCTTCTGACCAGCTCTGAACCACAGGTCCCTGCTTTTAATGTGGAACAGGACGTTCTCACCAGCTTCACGTGCTTTGAAGAACCAAACACAAGGATTTTTAAAATATACCCATTAAAAAGTCAGTCGAAAGCCCAGAGGAAATAATATATTATCCTTCAAGACAAGCGAAATTATGAAGAAATTTCTCTCGGGAGTAGGATACAATTTATTTTTACCATATCTTGAATTTTCCCCCCTCAATGACTACAATGCAGCATAATAAGTGAACAGATGTCTGAAACCTATAAAGACCCATTTACACTTTTACAAAATCATCATGCATCATGGAAAGTTGCTTTTCTTCATGTTTCAATTCAAAACACATGACATGCCCAAGAACTTCACGATTCTGAGTAACATGGAAAGGTTTTTGAATGTATCTTTGTGGAAGAAAAAGAAAAAAATCAATGGCAGCAATAATTTCATGTCTCCATATTACTCCACCTTTTAGCTTTGATATGCAAGTATCCACTGCTGAAGAAAGTACCCTTGTTTTCCAGCCACCTTGTTTACATACTCTTAAAACCTCCAGAGGAGCTGTATCACTGTCCTGGCACTCCAACTTCTGTGCAAGTTCATAAAGCTTGTAATCAAAATCAATTAAATAATACTTCGCGTACTTAAGCCATCAGCAAGCATTATAAATACAAACATTTTTTAGCAGAGCTTAAGTAACCATTTTTAACTGCAGTCACACTGTGTATGCTTACCTTCAAATACAAAAATGTACATGGAGAACAAAAAGCTGCACACTTTGCTCTCTCTCTATATATATATTCATTCATATTGTTTTGAAAAGGTAAAGAAAATTTATTTTAAAATTATCAGAAGGACAAGGCACTTTACCCCAGCTGCAAAACCAGATGTTTAGTAACAATGCTCAAAAGAGAACCTGCCTCAGGAGGTGCCTTCCAGCCCTTCACCCTGATTCACTAGTGCTGCAGCATCACCAAGTGTGCTACAAACACTGTAATAGGAAAAATAAATAAATAAATAAATAAAACCACCAAAAAAACAACTCTTCCCCCAAAAGAAGCCTAAAATTTCCTCCAGTCCTGTGTTCTGGACAACTCTATTGTAATGGGCCATGGCTGAACGCTAGCAGCAGCAAGCAAAAACAGTTTTGAACTTGGAAATTTTCTGCACTGTTGAGTTTTCTAAAGCAGCACGGGACAGTTCTTTACTGTATCCTTAAGACTTCCACACCATTCATTAATTTGACCTCTCCTTGAGATTACTAACCTCACCAGATTATATTTAAAACTTCGTCAGCAATGTATAATCTACACGCTTGTAAAACACCAGTAATAGGAAATGTAATGACTCCCGATGCAAAAACACAGCTGACTGAAGGGTGGGAGCCCCAAAGGCTTGACAGCATGTTTTTCATTATGAAACAGTAACACAAAGGAATCAAGAACTAACACAGTTTCTGAATTCTGAAAATGCACAGAAAAGAGACGTGTAGCAGTGCCAGAACAGCTACTGCTCCTCATAGAGTCCCCAAAGTGCGAAATGCTCAAAGGGCTGCTGCTCTCTTGAGCTTTCAATTTAATCAAATTCAGGACCCACCAAGAGATTTGCTTCATTTCTGATGTGCACAGCAGCTGGAGGAGGTTTAGAAAGAGCCTCAGAAAGGAAAGACTGCTGGAGATTAGCGCTGCTGAAAGCAGCTCGGCAGTGCAAGTGCTCCAAATAATCTGCACGCATTTCACTGCCTTTGTTAGCAATAACTTTAATTGCACCTAGCAAGAAATTAAATGCTAAACTTCATGTAAGTTGCTCTGCACGATGTCTGCTGCAGATCATTCGAGCCTTAGGGTTACTCATATACATCAGGTCAAACATGTATGTAAACTTTTGGTGGGCATAAGTCTAATTACATATGCTACAGAGGAAGTTAAATGTGTTTCAAGAGGTTATGCATATTTTTCAAGCCCTTTTGGTTAAAGGACAAGAGTCACCATCAATTCTAAACTACAGTCAAACAAGCATTCATTGTATCTCAAAAGCAGAGCTTCTTTTAGAGATATTTTTAGCAGAAGGAAATTCAGTGAAATTAGCTAGTTCTGCCAACTACTTCCATTTTCCAATGCTGTTCAAACTGACTTCCTGTCAATATTAATTGACATAAAAACATTTAACTATTATGTTCCAGAGAACTTGGAAAATTTAATAAGACTCTTGCTTGGCACAGTATGTGAGGGGAAGAAAAACTTTTAGAGACATTAAGGAAAATAATCTCTTCCCTGTTCTGAATATTTTTTTTTTAAAGTAAAATATTTGTAAATAGCTATAAATAACCAGCTTCAGAGTTTTGATTCACTCTTCCTGATGTCTGGTGAACATAAACCAGATGTATTTCGGTTTTTCTGTCATCTGTAACTGATGAAACTTCAGAAACAGAAGCAACCTCAGCCTAAACTGTATCACCTTCCTTACTGTCTGGAAAAGAGGAACACATTTACCTTGTACATTTTAACGATTTTTTTTTTTAATATGTACAAATAATTGAAAAGAGATTTCAGTTTTTCTGAGCAACACAACCTAAAACATTTATGCAATAAATGCTTTATTAAAAGTGTGGTAATGTAGGAACATTTTGCCGTTCTAGGAATAGCACTACACTAATCACTGCAATTTGGCAGTATAAATACTGATGTTTCCTGGTCACTATCTAACACAATATGAGGCTTGAGATAAAGGATTTCAGCCAACTACTATACAAGCAAGGCTGTAAAAGCCTTAACTGTCTCCTACCCACTGCTGCAAAGTGGTGGGACCCCCCCAGACCAGGCTGTTCACCGCATGAATTACTCTCAGCAGTCCCTCACTTCCCAGAGGATGTGTTCAAGCGTCTTGTGACTCGCAATTATATGAAAGTTGCCTGTGAGTTCACAGAGATGGCTTGAAGAAGAAATTGTTAAATGAAATAAAAGAGTCTCCCACAGCTGAAACATCTCCCTCTCAAGTGATGAGGCTAAGCAACAGCAGTCTTCTCTGCCAAAGGGAAATCATCGCGGCACGTCATCTCACAGAACGGTCACTTTATAGCTCCACCTAAACCCTTACTGGTTCCCCTTCTGTGCTTCAGTGGCCAAACCAGGCACTTCAAACCATAAACGTTTCTGATATTCTAAGCATGTAATATCTAAGGCACCATTTTCACTCAAGTGTAACACATTACACTTAAGTGTAACAGAATTTTACTTCTGTAATGTAGCAAGAGACATACAGTCTGCATTTAGAAAGATTTTTTTTTTTACTACATGTACAACTTTTTATCACAATAGGAACAAATTTTCTCTTCATTCTGTGTTTGTACTAAACTTAACCCACACCACGACTAGGACTTTTCAACCTTAATAACAGCAGAGGATTGCTCTGAATATTAAACAAGTTGAAGAAATAAGGAATCAGCTCATACCTAAGACTCTGGAGTAAGCAGGTAACTATTCTACTACATAATGGTAAATAAAATGTTCTGAGATTGCAATTCTGATCTAGGTATTTCTGATTAGTCAGCCCTAAGTGATTCTTAACAACAAGGCAGAGTTCAAATGCTATCTGGTAATTGCAGCAACACCTCTTGACAAACAAAAACACACTAAAAAAAAAAAATCTACCTTGCTAAAAGTATTTACTTTTTAATTAGAGCAGCATGGGATACATCAAAAGCATTTCATATTCCAGTACACCACAAAGATGAACACATCAATAAGCAATGGATGAAATTTAAAGCTTAGCCCAAGTGGCTACAATGAACTTCCATTCTCAATACCACGTATGGGAAAAAAAAAAAAAAGCCACCCCAAAAAAACCCCAACCAGTCACTACTTTCATTTGGTAAACCAAATAGCTTAAGCCAACAAGTCACTTGCAAACGAAGCACATTCTCTCCTACAATTTCCTAGCTTCAAACATCTGACCTACAGAGTTTTCATCTGCATAAGTACATTTCGGCTTCTGCCACTGCAGCCACCACGGAGCAGCTGGGAGCAAACTGCTGAATCAGTCACTGGCAGCTGCAGAGCTCCTCTAAACACAAAACCTCATCCAGAGGTATGGAGACAGGGAACAACAGCCATCACTCCACCAGAGATCAAAAACTGCCCCATCTACCTCAACAAAAGCAGTGGTCCTGAAATATGCCAGCTAGACAGCTTCTCCTCTTTGGGAAGAAACAGGTTATTCCAGAGTACAGGGTGCTCAGTGGCAGCAGGCCAATACTGCCACGGTTCACCGTGCCAGCTACCCTGGTTGGCTTGCTCCATGGAGAAGGCCAACCATTAAATTCATCTCAGTCCTGTAAGTGGAAGGCCAGCAGATGGTCATTCACAGACTACCAATTTAGCCTCATTTCAACACCCCAGGATGTGGCACCCTAATCCCCTCTCACGCTGAGAGAGCGGCTTGCTCACAGCCTGAGCCCCGAGAGCTGGGTAAGGAGGAGGCCTGGGCCCTGACAGCCCTCCAAGCCCTTTAAACATCTTCATCTGCCACAGGACTGCAGCCAAGACCATCCCGACTGCTGCTCCCACGGCTGCCAAACAGCCGAGCATAATCCAGCCTCACATCCGAGCAAAACCCAGGGGTCGAGGGAATAACTGAACAAATGTCAGTCCAAGGGGTCAACAACTCCATTTAGACCATCTCTAAAGGCTTCCCCACGCTTCACTTGTGGTGCCTTAAATCTGCTGCAAGCACATCTGTAACTATAGGCACCTAATTCCAAGCCTATGTGCAATTACACTTGGAGTTACTATAAATAAGCAAATGAGTTTTTAAAGATTTGAAGGCTGATCATCGTGTGCTTGCAGAGCCAGGCAGATCTCCCAGGCCATCCCATCCCAGCTTCTGCCACAACCACGCCCCACCAGGGCAAACGGGCAGGCACATGGACATCACTGCTGGAATGAAGCTTTGGAATCCATCTTTTCACTCGGCGGTCACTCGCAGCAGCTTTGCTGCTCTCTGGAAGTACTTCCCTGCACCGAGTGCCAGGTCACATACCAAAGTCCAGAGCAGTCAGGACAAAAAGGTTCTACACTTGCAGACAGAAAGTCACCTATGCTTTAAGTTCCTAGGAGAAATAATCTTTAGTGCCCTGCCTTTGAACTCACCTAGCAAGTACAAAAATATACATACTGTGATTCATTCTGTGCACTCCAACATTATTTTTACAAAGTACTCTCTCTTCTTCTCCTTTGCGGGAACAAAAACCCGCCAGTTTTTTGGCCAAGTTATAAAATACCATTACATGTTTTTGTAGAAATAGACTCCAAGAGCAAAGAATTCCGCTAACTCCATTCAGCAGCTTATTTTAAGATGTAAAAAGGTACTTTCTGCATGTGTGGCCCCCCAGCATGCACCTTTTGAGCTGCATGTCTCCATTTCCATGGCAACTCACTGTATCAGCAGGCTGTGTAATCCTGCATAACACAAGAAACTTGAAAATCCTAACTTTCTAGATGAAACAAATTTCCAGGATTTAGTGCAGGTCCCAATACCTCTTAAAAGGGTCATTCTAAATCGATAGATTATTCTAGGGACACCCAGTTCTTGTTTCTGTGGCCATACAACTTCTCTACCTATAGTGGCACACAACCTTCTACAAGAGCAAGCGTTCCCAACCCACCCAATACCCTCCTCTGAATAAAGATCACCCACTCGTAGCAAAACTTTAATTTCCAATATAGAACAACCCTTCACTACATGGCACCCAGACACAACTATTCAGATCCCTCAACAGCTCCCATAAACAAAAGAAACAACCTGCCAAACACTGTTTTATTACAAATTCGACAGAAAATGGCACTGGTCCCACCAAAGGTGATGATACAAACTAGCACCAAGTATTTTTCGTTCATTCATGGTTTCTTCTGAGCAATAAAAAAAAATTGTCAAAACAAAACCTACTAAAAAGGAGACTAAACATGAATAACAAGCAAGTGAGGAAGTAAACACAAAAAGCATCAGCAGAGTTACATATTATCTACTAATTATTTGCATTATCAACAAATTAAGTTATATTGATCCTACAGAAACTGGGACAAAGCACACACAAAACCCCATCACAGCTAAACAAAAACATTGCTCAATTACAGCAGCATCCCATCCTGGCCCATAAAAGCAACGCAGAATTATCTACCAAAAAACTTGTTTATTGTAGCACTTCTCCGTTTATTTATCTCAGAATCTGATGCAGTAAGTTTGCTCACCTTCTTCAGCATGCTTTTCTGTAATAATTATGATGATTTCACAAAGTTCAGTGCTGGATGATTCTCAGTCCCTCCAATTTTCTGACCATAATTAGTGACTATAAGTCACTGGATCCTTTTGCAGAGAAACACTACACTTAAAAAAAAAAAAAAAACCAAAAACCCTGTCTAAAAATCAACTTAATGCGTTTTAACACAATTCTGTACATGAAAAGGAGTGATGACTCTTTACCTTCTACGTTCTAGCAGATAAAGCCACAATAACTACAATACTGTAGCTCAGCACTGAACAATATCTGGCCTCTCTTCAATCTTTTTATTGTTTTTAGCTAAAATTATTTGCAGTTCTTGATCTTCAGTTAAGACAACAAAAGCCTGGATATATTTGTTTTATTGAACACCTAGTTTAAATATTACTAATGCATTGAAAAGGAAATCTGCAGTAACATTTACTTTTCAACTAACATTGTGAGTTTGGAAGATATAGAAGTGTCTGTCAAAGTCCAAAAAAATACTTTAGCTTCATGTTTCCAATTACACATCTCCTCATCTTTCAAATCATTAACATTTTGAATCTGACCAGTTCTTAGAAAACAACAACAGATCACCATTCTTCCCAGGGAAAAGATAACAGCCCCAATCAGCAACAAATTTGGTCTAAGAGTACATTTCTGCTTCATTACAACTAAATTAAATAAAATTCATTTGAAAACTGCACAATGATTAGCTAGACTTGTTTCTTTATGACGGTATATTTTTCCAAAAGTTAACATTAAATATTACAGGAAACCAAAACAAATGTAGGCTATTCTGAATGAAAAGTCAAAAAAAATCTACACATCTCCCCCCATTACTGCTTAAGCAATGTTCTTTCCAGTGAGTTTTCTGTTTGGTTTTGTAATTCCACTCTTCCAGATAAATGCATCTTACCTGGTGAAAGCAAACTGACACAGGCCAGGTTTATTTATCTATCATAATGACAAAGAAATTGCTGTGTTTTAGCTAACTAGATATAAGTTAAAATACTCTCATCTCTCCTCCAGCAATCATTTGCCTAAACATGATGTGACCGACCATTTCTGCCATCCAAATACTCAGATGCAAGAACTAGAAACTGTCAAAGAGAAATGGTATTTTTCCTGTATTATGTGTGCCCACTCCAGCTGGAGTCTCATTTTTAACTGCTACATTTCTGAGCTTAATTACATTCTGCCCACTCAGCTTCAACTGGATTTTGCATTATTCCCTCCCTGTCCTCACCCTCTTATGCTGCATTACTGCACATGGTTAAGCAGATTACCACATTCCAATGGGCACCACATTCCAATGTATTCCATGTTCCTGCACCACTGCTTGAAATGATGCTCAGCCAGAGCTGGAGAAGCCAAAGGAGCTCCGAAATACCTTGGGGAGCTTCGCAAATTAACGGCACCATGGAAATGTAGGCTCATTATACACCCTGAGGAGGTGATGAAGAACAAAATTGCTCCCAAGCCTCTTTCAAAGCTTTCAACTGCTTCCCCCCATTGAGCATAACAGAATTAAACACGACATAGAGCAGTGAAGTATTATTGGAACAAACAGATGCATTCCATAGGTGATTCAGGTAGCCCTGTATACAGCCAGTGCTCTGTGGCAAAGGCTTCTTCAATCACCTTGATCTGTGTAAGACTTCACTCCTTCAAGCTGACATTTACCAGCATCTGCCTGCCAGCCCTCGGGGTTTTTTGGATTGTTTTGTGGTTGGAGAGAGGGGCCTTGAAGGAACATAAGAACAGAGGGGAAAGGTAAGATAATTCACTTGGTTCAGCTGTTTGCAAGACTAACAGCTGGTAAAAGCACATTGCTTTGTGGAAGGTAATCTTAACACCCATTTCATAACGATGGCATTTTGAGTTTAGATTAGGGACTTCAAATCTATTATAATGTCTGGTGCCACAGTGAATTTCACCACATATTCACTCTTGGCCACTCAAACTCTAATAAGAAAACTACAAGGAGATCCTGTGGTGACAAAGCTCTGAATATTTCACACAGCCTGAGCCTGCTTCACCTCCTCGACACCAACAGCTTCTGATACAAGGCATTCCCACAGAGCAAATCAAACCCAGAGGGGCCAAACAGACCTTTCTTTTCAGCTGAGACACCCTCCTGCTGTCCTCCCCACCTTCCTCTGGGTCACAGCAGCCACAGAGAGGAAATAGCTCCTGCCTGGAGCACAGGCAAGCTGAGAAACAGGCAGGAGCTGGAGCAAGAACAAGGATGGCACAGGGGATGGGCAAGAAGCAGCTGGTAAGAGATTCTACATAGGAGAGTATCACAGACATAAAAATACTGAGAAAATAATCAGTCAACAGGCTCCTGCTCCTACACACTGTGTGGAGAAGGGGTCTTGGAGATGGCAAATAATTGGAGAGGTATTAAACACACTGACAAGTATGGTCACCTACACCACTGGAAGCCATCTCGTTCACACCTCCCTAATTCTGATTGCTTTATAGTGAAAACTTAATTTTCATAACTTCTTAAGAGCATTTTTATTTAGCTTTTTACATGTTTTCTTCCCCACTCAACATTGAATGCATTAGCATTACAAAAAACCCCAAAATTACAGCATTTGAATTTATTGCAAGTTCATCCACATTCTGACAGATTCCCAAGATGATACCAGAGATTTCTTTCCCAGGATAGCAGATAAAAGTGAAATATGGATGAGAATGAAAGCTCTGCTCACCTTCCTGTGAAGAATCATGAAATGTCCAGACCTACCACGAATACTCTTCATCCTCATCCCCACTGTCACGGAGCCTGATGCACAAAACACCCTCAGCCCCTGCACTGAACACCATTCTGCTCATAACTCTGAGCCTGATTAAGAGATTATTTCACATATATTAACAATTCTGGAAAACACATGATAAATTGGGTCCCTTCACAGGAACAAGATGTTTTCCTTCAAAAGAAAAAAAACAGTAAAAAGAAAACCGCTATGATCCCTTCCAAGCAGATTCTTCAAAATCTGTTCAGATGAGGCATCCTTTTCTTTTCTTAAAAAAAAAAAAAAAAACACCAAAACATCTTCAATTACATTTTTCCTAGAAACAGTGAAAAACATGATTTCTGCTTGTCAAAAATCAGCTCAGTGGTAGACTCTTAGCACACTTGAAAGGCTTGTGTGCTGCAAAAGTAGAAAGCAGCAGCAGTGCTAACCTGAAAAATGACATAGAAAAAATTGAGATGCAATCTGAGTAAAACAACATTGTATAAATGTTGCAACAATACCTTTTACCTCACCGCTTTCCAAAAAATTAAATAAGATAATGGAAAGCCGAAAAAAACTGATGAATAAGGAGGCTAGCTTAGAGCTACACTAAAGCTCATATCACTATCCTAACAAAATTAATATCAAAACTGTATTGTATGCCTGTTTATACTGAGTGATATTTTTGTGCCTTACTGCCCTTTGTTCCAGACAGAAATCAGATGTCATAAATGTCTACCTAATTCAGCAAGAAACTGTCTGCTTGTGAACATTTAAAATGCAACCTTTACAGCAGCTCAGGTACAATAGTGTCTTGCCAGGCCTGGTGATCTCCAGATATTTGTGCCTTGCAGAATCTGTTCCCATTGAATAAATGGACCAGAGGACTGCACTGAACTTTTCAAGCTGAGAACAGGTGACTCCCTGCATTGGGATTGTCCACATCTGCTGCTCTCTGACCTGCACAGAGGTGAGGATGCTCTCAGCTCCTTGCAGAGTGACCCTGACCCAACCTCCAACAAACAGCTCAACAAAGTGACGGAGCCTTAATTTTTGCGCGAATGCACAGGGCAGGAGAGGACTATTTCAACCACCTAAGTGACAGTCACATGAGCTGCACAGGTTGAACCAACTCAGATTAAAAGACAGTGAGTCCTTTTCAAACCAAGTGTAATCCAAAAAGTATTAGACATATGCAGAAAGCTCTCAGAAAAAATACACAGCCTCCCAAATTGACTTGAAGGACTGAACAAATTTCAGTATGACAATATGCTCCAGAACAATATGTTCAAAATGAGGGTACTATATATATATATGAACAGTATGAGAATACTAGGAAAATATCTGAGGATGTGAGAACAGTGCTCCTGAACGGAAATAATAATTAGAAACTGAAACACTGTACCTGAAACTCCAAAAACAAGTAACAATTGGTTTAACAAAGAAGCTGGTTAACTAATTTTAACTAATACTTGCTACCTGCTTATTCCTTTTTTACTCAACCATTCTCAAAATAGTGAGGAAGGAAGAAAAAAAAAAAAAAAAATCACAAGAATGACACTTCCAAGGAAAACATAAAGGATGAGAAAAAAAGCAAACACCAGTACGGGTAAAAGGGATGAAAACCACCAGTATGCACCTGAAGTGAGACAGGAGTACAGGCTGCAAGGAACTCTGGAATAACCAAAGAGCAGCAGCAGATAGTCAGGACATCAGAACTGGCTAAGAGGATGTGTGGAGCAGGACCTGAACTGCTGCAACCCCTGCGACAGGGCACGGCCAAGCGCAGCCCTCCCAGCAAGGCACAACACGCCAGAGCTGTTCCTCCATCCCACCTCAAGCCTTGCTCCATCCCTCCCTTTGCTGCAAGGCAAGAAATAGTCCAGTCACATCCAGCCTTTTACTCCTGTCTGCGGCTAAAGGATCAGCACATGGCCAAGGAAACCTCCTCCCCACCAGCCCCCCCCAGCTCCTGTGGTTCTTGGACAGGAGGATGTGCAAACAGGGACAGCTCCTCTCCCCCACAATCCCTCCTTCCTCCCCTTCTTACATTCTCTGACAATAACTCTTGGAACAGGAGGTGGAGAAGTTGCAATCTGAAGAGCTGAATATCACTGTGTGTACTGCACAAATTCCTACCAAACCAAAAGCTCTTGTAATTCTTACAGAGTAGCATAACTAGTCTGACAACTGTCAGTACTGGCTTAGTATTAAAGCACATTTAAATGCTATAAACATGAATTATCAATTTTTAAAAAACGAATATATACATAAAATCATTTTATTTAGATCAGCATCCTATGGGGATCAAATTCAGACACGATGCAAAGAAGGAAATTTTAATTTTAAATGATTCTTGCTTTCTAAGGCTAAATTTGATCTGTGCTTGTGAGGATTACCAGTTGGAAACATGACTGAGAGAAAAAGGTTTTAACCACAGCCTCTGTTTCTGACACACTGTGTGTTGCCCTCTAACTCCTAAATTCCTCATGTCAGATCTGTGCAGATGATACTATTTCACTGCTCATTTTTCTCACAAGCAACTTTTAGCTTATTTTACAGAGCAAATAACACTACCACTAAATCCAGACCAGATGATCCCTGCCAACACTCAGACTCATCACTGTGGGCTGCATTACAGCATGATCTTACATAGCACCATCTTGTTCCTACTTCTAGCATTTATCAATAAATTATTACTTTGATTCAGGAGCTCTTCATCTCTCTCCAGAAGAATGTGGTATCTTCAATGCATGCTTCTATGGGTCCAGTTCTTCTCATATTTATAAACACACACATAACTGTAGGAATCTGTTAGAAAATTGTCTGTGTCCTCCCTCCTTCACCCATGCTACCTTTATGTCTAGATGGGACCACAAAGCGCTATCTAAGAAAAAATTCAGTGTTCAAATATCTATTGCCCAAATAGCCCTCCCACCTACCCTTTAGAAAAAGGAAGCAAATCATTGCCCTGCAAGGCAGTTCTGGCCTGTGGACTGTTTCCAAGCCATGCTGCCCTGCATGCTCCAGCATATTAGTCATGCCTGCATATACAATAAATGAAGTTGCTAATAGAGATATGAAAGACTGAACGTTAAACAAAAATGGGAGATAACAAAGCAAATCCAAATTAGGCTGAAAAAATACCATCTGTTCCAGTTAAAATTTCTTCCTCATCTGTATTATCATCAGGAGCTCTCAATTTGTTATTTATTATTTCTAGATGCTGTTTCAAATATTAGGAGGTTTGCATAAAAGCCACATTACTTAATTCAAGCACCACTAGCTGCCACCAGAAGTACCAAAATAAAGTTGGGAGTGATCCACAAGTGAGTTTGGTAAACTTCACAAAGTGGAAAGTAATTGTTCCCCCAGCTTTATACATGTGTGTATAGATATGTATAAATAATTATAATGGCATAATAACAACTATGCCAGCATATCAGAGCACCTCATACTGAAAAGAGACCCTTAAAGGCAAATGAAAAGCTTGGCCTAAAAGAACCACTTCCTTGCACTGGCTAATTACTCTGCTCTGTGTTCACCTGTTTAAGCTTTCATTCGTCACTGCTATTCAAGCTGGGATATTTTATTTACATTTGGCTGCAAGCACTAGGCAGTGGTAAAAGCTGCACATTAATAAAGATACTAATAATCAAAACCAAAGAGTAGCCTTGGATGAAAACTGCCCATCATCACAGGAGGTCAGAAAAAGGGCCGTACAAGCAGCCCCCCACATCTCACTGACAAGATAACC
Source organism: Hirundo rustica (assembly GCF_015227805.2). Lineage (NCBI taxonomy): Eukaryota > Metazoa > Chordata > Aves > Passeriformes > Hirundinidae > Hirundo > Hirundo rustica. The sequence continues at coordinate 26,450,659 of NC_053457.1, read as the reverse complement.
TACAGTGCTCACTAGCTGGTAATTAAAAGTTTTGGCAGCAAGCAAAATGAGAATCCAAATGAATCCTAAATGGTGTGATTCTGGGCTAATCATCTCTATAATGCATCAATAAAAACTTTATTTTGGAGTAGCTACCTGAAAAGTGATCAAAAACCGGTGAAAAGATTATTTTCAGCATAATTAATTCTATTAATCAGGTTCTGCCCATTTACTTTTGGTGACTGAAGAGCAGCACATTTGTAGTGGATGAATATATACACACACCTGAAATACTTATGGAAAATCCATCAAAGTGGAACCCCACAAAAGAAAATTTCTTCATTAGTTCCTAGGTTCCTAGCCTCATTTAGTTATAAACCAGGCTATACAAAACTGAATTTACATAAAACTTATAACTAAGATATACTCAGAGCTGTTGCCCATCTCACCCTCCACTACTCGAGAAAGTTGCTTAGACAGGCAAGAAAAGTTACTCTTGGAAGGGATTTAAAGAGTCTCAAGTAGTAATTTTACACTCTGCACCTAGACAACTTGAAATTCAGCCCACAAGCTTTTACAGCCACATACAACCCAAGCAGAACTTTTTGCTCTTTTTGCTCCCATGACATACCAGTCACTGCTCTCTCACTGGAAAAGTGTACAAGAAAGTTCAAATCATTATTAATTTCTATTTAGAAACAGCAATCTGAGAGTAGCACTCACATACAAATTTTCAATGATCTCTCCCCCCCCTACTTTTATTAGAAAACTTTATATCTCTAGACTTGCAAAGAGAGTCATTCAATGATGGAAGCATACCAGTTACTTGGAAAAAGCTCAGGCATGCACACATACCTGAATGTGTGCATTAAGATGGATGGAGGCAGGATACCTCATGTTACCTCAGGATAAGGGAATACAGACAAGCAGTAGCAATGAGCAGCTTTCACGCTCTGTACACCCTCTTACCTTGCATTAACTTGTTTCTGTGTCACAAAATAAGGCATTTACAGCCAAGATTTTTTTAAAAAAAAAATATTCTGGACCATTTCTTTTTGTCAGAAGGTATTTCAACTATTAATTATGTAGCTTCAAAGATGAAGAGGGAGCAAAAAGCATGTTGTAAAAGTACAAAGCAATGAGAAAATCAGTAGAATCAGCTCTCAAGCATACTTTGATTTCCACGGTATACAACAAACTGATCAGTTTATATTAAATGCTTCTGAAAGACAGACAGCAAGCTGGCCCAAAGAACTAACGGCATGCAAACTGTGAAAGTCTCCCTGCTAACATAAAGCAGGTTTAAGTGGAAAACACAAAATAAACCAGTTCCAGTAGACACTGAAAATCACAGGACTGAAAGCTGTGACAAACACAGATTCCTCATTCCAAGACTTTCCAGGTTGAGAACAGCACAAAGATTTGCCTAGCGAGTCTGAGGGTGTATGTCCATAGTTTATATACACCACGAGCTTTGAAGTGAAGATGAGAGCGCCTTTCTTTTAGTATTATTAATACAGAGGATCATTAAGAAAAATGAGGTCACATACAGACTACAACCATTTCAGGATCCTTTCAGGTCACACGACTGCAACATGGTGCTCTCCGTGGTCCCCACAGAGACCTCACAGAGCCATGGTTTTGTGCCCATTTGCCTTGCTTCACCTTCCACTTGGCTGGGAGGAGTGAGGAGTTTGGGGTTGGGATCCACCTCTGTTGCTTCACCACTGGTGTCTCCAAGCCACATCCTAGACCTGGGTTTCAGCTCCCACTGGCTCACAGAGGGAGAGGTGTGCCACTGCCATCGCTGCTGGTAGAAATCTCCCCTGTAATTTGTGCCCTAATTTCTCTAATGCAAAAGGGATAGTGCACATCACATATAAAAGCAAGAAAGCTCGAGACTTTAAAAGGCTACAAGGTCTTTTTGATATTGCAACAGGCAATTCAGAAATAACTATGACTTTCTCAGGGCTTCTGAAGCAGAACACTTCACCAAAGGCAAACGCACACCTTGAGATGTGAGCAGCTGCTCCAGAAGAGAAAAACTAGTTCCTTCTTCTCCTCGCTCTCTCTTTTATTTTTACACAACCTGATTTTGAGAAAAACATTTGGGTTTTCGTTACCACAGGAGGGCAGGAGCATGTAACGCTCCTGTCGATTTCTTCTTAGAGACAGCAGAACAAACAGTGGGAGCTGGAATGCAGAAAAAGCCAAGTCACAGACCCGGAGCGTGATGAAAATTCAGTCCTACCAGCGGAGTTAACTGCTTGTTAATGAAGGCGTATGCATCCCATCTGCTGACTACAGAAGAGCTGGAACGGTTTCAAAAACAGCCCAAGACAGACATACCATCAAATATGTGATGTGAGCGCTGTGATCTACAGTCAGAAGTTTACCCCACAGATTTTGGCAGGGCCGAGCGCAGACCCAGACACACACACAGGCACTGAGGCGACAGGGCACGAGCCGTGTCCTTGTCACGCGTTAACTGCCTGCCTGGTGAGAACAGGAATCCTTCCAGTGGAATTTGTTTATTCATTAATTCTGATTTCAGGAGAAAGTCCTGGCTTGCACCCAGCAGCTAATTGGTTCAATAAACAGCATCTCGGTTTAGAAGAAGAAAACATGATACTACAGTGAGAGCATGTAAATGAAACCTCGATATCTGGGTATGACTTAGGGCTTCTCCAAAGAGCACTGCAAAGAGATTAAGTTTTAAAAGACAAGACAGGATGCAGTCTAAATGCAGGAAACAACTACTAACATTTATCCGAAGAGTTCTTATGGGGAAAGGAGAAATTACTACTGTAAAAATGTCCCTAATGATGACCCTAAAACAAAGAAAATAAATTTATGGATGAAATCACGGGGGGAAAAAAAAACCATCTTGCATTTAAATTCTGAATTACAACTCATAGGTATAATATTTAAACTTTTCTTCCCTCCTAAGCTAGGCCTGCCACACACAATATGCTATAAAGAAAGCTGCCAAACAATTTTTTTTGCGTATTCTAAGAAGCAAAGATGTAGCCCACCGTGAAAAACAAATATGATTACCTGAAATCTGTGATCATCTGCACGCTGTCAGAGAGTTCAAAAGACCTGGACAGACGTACCAAAACAAATTCTGCTGCACAAAAACAAGCTCCCAGGTATTCGTTTGTGCTATTTACTAATACCAATTTCCCTTTTCATGAAATCTAGAATTTTAAATTCAATAAAACTTACACAACTGTCAGTATTGTAAAATTCTCTTTAATAAGTAATATTTTTGATTTTGTAAGTACTGAACAATAGCCATTAGATTTGAAGAACTATTAGAGAATTGTCACAGATTTAACATATTAACAAGAACATTTGAGCTGAGGCTTCATTTAACCCATACATCCCTTCAATAAGAAATTTGTGCAAATCACTCCAAACTATGCATATTATATATTCTTGACTTTAGACCCTTTAATTGTACAACCATTTCTCTACATGAACCATTTTTGAAAGTCATGTACTCTAAGTGCTACATCAGAAGCAACAGCAAAATGGGTTTTCACGGTAAATCTTTCATATTCTGCTATGATCAGCATTTTGCAGGACTACACAGATGAATTCTCTGTTAGCTCTTCACTTCCTCGTTCAGGTCACTTTTTGGCACTATTTCTTTTTATAAAGATCTATTTTTTCACTGCAGTGGACTTTTGTTTACGTATTAAGCCACCTGATGCCTCCAGGAGACATACAGTTTGCTAGTGAAGTCATTTTCTCTCTGCTACACACAGTGACTCTGTGTAACTACACAGAGTGTGTGTGCTTCGAAACAGGAGTTGGTATTTGCAGCAATCTGCAAAAGACTCCTGGCTGTGCAGTTATCCCTTGGAATTAAAAGAAATGCACAGTTCTGCTTTTCTGCAGTGGAGGGGGAAGGGGAATACAACAGAGCACAAAACTCTAACACCACAATTTCAGAAATACAACTTACCATCTAATGAAAAGAATAATGATCACTCGATTATTTCTTTGCCTTGGACAGTTGCAGGTTGATTAGGGGGGCGCTTGAGGGAGATTAAAGGGTGTTGGGTTTTTTTAAATGAGGATGGAATGATGCTAGATTAGGTCTAATACAAACAAAAAAAAAAAAACAAGACTGAAGCTAAGAGTCTGAACCTTTCCATAGCACAATGCACTTTACTCAGCACCTGTGGTTGCACTGTACACAGAGCTTTAGCTAATTATCTACAGATTTACTACAAGCTTCACTACTGTGCAATATAAGCTTTAAGTTGTGACATACTGAATAGCTTTCTTTTGTTTAAAACAGAAAAATATATGCAACGGTTAAGAAACAGTAAAAAAGAGCTTTTGCTCTAAGCATTTCAATACAACATGAGTATCTCCTCCCAGGACAATTCTCAATAACCACAATTACTGCCGTGTATTACAAAACAGATTATAACTTTCAGCATCAAAAAAATTTAGAACAGTCAGAAAGCTTATTATATATAGGAGACTGGACAGTTCACGTGCTACAATTACACAGACTACCACTACTGGCAGTCACAGAACAGAAGCCTCATAACAAAGAGAAAGCAAAATACCCTATTTGCCAAGATTTAAATGGCTAGGGCACCGGCGAGAGAAAGGAAAAGGAAAAGGGAGAAGTCTGACTCCCCATGATCATTGCTGCACCTCTGCTACAAACAGATATCGGGCCCTGGTTGTTTTGGCTGCCAGTCAGGTACTTCATAAAAGTCATAAATATACTTACTTTTCTTCCCAGTCAAGTCAACATGCCACACCAATGAATTGTTCTGACCATTCAAACTGTCATGAAACAACTCTTCGATTTCTGTTTTAATACTAATTCCTATTAGGATGGAGACACTGAAAACACAGATCTAAATACAACAGCAAATCCTGAAGTGGTTCTGCCATATTTTTGATGTACTAAAGCAACACTATCTGAAATACCTAATAGATAATTAAAATCCACATATATCCGTATGTGAAATATAGATACACTATAGCTTAGTGTTCACGGGTATTGGGGCTTCAAGATTATTTTTATGCTTTCACATAACATCGCTTAACCTTGTGTTTTCAAGCCCATCACTATAGTTATTCTCAACTTCTAACAGACACGTTTTTTTGACAGGATAAGTGTTAAAAGTACTGTATTACAGTAATACATATGTTGTTTGCAGCACTATGCAGAATACTTCATATGTAAGTGAATCATCAAATATCATACAAAGCCCTAAGTAAATTTAGGATTCCTGCAATACTACCACTTGCTGTTTCAGAAAAGAGTTTTAGTAATTTTAATTCTTACAACAAGCTCATTCTGCATATTCTTAACCTGAATAACTCATACTGCTTTAACACGTGCAAACAAGTGGAAGAGTGACAAGCTACTAACATCAGATAAAATTTTAAAAAAACCTAACATACCTTTCTTGCTGCAGTTTTCATACACTAAACCACATAAAATAGAGTGAACCCTAGGATTAAAACGGATTAGCCAAAAAATATAAATAATAGTTCCATGTACTACCTTTCCCAAAATTTGACATATTACATTAATAACAAGTCTATAGCCACAAGAAAAGCTAGCATCCTCTGATGATATTAAAAAGTCTCTGTGCATCTATTAATCACTAAGAGTCAAGTACGTGGTACTAATCACTGGTTCTGTTTAACAACTCTGGAGAGCAAACTTTTGACAGATAGGTGATGGCAGTCTGCCACCGGTTCCCAAAAAGAGTGTCTGCTTTCAGTCACATCCCTGTATCGACACTTTCAATAAGTCAACAAATGTTTCAGCACCAAAACGGTGGCACAATGTTTCACATTCCTTACGTAGAAAATATTCTCACAGACATCTATAGGATTTCTGGAATTAACACAAAAGAAAATCTCAAGCAAACATGTTTTGCAACCCCAAATATAGTTAGTTTAGAAATAGTTGGTGAAAAACTGCTCAAGCTTGAATTTTTCTTGCCTCCAAGTGCATGTATCAACCTGTGGGCTGAAAGGAGTGGGAGACTAGAACATGGCTAAGTTAAAATTGCACCTCATTACAAACATGCCTCACTATTTAATAAGGATGCACTTCAGAACCCCTCTCCAAAGCAATACCAACCACGAACAAGAACTGTGCCACAGAAAGAACCTATTTTAAAGCCTAGCAGTCAAAGCAGTGAGTGAATTGAGATGTGCTGCAATATTTATGCAGCCATTATAATGCAAATGCGGAAGGTATTAGAAAGGCTATTTGCATTGGTGCGCAGCCCCTTCAGTCTGCGCACAAAGCCGAGAGAAAGAACAATTAGGATGCACGCATAACAAAAAGCCTCCGACCACAGGGTAGGCAGGTCCACTGAACCGGATACAATATCCACGGGATCAACAGGGCTCCGTGGAAATACTGCCCGCTGGATCACACCGTCCTCTCGTCCATACTTAGAACACGAAGCGTCTTTGGGCACAAAGGCACGCAGAGGATTAGCACAGCAAAGGTGAGAGCAAGCCACGGCCGATTTAACGCGAGCGCCAGCCTCATGTCTCACAGGACAGCGACGGGGCTGGAGCACAGCTCGGTCCCCAGGGCTGCTCCTCTCGGCAAAGCCCCACCACCACTAACACACTGCAGCAAACTTTCAACTAGGCTAAAAAATAATAATAAAAACCGGGTATATACTTTCCTGTGGCAAAAAAAAAAAAAAAAAAAAAAAAAAAAAAAAAAAAAAAGCTCTGCAGCACTGGTTGAGACAGAAAAGGAGAAAGGGAGGCAGGCGTGCAAACCAGGATCTAATGCACATCCACTCTGAGAACAGACTGCGCTTTTGTAGGGAAAGCAAAAAGCAAACTAACAGACGCAAGTATTTCCTTTTTTTTCCCCAACATGTACACCTCGAAGGTAAAACAATACTAAAAGAACCAAGTATAAAGGCAAGCCAGATTGTTTTCAAAAGTTCTTTGACCGTGCATCCTAGTATTTATCTACACCAATTCACAGCCTCTTAATATATCTTCACACCAGTCAGCATGTCTGCAATTATGTGATGGGCTCTGTTCTCTCATTTCTCCTCTAGAGCATTACAGATAAAGTACTTCTTAAACTGAGACAATCTCAAACCAGTCTAAAATCACCACACGGCAGAAACTTACTTCTTTTAAAGAAATTAAAAGCTGTCCACAATTTCTGAACAAAAGATACATTACCTGGAAGTTAATGGTGGAAGAAAAAAACCCTAATAGTTAAAATTCCCTTTTCATCCAGAGACTTGGATATGCCTTTATTGAACCAAATTTGATGTTGGAGAATTCCCAGATTTATAATAGTACATGATGTGTATTTCGTAACAGAGTCAAGGCAAAGCAATGCAGTAAAAAAAAAAAAAAAAAAAAAAAAAAAAGAGGCAAATTAAGGTCAACAGCTAATACAGCAAACATTACCTTGCTTATTATTACAACCTGTTACATTTTATCCCGGTCCATTTTGTAACACAGCAAGACTACTGTATCAAACAGACTAGACTATATCGGCCAGTACAGTTTCCACGAAAACGAGAGTTCTTTTATCGGTACAATCAGTTATAACTGGCTTTTTCATCGTCACTACTGCGTCCTCCTCTCACACACACACAAACCCACCAAAAAGGGAGAGGCAGAAATATCTCCTCTGAGATGCAGTTGCATGCAGTAAAAATAAATACAAGGTATTGCGACGACAGAGCGGAGGAAAGCAAACCTCACCTCAATTAAAACAGTATCCTCTGAAAAAAATAAAATCAAAAGCAATGAGCCTCGAAGTGTTCTGGGTGGGAAATGCCACTGGCCACGCTGAACGGGAGGGTATGGCGGGCAGGACGCGAGGACACGGCACCAGCTTTTCCTGCACCCAGAGCAGCACAGACACCCCAAACCCAGGCGCTGGGGAGGGCAGGGGCAGGGTGGGCAGCAGGGACAGCATCCCAGGGGCTGTGGTGGGACACGGGAAGGGACAACGCCGCCTTCCCCTCCCGCGCACAGAAGTTTCCATCCTTCCTCGGACACAGAGGAGAACCCGCTCCTAAAGAGACACAGCTCCTTCCTAGCACCCACCCAAATTGCCCACAGTGGTATTTTGGAACCACTGGGGTCTCCTAAGGCAGCTTTATTTCCTTGCTTCCATACTAAACCTTCCCAAAAGAGAGCTTTGTTATTTACTGGGCTTCCTCAGCCTCGTCAAGAAGGGATGGCAGAATGCGATCCTTATTTCAAACACGCAGAGGATGCTTTGACAGCCCTAATTCAATTACAACACGCGAGCACCGTGCCCACGTGCGAGCACCTACATCCACCTATTTCACGGGTGCTGGACACAGGCTGGCAGCTGCCAGCTCGCACGGTGACAAGCCACGACTGCCACACACATGCTGCTCCAGCAGAAATACGCTTTTCTAGAAAGCCACAGCCAACTCAATCAATCCAAGGGTTTCCTAAAAGGCACGCACACAGCAGTGATCTTCCAAGCAATTAATTTCTGCACATAGGCTAACAGCGCAAGAAGGCAGCTGATGAAAATACTCCTCGTCTGAAGGAATCCCCTCAATCATACAAAATTCCAGGAGGAGAATACACCCGTCAGTGGATTTAAGTGTCAACATAACAAAGGAACGCCCCTCCCAGCACCTCCTGCCTTCCAGATACACCACACTGGAAAGGAAAAACTCCACCGGGAACAGCAGCTACTCGCAACCAGAACTGTTCATCGACCCTCCCTTGCCATCACCACAAACAAAAAATGCTGGGGATTGTTTCTAGAAAGGGCAGATAGAGGGACGTGGAAGAAGACAGCATCCTCTTTGAGGATCACTCAGTATTCCTCAAAGGAAGGCTGTGGACACAAGGAGAGCTTTGTCTGGAATCATCTTTGTGTATTATAAGGTTACATATAGAATTAGTTTTGTCTAATATACACGCTTTGCCTTGCCACATGTAAAGAAATGCTGATAGCTGACAAACGGCCTAAAATTAAAGGAATACGGCATCAAATTAGTAAAATAATCTCCCATTTCACTCATCCAGAGCAAAGAATAATTACACAGAAAAACAAAACAGTGAAATCCAAAATATTCAAGGGAAATTAAGATGATAAGTGTGTTACTAAAATTAAAATGCATGCACACTAGTGTAATAACAAATTCATAAGATACTGTAAATCTTTCCCAAAACCAGACTAGGTTTATATCAAGATCACCATACAACATATGCCTGAAATATGGCTGTAAGTAAGTGTGATTTAATTTGACCACCACCTACTTTACGCCCTTGATTTTATAAAGAGAAGTATATCATAATGACTAGTGATTACAAAAAAACCAAACAGTTTAGGAGGCAAAAAGAACAATATATAAAGTCAAACATGCAAACAAGAAACAGTAGAAAATTAAGATCCTGAAGGTAATTACCAACACCATCTTAATTTCTATTCTGGTAGTCCAAAAAAGAAAACCCCACCAAGTACTGCAGCAATGACAATACACACAATTACAACTCCTTGATCATGAATATTCTACCTCAGTCGAAGTCTGCACATGTGCAGAACTCAATGCTTCCACAGTCTCATCTCAAAAACACAACTTAAAAATTACTAGTACTATTTCAGCACTTCGCAATTGCTTTCTCACACACTGCGACTTTTTATTCCATGTTCGTGCCGGCTCCTCAACAGAACGGACAAGTGAAGCAGCAACACAGTTTCACCCAACTTCAGTTCTGCTGAACTGCTGCGTAGCTCACGCCCAGCCGCAATTTTAGTCTACGCGGCCGTTCACCTTACTAAGGTTACTACAGCTTTTGAAGCATTTCCTAGAGAAAGACACGAACGACTCGGCGAAGACGCCTTCTACAGCCACAAATATAGGCGGGAAGCTGTCACACCGCTTTCCTCCGTCACACCTCTCTGTTTTAAATACCGGGAAAATCACCTGGCTAGACGGGAAGGAGACGACTTTTGAAACGAGGCTCTGTCTCTGCGGCTCCATCAGAACTGCCACAATAAATACATCGGGTGAAACAGGAAAAGAGCTTCACGCCTATGCGAGAGGGTGGGGGACCGCACTGACACGGGCAGAGGCAGCTGTAACCATCGCCCGCACGCCGGCAATCATTACCCTGAGCGCCGCTGCCACTACACTCACGCCAAGCTCCCTTCAACTCCTCCGCGCCGGCTCCCGGCACCGAGAGCCGGCGGGGAGGACGAGAGGTGAGGCTGTAAGACGGAGCTTCCTCCTTTCTTTTTGTTGTTATTGTTGTTGTCGCGGCGGACGCTGCCATCGCCCGGCAGCCCCTCGGCCGAGCCCCGCGGGGGCGACGGCCGCCGCCGGCCCGGCCCTGCCCGCCCCACCTGCGCCGGGCCCGGCGGACCGGGCGGGGCAGCCCCGCCGGGGCGGGCACGGGCTCCCCGCCGGCCGCCCCGCCGCCCCCACCTGCGCCCCGGCCCTCCCCGCCTTTGTGCCCGCGGCCTCCCGCCGCCCCCGGCCGCCGCCCGCCGTCAGCCGAGCCCCCCCCGGCCCGCCCGCCCCGTACCGTGCGGCTCCGCCATCCTCCCGCTCGGCACCCGCTCCGCGCCCGGCCCTGCCCTGCCGGCCACCGTCTGTGCGCACCGAGCCGTCACGGGACCGCCCGCCCACGGCCCTCCCGCGGCACTCGGGGCGGGCCCGCCCAGCGCGGCCGCCGAGCGCTTCCAGGTTACGGCGGAAGCGCCGCGTTGCCCGTGGCGACGGCGGGAGCGGGGCCGGGCGCTCCCGGGGCTCGGGCAGGGCTCCCCTGCGCTGTCCCAGCGCCGATCGCGGGTCCCCGGCCGTGCCCCCGGCCCCCCACACCCCGCTGAAAGCTGTCGTCGAGCCAGCGCTGCCGGGATGTCCCCGGGGGAGGAGGGCAGCCCGTCGCTCGGTCGGTGACCCACTGCGGTTTATTAAAGCGTTACAACAACCGGGAAGTGCTTTCCTGCCATTCCGACGGCTGAACTGGCGAACCGGCCCCCAGCGCAGCCAGGATGGGGAATTCTGGTGGGATGGGTCGGTGTGGAGCAGGTCTCCTCAGTGCTCGGGGCACGGCGCCTTTAGCTGCTGAGACACCGCCGAACATATGGGCTTGGGGACCGCGACATTCCCGCGTCTCCTTTTTCGACAAAATCGGGACCTTCCCCAGCTAGCAGCTACCGTAACCTCGGACCAATGTACTGACTCGTCTTTCTATAGCAGATGTCTCAGGCGAAGCCCAACCAAGCTGCCTTTGCAAGGGATACGTGGGAGCTGCAAGCAAAGGCAGCACCCATGCAGAAGGTGACAACCACACCTCTGTGTAGACAAATACACTCAAGTGTGACAGAGCATCTGCCATCAGTCGCCCTTTCATTTAGGATGGGCTTTAAAAGAAAGTTCTTCGACGCCTTGTTATAATCTTTCAGTATTTTGCTGAGAAAGGTTTAGCTTTTTAATGCTAAGTTCTCAGGTGGTTGCAATCAGTTCCCCTTTCAAGCCTAGATTCTGCACTGCAGTAGTATCTCAACTTTATAATTTCTAAAATACGTTCAAATTAATAGGAGTCTATTGACTGATCTTGCTAGCTGGACTCGTCCCACAGGTCACGTTCAGCAGCTACTTCAGCAGAATCAAAACCACGGGTAAATTTGGGAGCCATTTCCTACATCAGATAGTCAAATCTGAGTGTCTGCTATTTCCATCAGGTTTTTTACAACTTTTGGCAATCATCTGGGATGGTTTCAGTGAAACAAGGCTATTCACATTCAATTATCAAATACCAAAATTGTGCCAATTGCCTTTGTGTCAGTCTTTGGCAAACCAGACAGTTCAGTGTGGTTATGTGGGCTTTTACTAATAAATGCTGGACAGCATTAAAAGCAGAACTGGATTTTTGGCATATTGGATCACAAGACAGAAAGCAGTTGAAATTTCCTAGTGACAAAATTTCTTACAATGCCTGGATGTTTATTTGCTGTTATTAATCAGTAAAACTTCATTGTGGACGGTGCAGGATCCTCTATAAGACACGGAAATACACACTTTGCCTTGAGAGCTTGGAGGCTGAAAAAAATGTTTCTTGTGTGACTTAATTGAACACAGTCATTTGCATTAAAAGGCTGGAGTGTTGTAGGGAGGATCTCAATGTTTTGTTGGCCGTGTACCTTTACGTTTCTCAGGCCCTTTGTGTGCAAAGTGTCTCTGCCCAGTTGCTTTAGCACTGAAATAGTTACAAAGGATACCTCTAAGTGTATTCTGGTTCTGTCAGAGATTCTACTTCTGTTTCTACTCACCTTGCTTTAAAAAATATTATTTGAAATATAAAGAAATGTTACTTTATACTCAGAAACCCTGATTTGTTCTGAAAAGCTGATAGAAGGCAGAGCAGGACAATTGTCACAAGAGATAAATCAGCCAAGAAATTTACACTGGTAACTCCACCCTTCTGCTGCAAATCCTTAAATATGTCATATGAGATTAGACTGGTAATACTTGTGCCAACAATGAGAACTAACAGACATTTTTGCAAAAGCAGAATTCATGCATGGAAGATTTGTTTTTAATCTGCCCAAATGGAGTAGTTAATTTTATACCCTCCTACTGGATGCTGGAAAGCTCAGCTCCAACCTACTCCCAGTCTCCATCAGCAATGTTTGTCCCCAGATCTCATTGGCACAGACCTGTCCCAGAGCAGAAGGTGACTGTAAGAGTTTACAATCCTTACAAGTATTAGTGAAGAGTTTCTCAGGATCAGGAGACTGTGCTGACAGGCCTGTATTTTGAATCTATGGTACTGTGACCGAGTACCTCTCCTTAAGATAAACCCACAGCCAGCAAGTCAGAGGTTCCTCAGTCTTTGTTGCCCCAGAAACCCCACAGGACTTTACAAGGACTTTGAGTTATTGCCATCCACACTGAAACGAGCAGGAGGAGAAATATAATTAAAGAGCATTTCATAACCTACATGGTCCTGAATTAAGGTTTCACTGGCAATTTCGTTCGGACATTGCCTAACTTTTAAAGGCTTGGCTTTGCAACATTCATAATGTTCCTGTAACGCCTGTAGCATTTCCTATGCTCCTGAAAAGGACAGCTGTTGGTGCAGGATCACACAGCATCACAGCACTTCCATGGGCCATCAGCTGTGTGTCCCCAGCCTTGTGTGTCCAGCACAGACTTCTGCCCCTTTTACTGAAAAAGAAACAGCAGCAATGAATTGTTATCCTCCATCCAGACCAGCAGCAGAGGGGGATGAGTGTTGGAATTTGGATTATTCAGAGGATTCATAAGACCATTCCTAAGGCTATTTAGTATTTACACAGTTGTTTCAAGCATGTTTCTACAAAACAGTGTGATTTATTAGGAGCTAGCTCTTACACAATGAACTAAAATAAAACAATTAATTAGTTAAGCTTGCTTAAGCCGACCACAAGATCAATCTAGCAACTTCAGAAGCATCTTTGACCGAATTCAGATACCTCTGATATATAGTCCCACTTGCCTTTTCTTCATTTAGTGGCTGCCAGACTAATGAATTGACCCTTTCTCCCTCAGTCATGTGGCCTTTTCACTACCTCCTCCCAACTGTAGAATTTTTGTCATCCAACTACCCAAAAGCCTGCTCTCCTCCCCCAGGCAAGCAGCTGCTGCTGCCTCGGCCAAGGACACTCAGCTCCAGTCATTTCTGTACTGCTGCTGGGGCAGGCAGCACAAGAGGCAAATTCTTCGCTGGCTGAGCCAACGTGAAGACCAGCCTCAGGGAAGCTCTGTTCTGTTCCAGCTCTGCAAGTCAGGATGTCCCAGCAAGCACAGCCCGTTGTGCCCCTTTCCACCCACATACCCCCCTGCTCTGCCCCGTGTGGGGCTGCTTCCCACAGCTCTCCCCTGCTAGTCCGTGCCCTCCCTGCTGCCTGTGCCCAACCTCCACTCTCAGACTTGGATCACCTGTTCCTTCCCCAGTCTGTCTTTCCTTTCCTAATCAACAGGGCCTCCAACTTTGGTTCCCCATGCCAGGTCCTAGTCCAGTGTCTTGTCTGGTTCTTCATGTCACTGCCTTTCCCTCTGACTTTCCACTCTCTTTCTTCTTCTTTCCTTGTACTGAAGTTCTGTTGTGTCTTCTGTCTGCCAGTTCCTTGCCAACCAGTCTCAGCATAAAACTCTAGTTCCCAGTTGTTGTTTCTTTCTTTCTGTATCTCAATCTCCCACTATCTCAAATCTCAAAATTTCACACTAGGTTTTACCTCTCATCTATGCCTCAATCTATCCAGTCCTTCCTGTCATATCCTATTCCTTTCCCTTGAACTGTCAGTTTACCAGAAGTGTCGCTTCAGTCTCTTGGCCAAGGGTTGCAAGGGGTGTAGTTATTCTGGGGGAGAGAAGCATGTTTTGAAGGCCGATGGCACAACAGATCCCACCTAATTTTGTGAGCACCATATCCATCATGGAAACAGTGTATGCCTTTGTCACTCTCTTCTGTCTTCTCCTCTAATGGCACCTTGGTTCCACTGCCTTGATTATGAGTAGACAAAATCTGGGAAGGCTGGACCACTTGGCAGAAGGGGAGAGAGGAAGGCACAGAAACCAAACCTGGAGGATGCACGTGGAGAGTCAGAGCCCTTGTCAATGTCTAAAAGACGACACCCAATGCTCTGGCTGACACCAAGTTCTGTCCCATTGAAATCAGACCCTGTCCCCCCAGAGCAAAAGCTTCTGCTTGGGGCAAGATGCCTTTGCAATACAAAGAAGGATGCAAAGAAGGGGAACCTCAAAATGTGGTTCTCTATTGAAGGACTACAGTACAGTAAGATGTTGCTATTTTTACTGTCACTTCCTTTTATATATTCAGAGCCAGGTCTGCTTACTTGAGTGGCAAGAAGGTTTTTTTGCTTTTTTTCTCCAATTGTTTTTACAAAGCAAATGTATGATAAAAGGACAGAGTACCTATGTTCTCAAAAACAAGCAGCACAATTTAGGATTTTAGAACTACCATGTAAAAACTAATTCTGGTCCCACCAGCTTCTACTTTCAACTCATTAGCCACCTATTCATGTCTGTTAGCAATATTTTAAACAGGCTTCCTAGGTCTTACAAGAGCTCTTCCAGGTGGAAAGACAGGACATATCAGCACTGAAGCAGCACATCCAGAATGTCATGCATGAAGTTATTTTCTTATTTACCAGTATGCACACAAACTTTTTCCAGTATGTGCTGTGTCCTAACTGCCCCAAGGCCAGCAGTTCTTCAGTTTGTTTAGTGCAAGGGAAAACTGCAAATCCAGCAGGCTATCAAGCAAGCTAATCTTCCATTATACAAACGGAGAGTCAATCAGTTAAAACAATTCATCTTTCAAAGTCAACAGGACAAACAACAGAAACAAGCAAGAGCTTTTTCATTCACAACAGACAATAAACTGTATTTTTTTAGTGTAGCTATTCTAGACAGGATAGTAACAGCTGTTAGAAACTCCTATTTTTCTCTGCAGTGAAAGACAGGGCAAATTAAAGGCTTCAGTTGCCTGTACTTTGAAAGGGGAGAAAGGCCAGAATGAAAACCCAGTTAAACTGAAACAGATGCTGATAATTCCAGCTCCAGTCAGGACAACCATGAAGAAACCAACCTTTCTTGATTTAATTTTCTTTTCTGGTACTTGCAAATCCATTTCTGACACGGACACTAGAGTAACTCAAAAGGACAAAACAAGATCCAACAGGACACTCTGTGCTCTGGTAGACAAGCTTCTCCTAGCTTTTGTCTGCAGCACCTGAATTTCAGTAGGTAGTGTGCCTTCCAAGGACTAACCTCATCCAGGTGTAGTATAACTCCCACAACTAAGGGGCAAAAGGGGATGAGTATTCTCGAAAGTGAGTTTAAATTTACAGAGGTTGAGCTTCCTCTGTAGTCAATAAGATAAGCCCTGTGCTTAGGCACTCTGAATCATATTCTGAAGAAATCACTTTTTCCATTGACCTCATGCAGACCCTGGGGAGTTGAGCTTTCCAAGGGAAAAGCCACTTCCTCCCCAGGAAAGTGCATTCAAGTCTAAGTGGCCCTGGGTTCACCAGCTTTTCACATGCCTCACAAGCTGCTCCAGTGCTGTAGGTCTGTGCCTGCAGGTGGTACAAGGCACCTTCTACCATTGTACCTGTCTCCCTTGGCTCTCATGGCAGTCTTCTAAAACTGGCTGGCACCAGTAGTGTGATGTGGTGTGGCTCAGATTTCATTTACACTGCGTGTTGTTTCATGCCTTCAGAGATCCCTGGAGATTAGTACCAGGCTGACTGGAATGGCACGGTGGGTAGGAATGTGAGTGCAGCCCAAGTTTTTCTCTGCTGAACTTCGTACAAGGGCATATCCTGACTCCATTCCACATAAAAGAGGGAGCAGGCTTCCACTTCCCCATTGTCCTCTGTGATCTTCCCGCTCTCAGCAGCCACAACAGAGTGGCAGTGTAACCCCTCCTTCTGAGACAGAGCCTGACCACAACCAGTTCTTAACTGTGTCATTCTTAGCTGATAAAGGTGCGAAGCCCAAGGAAGGAGGCTCCCGCAGTAACCAAGAAAGGGGAAAGGTCTCTGGGAGTGGTGACTCCAGAAAGGCAGAACAACTTTATTATAAGGTTGTTTGGGTTTTTTTGAGATTGCTGTAAACAACTCACCTGTATCCTAAAAGCGGCTGGGAGTGGCAGCACGTCCATGCTGAGCTGTGTGAAACGGCTGCCCCTGCCCAGGCACGTATCACTGCCAGCAGGTTAACCCAGGCCACAGGCACCAGCAGTTTTCCTTGGGACTGCAGTTTGTCACTGCTGCAAGATCTGCTGCCTGAAATGTGGAAGATGAAGGTAAGCTGAATAGGAGAGTCTCCAGGAAAACAAACAAACAAACACAACCCTCTCTCACATCCTCACAATCAGAAAAATATTCTTTAGGAGTGACCCAGGAAGAAGAAGTTGAGTTTGAATAAAATATTTGCCTGTTGGTCTTAACAGCTGCAGCTCTGCTATTTCTCTTCCTCTTCAGAGTGCCAGCAAGGATTGACTGATGGAGCCAGAGATGTATTTCCTGAAGGGTGACAAACAGCAATAAAGCCTAAAGTCAATTCCACACTGAAATTTTTACATAAATTGCTCCTTCTTGAAGAAACGAGGTGGATGAAAAATAAAATCAGAAAGTAGTATGAAATAAGTAATCCTAGAGTTCAGTTAGAGGAAGTGAAAAGAACAACCCCAAAAACTGGTCAGGGAGCCAGGCATTACGGGGAGTACATCTATAAAGGAAGGCTTCAGCTGAAGATTTCTAAATGAAACCCAGAAAACTAAATCATTCAGGTGCAAATAGATCTTCCAAAAGGACATCCTGAAACTCCTTCTGCCCAGAGCCATGAAAACCAGAACATTTATTATTATTGTGGTAGTGCACCGGAGCCTTGATCTTTGTGTGGAGGGGCTGTACAAGAAGAGTGTTCTGATTCAGAGGCTGAAAGCCAAGTGTAAGACCAGAAAAATGACTCACATTTGTCACAGGCACAGGGAGCATGAGAGAAGAAAAGCAGTCAGAATGCTGCCAAGTTTTCTATAGCCCAAACAGACAAGTAGAGTGTTGAAGAGAGCTCACAAAGATTATTTTTCAACACACATTATTAAGAGCCTGGTTGCAAGGATGGGAGGAAACAGAGATGTTTGAAATGGCAGAAGTAGGCAGTGGAACTGATCATCAGAAGCTGATCTCAGGAAAAGAGCTGATATCCCAATAATACTGTGGAACAGATGAACAGGGATGGGATGGGTTGGGGAAAGACGGATCTTGAAGAGGAAGGAGAGACACAGAGCAAAGGGCTAAGAACAGTCCTGCATTGTGAGGACAAGGGCTTGGTTATCCGAGAGTTTTCTTTCCCTCTCTTGTTTCTCAGGGGGAGGAGCAGTGTTTCAAGGGAGAATAATACAATCGTTTGACTGTGCTGAGAGATTTATGGTTTGGCTTTACCATGTGTTAAAATATTGATTCTCTTTCTAACATATGCTTGAGATATTGACAGTAGGGTTTTTTCTACAAAGAGGACTGACTTCTTCAAACAAAAGGTGGGACTTCATGGTAGGATGCGGTAAGGATGGGTAAAAACAAAGTGATGTAAGAGAAGCACAAGCCTCGAATTTCTTCCACTCAATTAAATAAAGATAGCAAGAGAGACACTGAGCAGTGTGTGGCGGTGAGAAGCTGGAATAATTAAACAATAATCTGACAGACGGTGCACTTACGGGCAATTACAGCAAGCCTCTGCTGGCACTCCAGGGCACGAGGCCAAAGACTTAAGCGATTCAAACCACACAAGTAGAGCAGTAACCTCCTAGAAATGCCAGTGTAGAGCATTTGGCTTAGGAGCCCAGAATGGGGCTTACATGGAGCCAGGACTCTGCATTTACCAGGTGTTAGCAGGAAGAGCAGCAGCCTGTCAAAAAGCTGCTTCTGCGTCTCTTGGATAATGCACTTCCAGGCACGTCTCCTTGCCTTTTGCATACAGCTTGAGGATCCCACTGCATCAAACCGCAAACTTAAGCATATTCAGAAAGCTCAACTGAAAAAAAATCATTTGTCTGTCAACTCCCTTTTGAAAACAAGGACTGGGTTAAACACCAAGCTATCAAGCTTCAGGCTCTGAAGGCATTTGGGATTCCTGCAGGGAGCCATGCCAGGCTTTCTGTTCCCTGCCTTACCCCACCCAGCAAACCCAAACCACCTTCCTCCTCCTGTCGCTGAAGCTGGGCTCTGTGTCCCATGGTACCACACAGCAGCTCCAGAGACAATTGCATGAAATCTGCAGGTGTTATTTTTAAAAGCACTGGGATGCACCGACCACCAAATGCTGCCACACTACACTTCTGATCTCATCAGCACACAGAGAGGTGAAACAAGCTCTAGAATTTTAGAAAGAAGAAAAAAGAGGGAGATCCAAGTGGAAAGCAAACACAGATCAGGTGCTGTTAAAAGCTTCTTAAACTGTCAACAAAGTATTTACTTAAACTCAGAACAGAAAGTCACCTTCAAGATGGGTAGTTCTCATCAAAGTGGCTTTATTTTTAAACACCCCCTACCTGGAGCTACTTGATTATACAGGACTCTGAACTAAATTTTTGCTTTTTAAAGTAAGGACTTGATTCCAGATTTTCTTGTCATATGGAAAACATGAACTTGAAAGGCTTAAAAAGCAGAAGGAAAATAAAAAGCATTTAAAATGTATAAAGACAAAAACCAAGCTTCACAAACAAATGGGACTGGCAACATTGCTTCACCTAAATGCTTTTTTCTTCTACTTAGTAGGAGATGTTTCTCAAGACTTGAAATAAATGTTGTTTTGTATCTGCAGGGCTTTCAGCAAGCAGTTGCCAAATTACGAAACCCTCTGGATTCCAGCAATGCACATCTCTGCTGTCTGCTGCACTCGGAGCATCTGGGAACAGGAGGAGGAAAACAAGCTTATCATTTATAAAATTATTGCTGGTTTTGTGGTTGTGAGGCTCTCTGCAGTGCACAAGGGTAACTTGTTTGTGACATCAGTAAAATAAGGATGTGCAACCTAGAGCGCGTTGTCCTCTCCATGGATACCATGCTTACGCTTTCTCAAACAACGCTGGGTTTCATCCCAAGGTCGAGTCTCAGGACTCTGGGAAGCTTCATGCCATGGGGACACAACTTGAGACCTGGGCACAAGGAGAGTCTTGTTCTGACTTCTTCAGCCCCATGGAATGACACCAAGATAATGCACTGACTCAGCAGAGTTCCATTGCAAGTGCATGGTGCTTTTCCCAGATGGCAAACAGCTTCCTAGCTATTCCTGGCACCTGGAAAGGCCCATGAGAGAAATGAATGGGTGCCTGAGCACATGTCAACCCCAGAGGCCAAAAAGGTCAAAAAATGGGGTATAATTATCCTTTCTTTAGCAGAAGAGATTGGATCCCTCACCTGTAACTGGAAAATTCACATTTTTTCTTCTTGGTTCTCTGCTAACAAAACAAGGGGAATTAGGTCCTCTGTGAAGTGCTTTTCCCTCCTCTTAACTATAGCCAACGCTGTTCTAGTGAGTAAATACCAGCCTTACTCAAAACTAAACCCAGTCCCGTTTTTAAGGCACTTTAGAAAGTAGGATATTAAGCTGTATGCCCATGTCTCCCTCTGTCTGATCCAGACCTCCCAGTCATGAAGGTGGTAAGTATGATTTTTTTTTTTTCCCCAGGAAAGGAAAAAAAAGGAAGGAGGTGTCTTAAAAACAGTCTTAATAGAAACTGTTGAAAACAACCTCCACAATCACGCCTGTCCCAGCGCTATCAGCTTCCTAGATAGGCTGCCAAGCTGGCATTTGAGTAGCCAAGAAAATGGATCTAGTACAGGATGCCAGACTCCTCAGTCACTAAAATGCTCAAGTAACAAACTGAGTTGACCATTGTTTCTTATCACCAAGCAAACAAACCCTCTTGGCAGGAAAACTGCTTTTGGAAAGTGATTCCCTGCTCGACTGAGATGGGCTCCAAACGCAAGTGTTCACATAATGCTGGACTCCAGGTGGCCGTTGGCACTGTGAAGGACACTGGCAAAAAACCTGGCCTACAATTTGATTTCAACATCTTGCTTTCACGCCGTTTCTGTTGCTCTGCAGGCCAAATTTGTTACCACAGGAATAACTCCTGCTTTCACACTGCAAAATTTTCACTCATAACTGGGTATCTCTTATGTTCATTTTTAGCCATAACCATATCTAAGATGCTGGATTGGTTTTTAAAAGCAAACTGACAAACAACCACAAAATACTGATCTGCAAATTGCACATACTGTTTAAAATGCCCTGATCTAAAAACATCCATCATAAAGGAGTGCCTTGTCCTTTCCCTTCCAGTCAGCACAAAATACTGATTGGCACATGGAAAAGCACATCAGACAAAGGAGCTTTTCCACTGAAATCAGTGGGAATGCTTCTGAGCACTTCAAAGGGTAGAGAAGGACAAGCACATCCATTTTACAGCCTCATCAACGCCAATCTCTTCTGACCTGAAAGTGGAATATGTGAGTAAGGACAGAAAGGGCCCACGTCTGTGCTGCCCGGGACCAGCCCAGGAGTGTTATCTTTGGCCAGCTCCACAAAAGGCAGGAAGGAGGAGTCCTGCTCTCACCCTCCGTGGGGTCTGCTGGCCTCCAACCCAGCATCAGGGACAGAGGTGGAACCGGGCTACCTGAGGGATTGTCAGCTTCCTACTCTAGGTTGCTTAGAGGAAAAAGGAAATAGTTCTGGAACAATGCAAACAGAGGCTTTAAATAACTATCGGAGAGGTGCAGTTTACTGGAAGTTAAAAGTTTTATCACTGCTCTCGCAGCGAACCTTGAATCCCACAGATGACAGGCCCCACCTGAACTAGCAGAGGGAAGCATGGAGACAGCCACCCCCAAGGCAGAATGAAAAAGAATTATTAGCCAAGATCATTTTCTCCCTCATTTTACTCATCCACGGTCATTCCGGGTGCACAGCGAGAAGCCAGATCTGAAGCCCAGAACGCCGAAAGGAGCCGTGCCTGCCTGCCAAGGCCAGGTTAGCAGGATTACCAGCCTGAGCTGCCAATCCCCAGGCACACAGGGCGTGCAGGGCGCGCAGGCAGGCTCATTAGCAAACTCTAAAATTACAACACAGCCCAGAATCGGGGCTTGCCGGGGCATGGCCAAGGCACAGGACAGGTGAATCCCTCTCGGCCCATCCCGGGTCACACGCGGCTCCCCGCGGGGGTTTCCCAGGGAAGCTGCTCCCGGTGGCAAAGATCCTCCAAAAGGCGGACCCCTGTGGGGGATCCCGCTGCCCTGGCCCATCAGGTTCGGCGACATCGAAGCTCTCAGGGTTTAGAAAGGCAGCGGCTTTTACTGCTGTTTACATGTCAAACAACAGCATGATTCACATCGCCAATCCCGAGGCGCTGCCTGGAAACGAAAACCGGGACGCGTACGCCCTGGCCACGCCCGTCTGCTGGACGGTGTCTGCTGGGGATTTTATTTACAGAAGCAGAAAATAAACCATAAAAGCGCCTCAAAGCCTGAGTTCCGCGGCGGGTCCCGGCGGGCGGGCAGGCAGCGGCTCGCCGGGGCCGGGCAGGCCCGCGCAGGTGGGACGGCTCCTCCCCCGAGCAGAGCCCGGCGCAGCTGAGGCGGGGAGCGGCATCCTGGAATCCCGGGACCGGGACAGCCCCGGGGGAGCCGCTCCCGCTGCGCCCGGGGCTGCCCCAGCGCAGCGCCCTACCAAGGACTACAATTCCCATCGGGCATTGGGGCAGCCGGAGCCTCGTTATGCCTATCACTCCCAGCACGCACCGGGGAGGTGTACGACAAGGGTGCGTGGGCGTGGCGCCGCGCAGTGCAAGCTGGGAGCTGTAGTTCTCCCGGGGGTGGTGCCGTGCCGGAGCAGCCATGCCGGAGGGGACGGGAGCGCTCCGGGAGGTGCTGCCCAAGCAAGGTACCGGCGGCGAGCACCGCCCGGCCCTGCCCGCCCAGCCCGCCGCTCGCTCACGGCCCTTTTCTCCCTTTGCAGGGCAGCTGGCGATGGAGGACACGGCCGCCATGGTGCTGTGCAAGCCCAAGATCCTGCCCCTCAAGTCGGTGTCGCTGGAGAAGCTGGAGAAGCTGCAGAGGGCGGCGCTGGAGGCGGCCCAGGCGCCCGAGGCGGCCCCGCCGCCATCCGCGGGGGCCGCGCCGCCGCGGCAGTAGCGCGGAGAGGGTCGTGCCCGGCCGCGGCCGCGATCCGAGGTACCGCTGTGTGACGGGGCTGCGGATTAAAATGTGGCCTGAACGCAGGCCGTGGTGGCGGGCTGGGCGGGGAGGCCGCGTCGGGCGTTGTAGGTGTAGAAGTTGCGCTGGTCGCTGCCCAGGCGCTGTTTTAAACGCGTGTTTAGTGGTACCAGAACCCCTCGGAAAGCAGGAGGAGGCGAATTCCACAACCCTCTGCTCCAAGCCGGGCTCACCAGACCCGCTGGAGGACTAAAGCGCTTGGCTCCTAGAGCACAGCATGTTCCCAGCCCTGGAATGGCTATTCCCAGCATTTCGGAACACCTGAAATATCTTGACGTGAAACAGAAAAACAAAGGAGAAGGCTGTACCGTGTTCCTGTAGGCGAATCTTCCGTAGATCCGTCTTGTTCTTGAGCCAGGGCTTGGCGAAGCTCTGCAGCAAAGACACATTCACACTATCTGTACCAGGCTGGACGCTCCTACGCAAGTCAGTTGTGTTTTCCAAAACAGACCTGGTAAATACTTACTTACCATGAGCTTAATTATTCTGTGCTCTCCTCCTGACTGCAATACCAAAGGGCAGCGTTACATGTACTGCTTAATTTATTCTGTTTAAAATAAATAAAAAGGAGACAGAAACAAAAGCTTCACAAAAAATATTTTTAATATGTTTTACCAGAACTTTTCACTTTTCCAGTTACATAGAAAAAAAGACAAGTTTGGTACATGGGGGCTGAAACCATCCAGTGTTCTCCCCTGAAACAGATGTATTCATCTTGTGACCCAACTGTATTTCCTTGGGCTCTTTAAAACAAAGAAACTGCTATTTTTTTTTAACTCCCAAAGCACAGTATTTCTTTAGCAGCAATGGAAATGGGATCACAGCAGCTTAACTTGACCCTTCTATAATAAAGCTTTATATAAACCAGTGATTTTATGATGACAGCACTGTCCTGGAAAGAGCGAGCGGCAGTCAGACACTGATGCACACGTGGAATGATTAGGTCATAAACATGGCACATACAGAGATAGCTTATTTCAAGGCACCACCACAGCAGAGTGGCCAGTTGTTCTACTATATGCCCAAAGAAAGAACGCTTCTTCCTGAAATTTACAAAACTATTAAAAAAACAAACAAACAAACAAAAAAAAAAACCAAAAAAAACCAATTTGTACCCAAAACATGTGCTCTTAAAAAAATACGAACTGTGCTAAGCAACTCTTAAATTTGGTATGTCCTAGATGTGTATACATATATACATACACACACCAGAGGAGCATGCGTGTTGTATATATATCCATAGCAAGCTACGTTCCCTTTCAACTTGTAAGGCTTCGGGAGGCGGTTCTCACATTCAGTAGCTTTCTAGCTTCAGACGACCTCCATCTCCTTCACTCACAAAACGCTTTCTGCCCCTGTAAGAAAAGAGAAAGTATCTTTTCAGTAATTTACAGTAGCATTGCTTGGTTTTTTTCTCGCTGAGAAGAATCTTCTCTTTTGTCTTGGAAGTCAAATATGAAGTGTAAGTTCAGCAGTGATCACAATGTCAGCTCAGCTGCCTAAAAAATGCTAGTTTGGAAACCTAGGAATGGTGCGTTTCTACTTGAAACTGAAGTACACAAACCAAAAATGCCTCTCAACATATAACTGGTAAAGTATAATCAAGCTTTTGATGCAGTGATGACTCTCAACCGTCCCACACACCCAAACCTGCAAAACATTTGATACCAACACACGCGGTTTTAAGTGTAAAGTCCACAAATGGAGGCTGTTCTTGATAAAAATGCTAACAATTCCAAGATCCAATTTCACAAGCTGTCAAGATTGTGTAAGAACTCTAACAAAACATCCAAAATAGAAAAGACCTGTCAAATAAATAGTATTCCTAATGCATAAAACTGTGAATAATAGTTTTAACATCCTATTTAAAAAACTACATATATTCCCCAGAGGAAATGAAACTTATTAACAGTTTTGTGACCAGTAAGGAGGTAACAGCATACTGATTAGGTACAGTTCACACGGCATTACTTAGCCTATGAGTAACCAAGCCATAACAAACCAGAAGTATTGTACAAATCACAGGAAAGATATGATAAATGGGGTGTGCAGAGCTTATCCCATATTAGTGTCCTGTTCCTTTTAATATAAATATTAGGACTGGTTGTCTCATCTTAGAACTCTACTGATGCTGTTTGATAAGTTGAAACCATTTTTAAAGGATTTTTTTTTTCGTTTCCCCAGTATAGCTGACAGTTTTCCACTGTCACCTACGTGGACCGTTGTGACACCTGGATCTTGCAGCTTGGTGCTACACGGATTTCTCCCAAGCAAATCAGGAAAGCAGAGGACAAGCAGCCTTCATCCTCTGGGGAGCACTGAGAGGTGCTGCCTGGGATTTACAGGAGGCTGCCTTTCCTCAAGTATTTACCCCAGCCTTAATACACGTTTTACCAGTCCAACCGTTTGTCCATCCTCTAGTTTTCACTTCCAAACAGTCACACTTTGGTCCTTTCTGTAACCTGTGATAGGAATGAAGAGCAATGCCTTTGCCCATGTACACTGAAATGAGTACCTTGAAGGGCAGAGGTCTCTCAGAGGTTTGGAGATGATTCCAGCCTGAAAGCATTCCTCTACAAAGCGCTCGAGCACAGAATAGGAGTGTGGCACATCCAGGTTAATGTCTGGGATTTCACAGTAAACCCGTTCATAGCCCTGCAGTGTGAGGATTCAAATAATCTTTGGGTTATTCTATGATTTTATCACAATGGTTTTAAATACCCTTCTGCATTCCAGAGGGTTGTTTTGTTTGGTTTTTTTTAATACGGTTTCAAAAACCTAAAGCACTGCAGCCACAAGTCAGTAGAGAAATAAAGTATATAATATCGACCCATACCATGACATTATGCAAACATCTATCTACATAAAAACACAACCTGAACTTCTAACTGCTTTAGAATTCAGAAATCCAGACAGTATGAAATCTGTACATTAGCTTGCCTGTTACTACATGGGAAGTAACACGGGAAGAAAATAAGTCTTCAATGTAAGTGAATAAAATGTGGCCACAAATGACCAACAAATGCAGCAGGGGAGAGACGGGACAAGCAGAGATGACTTCATCACTTCCCACCAGCAACACAGCAGGGTCTATTTTTATGTAAGTGTTGATGTGGTTCCCAGTCTGCCCTGGGACAGAATTGCTGTCCTGTACTCATCCTGAGAAGTAAGTCATAGATGATTCCAACTGTGCAGAATACTTATTTCTATACTGCTCTACTTGTCATTTGTAATTAGTAGGCCTTTATTGTACTACTTCAGTTACAAAGAACTACCAGATAAAAAGACAAATTTAATAGATGAGGCAATATTGCAGCATTTTAGATTATTAGTTTTAACCATTTAACTGCATAAAGGCAGCTGGAAATTTTGGAAGTTATTATGCAAAGTTCTCCAAATGCCATACTTACTCTTTTCATTTGGTCCACAGTAATGACAGAAGACTTCCACAGAGTTTTCAACAAATCCAGTATCATTTTAAAGGTCTTTTCTCCAGTTGACTCCAAAACCAGTACAATGGCCTAAAACAAATCATACAAGTGTTTTGACTAAAATGGAAACACTGGCTCAGGTACAAGGTGTGTACAGAATGAGGTACAGAAAGGAGTGAATGCGTTATTATGAACTTTCTGGGGAAAAAAAGCCCATTTACTACATGCACAAACAATTTCAGTTTAATATTATTATTATTACAAAACAAAAACTGATGAAAAGTTCTTCGGGTAAGATAAAAGGTATGAAAAATCAGAAAGGACTAGATAGAATGAAAAACATAGCCTTTCTGTCTCTGCTTCAGCACTACATGGCTATGCCCATGTGGCAGTGCAGATGCAGTGCAGATGGCAATTAATTAATTTTGTGAAATTAATTTAGTATCCATGGGGTTTTAATTTTGTATCCATGGGGGTTTCTTATCTGCGATTACAGAAGGACTCAGAAGCTTAAAATCTACAATACTGCACAACCCCCATCAACTGAAATGATTCTGTAGTTTTATTGTGAAGGAATTTTCTATAACGAGTCAATTTACTGAAAAGGAAATTTTGTAGATTGTGGGTGTTCAGCTTTATTGGTAAACAATCATTTCCCAATTTGGCAGATAAAAGAGTACAAATGGGAATAGTCTCCCATATAGGCTGGGTCTGAAATATGTGTTTATGATTATGCTGGGTGAAACAATCCCACCCTGAAAAAGGAAGCTCTATAACTTAACAAAAACAGGTAACACCCATTAGAATACTCAGATATCTGAAACTAGAAGGAAATAAACACCAAAACAAAGCATGGGAGGTTTTTTTCTTGCTATTCCTCAGCAGAAAATAAACCGAGATCTTACTTTCAGGAATTTATACTAATCTGAATTCTATAATTTAACCCCCAAAAATTACTTCTGGATCTTCCCAGAGTCAGCAGCAGCTTACTTGTTGCACAATGCACACACAAATGAGCGCACAAACCATTAACTTTACATGAAACAACTTAGTTATTCAAATAACAGAATAAGCAACCTAAGCTTCAGATGCCAGTTGTATTATTTGCATGCCCACATCAAAATACCAACAATTATTAAAGGGACTGATTTCTCCTTACTTCATATACAAGTTCATGGTGAAAATGGGGTACTTCCAGTTCCTGAAGGCAGCGTTCTGCTTCCAACACATCTCCAGAAAGCAAATACTCTTTCAGCAACATATCAATCTATTGAATTTTAAAACAAAAACCCAACACTAATTAGATACAAAATTTAAAAGCTGTCAACTGCTTTGATAATCCACTATCAACCCAGCAGCAAGTTAGTTCCTCAAACTTGGTGCCAATGCTTTTATAAATGTAATTAAATTCAGGCATTAATTAAATGGAGATGTTATCAGATGAAACACAGTGCAGGCCAAATACCTATCCACAGTGATGATAAAGAAGCACTAAAATCTTTGTTTTTTAAGCTGTGTGTCACCATAAAAGGTGCATATGGGTGTCATTAAGTTTATTCTCTCCTTTGAATGCCTCCTCCTATCAGCTGTTACACTCCCAACCTAGAAATTTTAACATGACCTTTTCCTTTAGACCTGCTTACTTTATAGCATGGATCTCTAAACATTCCTGTTTCTTCCTCTTTTTTTCAGTCATTACTGTGATTTTGATCAGCAATGCCAAAAAAAAATAGTTATCCAGTTTAGCCAGTTTCATCTTAGCTCTTTTAATTACTTCATAACTTTATACTGTGATTCACTTAAAAAGCTGAATGCTTACAAGTTTTGCTTAAAGCAAACATAAACATATACTTGCAATACAGAGTGTTGTACTAGCATGCTCCCAGCAGTGACAAATACTACAAAATCAACGAAATTATCTACATCAGTTCTACTGCTACTCTAAATCAATTATATAAAAAATAAAGTCCAAACAACAAAACAAAACCAATGCTCATGACATAAGGCTTCATTTTAGTATGGGATACGCGTCTCTCTTCCCTGTACCCCAAACAAAGTAAGCTCAGACCAAGAGCCAACAGGAGAGAGGGGAGTGCTGCCATTACCTCTTTGACCAGGTGTTTCACAGACTGCTGGCCCCCTCCTGCCCCCCACACGCTGTCGATGCGCTTTCCTCCCTTGCTCATGCTCAGCAGCACCGTCGCTCGGTCCAGCGCGGCTCTAAAGGCAAAGTCAGTGCTTAAAACCTGATTACAGAACTTCATTAGATGCATCTGCAACTTCCCCCATGGCCACTTCTCCTCAGACAAAGCTACCAGATCTTTGGGAAGAGGTCAGGGTTATCAACTCCACAGGGACCATTCAGATAAAAAAAACCAGCAAATGAGCTCCCCACGTTGTCTGTCACCCTTGCACTCCTGCTCACACCAAGGACAGGTAACAATCCTGCGATGGCGGTAAAATAAATCACCAATGCAGAACCTCAAACATCTTCACAAAAATCAGCCGAATATTTTCTTATGCAGAAATGGATTGTATCCAGACTCCTCCAAGAATGCAGCTTGGCAGGTGGATCTCAAAACGAAAAAGGCCTGAGTTGCTGCCACACTCAAGAACAGTTTTCTACTGAAATACTATTTTCCATTTGGGCCTGAAGAATTATGAAACCTTTAGAATTTAAGCCAAAGAAAACACTTCAGAAGGTAAATATGTAGTTGAAAAAATAGCAAAAGTTAGGGATGCCTGCCAGTTTATTGAAAAAAAGAATTAAAAGGGAAGTAAAGTAAAAAAAAAAGAAGTCTGGGATACAGTATGTACCATCCGTGTAAAGGAGGAACAGTTCTCCCAGTCCTCATGCTGGGGGCAAGCCAATAACAATAACTCTATTCACCAAGATTTAATGAGCAGGAAAGACTGGCCAAGAAATAACAAAGGCAGCAAAGCAACCCAGATGTGCAGAATGCAGACTACAATCCTTCAAATCACAGGACACATTTATATAAGTGACAGACAATTTTCTTAATTTGAGCCACCACGGTAGGCAGCTAAGAACTGCTCTTCCGTCTCAAAGTGCCCAACTATAATCACTGCAAATGCAACTTCTGGAACAAACAGGAGTTCAGCACCTCCACATCAAGCCTAAAACATACACTTATGGGGGTAAGAAAAATAATAAAACATGACTCATTATTAAAACATCCTTCTTTGTCAGAGATCGCTCCTTCAAACTTCTCACACTGACATGGAAAACAATTGTACTTCTTGATAAATAGAGCATTACAGAAAAAATCTCAGAAATCACTGCACAAGCTTCAAACCTTCCTAAGGCAAAACAGTTAATCCCTTGTGTATTTCACAACATATTTACAGCAGCTGTCCTGATGCTATATTTACCCATTAATCATATTAAAGCTTTTTCTAAGACAAAACCTTCTATAACCACTACTTCTTTAAGCTCATTTTTCACCCTCAAACATAAGCTGGACAACAAACCTGACAAAGTGAACTCAAATGTATTAATACATTTTTTCAGAACTCAGTAGTTCTCCTCTGACTTGAGTCAGTCTGGATGTTGATGATTTTGTTGCAGATTTTATGGGTTCTTTTTAATTTTAAATTTAAAAAGAAAAAAAAAGGAAGTTAAAGAACTGCATGGTTTATTCTGAAGGTGTAAATTCCTGATCATCATCTTTGACATTTAATTTGGAAGAGAAAACTGTCTCTGTATAGAAAACAAGGAAATTACCGAGCTTGGACACAATCCACAGTGCCTTTGTAGCCATCTATGTAGGTACTGCTCAGGATCCCATCTCCAACAGCCCTAGCAATGAACTGGCCCACCAACTGCAACAAAACAGAAGCATTTCTAATTAAATGCTGAATTTCAAAGAAGTTCTAAGTAGATAATTATAATGTGCTTGGTTTTCAGATTTTATTTAAAAGAGCTGTTTCAAAGTGAAAACACAGCCTGGGTAATTGGGAGAGGATTACAAACAGTAAGAAAATCAATAGGTATTTTTCAAGACACGGAGTCTATTGCAGTTCATTTGATCTATTTTAGCCACAAAAAAGCTTTTGACTACTGGCATAAAGATTTACAAATATACCTGCGGTGCCCTGGGAGAATCCAACACCAATTCAGGCAGTTCTTTGAGCAGTCTATCAAAGGATTTTTCCACATCAGTTTTGCTTACTACTGTCCCACAAAGGTCGGAGATAAGCTTAGATGTCATTTCCCTGTGACTAGCCTTCCCCTCTAATGCCAAGGAAACAGCCAGCACTGGCACACTGTATTTCATTTCACCAAGATTTAAATTCTTCAGCATCTCCTAGATAAGATTTGAAAAACAAAACAATGAGATTTCACCATTTTTATTATTTAAATATATAAATAGACCTCAAATAAATATTTATGTGCTTATGCAAGTACATAGATGCTTCTGCTCACGTAATTAATATAACTGCTTGGGTATTCTCATAGGACATTTCTTACCAACTTCTCTATAAACTCATTCATAGCTGACAATTGCATTACACTGTATGTACAGCTTTGACCCCTAAAACAAAGAATAAAAAGGACCATAACATACCGAAACTTCATTAGTATCTCCATGTTCAAAATACTCCTGGATGATTGGCGTTAAAGTTTTTTCAAATGCCCTTTCATCAAGAGGTAAAACTACTGTTTCATAAACACAGTTCTCCTGTTTTAAAAGACAACAAAAGCAGATAACCTTACTGTCTTTTCTTACACCTTATGCAGCACTAATAGCATCAAAATAGTGGGGTTTTAATCCTTATTGCTTTTTCTTGGTAGTCAATATTCTGCCATAAAACATTAGACTCTGTCTCTGCTATTAAAGTGCGGGCAATGCTGGCTAATTGTCATACTTCTTCATATTTTGAATTGACTGTTAGCTGAATTCAACTGAAAGGCTGAATTTACTGTTAAACAATGGTAAATACACCAAACTCTGTTGCCAGGATTCAGCTGATACCACAGGAGCAGAGGTCAAGTGCCTCCAACACTGAAGAGAGAACAACAGAAGCCCCAGCCCAGCAGAGTTGGCAGTGCCACAGCACCTTCCCCTGCAAGTGGCACTCCTGTCTCTGGCAGGAACCCTGCCTTGTTCCCTCCTCCTTGGTGACTGCGTCACCAGACAGGTGGTGCCATGCACAGCTCACAGAAAAGGCATTTTCAGAATATTTGTGAGCAAAGGCATTCCCTGTGGGAAAAAGAGGCACACAGCAACTGCCTCATGTATCACCTGTCCTGCAGAGTTCCAGCAGCACCAGTCTCCCTATTCTAATTCAGTTCCCTACTCTCCACCTACAGAACCAACATAGAGACCAATACTACAGAGCTGAACAAAGACATCTGATCAAAGACATTTTTCAACCAATGTTTAATGGAAATAAACTTTTCATGATCAAGAAGTATAGTAGAAACCAAAAAACCTATCCTTCCATCACACCAAAATTACACAGAATGATCATTCTTCATTAAACTTTGTTCTATGCACTAGCTCCATTTTTAATGGTTATTTCTGTTAATGTAAAGTGTCAAATTTTAGGGAAAACTGATCCTGGAAGAAGGTTTTGATATTCTCACATACCATTCTTTCAGCAGCTATGGCTACAGCAAACACCCTCTACTCAAAGGACACCACCCTTGTTCAGCTTATGTCATACAGAATATACTTAGGGTCACTCTTGCAACTGTATTGATCTCAGAGACTTTAGCAATCTGTGTCTGTAATCACCATTTCCCTTTCAATGATACAAAGCCCCTCTGCCCAATAAGCTTTGCTTTCCTTCCCCTTCCCCCAGTAACAGGGCTCTAAGATACAATCTTCCATAAGGTACTCTAAATAAATATATGTCAACAAAATATCCATTAAGTGTTTATACCAAGCAGACAAGACATTGGGCAGGCTGGGATACAGGGAAGAGAAAAATCTATAAAGGATACTGTCCCCACTAAACTCTCAACTTGAGCAAGTCTGTGTTGCATTTCTAACAGTGTCTGTGTGCAGTATGGAACAGCACTGCAACATCCACCTCCATGGGAAGCAGCACTGGAGAACACAGCTGGGAAAGGGATGCTGCTTACTGAGGCACAGAAAGAGGGCTTGGGGATAAGATTTGTGAGTATTACACTGAATTCTACACCAGCTGACTTTTTATTAGCCAATCATCTATTCTTGAGCATAAAAATGAGCATTTCAGCGCAGCCAAGCTGACATTTATGTTAATTCACACGGCCATTGAAATCGATAAAAGGAAATATAAACCAACACTGCAAAGAAACTATTTGCATACCTGGTCATCATCATAATTAGGATCCTTAATATCTACTTCTTCCACATCATACACTTGACCTGGTGTTCCCCAAACTCCTTTACCACCTGCTCCACCTGGCAAAATACGGGAGAGTAAGTAAGGACTGCCAGTTTACAAACAACACTTGGCACTTCAACACAACATTCTTTCACTTAAAAGTCATCTATCATTGCTTGTGCCCATCTCCTGACTAACAATATGTGCTGAAGTGGGTGTGTTTCTCTGATAAGCTGACACTTCCTCAGCTACTTTTCATCACTTTCCAGTAAGACACTAGAAGCAGTATGGACTGCACAAGAATTACTGAAGGTTGAAACTGTACTTTCGAATACAACCATGATTTAAATTTGCATTTGTAACAGTCCCATGAACCACCAACAGGTCAGATTTGTGTATTAAGCCTGCTAAGGAAATGTACTTCCCTCGAAGACAGATGTTGATTGATCACAGACATTAGATTTGCTGCCACCTGCTACTGCCACCCACTAAATAACATAAAGGGCCAAATGTCTGCATAGAGACTGTGGTTCATGAAAACAATTCCCAGCAGAAAAAAATGTACTGTGCTTTGAACAAATCTTTATCTTTCTCATTCTACTCTCTTCACTAAGCTACACCAACCTTTCTTTGGTAGACCTCTTCCCTTTCCAGACCGGGATCGCCGGTCCAGGAGTTTCCCCTTTGGGCTCGTTGGTACAACTCCGATCTTCAGTGTTTCTCCATTCTCACTAACAGAGTCTCCTCTCCCAGAATCTCTAGAAGAGTTTTTCCTCAATCGTCTCTTTGCTTTAGCATTTATTTTGGCTTCAGTAATTGAAGTTGCAGGAATCCAGTTTCCATTGATTTCATTTTTTCGTTCCTCAGACCCACCATTTTCTTCATCACCAGAAAATGGAGCATCATTTACATTCTCAAGTTCTTAAAAACAAGACAGAAAAAAACCTTTTAGTTTTAAACAGTTTTATGTTAGAATACCAAAACACACTGCTTTTAGAAAGGATTATAATATCATACGGAACTCTTGTTTTCAACAGTGCTAAGGCAAACTTTGTTTTTAAGGTATGTCTACATATTGCAGTAATAAAGAGTTACTTATTCCCCTGCACAAAATATCCACAATCTAAACAGAGCAGATGTCAAGAGTTGGAAAGCAAATTAATAAAACCATACATAAATACATAAACCACAGAAAACCCCACCCTTGTTAAACAAAAACTATCCAAGCTCCTAAGTGCATTCGATCTAAGTGCCTCGTTCTCACTCCACCCACTCTTCTCTTGATTTAGAAACAAATGAAACTGCCAATACAGTACATTCTGTAGGAACTCACCAATGTTACAACACTCGTCACCAAAGTGAAATTAACTCCCTAAATCATCCATCAACATTCCCCTTACTCAATTCAAGGATTTTCAAACACAGCTCACCAGCAAGAAAAGCAACAGTTTAGGCACAGAAGAATATAAAAACATCACTACTTTTATATTTTGTTTTTAAAGTTGTGGGGGGAAAAATGCTGTTCAATACAAATCTTGGAGAGCTTGGTAACGAAGACTCCTAGAATACACAGTCCTTTCAATCAGTGAGATCTCTCTTCTCTGTGGATTGTCCCTCACTGTAGCTTCTGCCAAGACTGTTTCTAGACATGACATGACCAAATATAATGGGTTTGTTTTGTATCCAACAAAAAACTCTCTCACAACTCAAGCCTCTATACATATCTCAGAGCACCAAGAAGTACAACAACATCACTCTCTGAGGAAGCTAAGTACATTTAATGTTTAGGTCTGAAGTCTTCTTTCACAAAGTTACATTGTCCCTCACTTGCACTGTGGCGTTCAGCAGAATGTCTTACTTAGAGCATCATAAACAAAAGCTTTCACAAACTTCCCCTTCTTAACTAATTAAGATTAAAAAAAGAAAAAGCACCTGAGAACCTGTTTACATTGCAGTGCGTACCCTGGGAGTCCTTGCAAATTAGAAGACACAGAGAGAGAGAGAACAGCCTCAGCTCTCTGTTACACAGTTCCCCGTTTCTTCAGAACTGAGTAGAGTCCTAAAGACACAACCCACAGCACCACCACTAGCAGGGCAGTAAGGGGGCACTCAGAAGCAGCTGCTGTTCCAAAAGTGCTTTATAGAAAAGCTCACTGACAAACCCAGACCATGAAGAGTGTTCAAAATTTACATTTGAACTTAGCTAATGTATTAATTCACCCCACCAATACCTCCTCGTCAGCAACATGCATTTGGCAATATTTCTCAGAATTACGTTTTTGCACTTCAAAACAAGTTCATGAAAAATTGTTATTAAAGCAAAATGGACTAATAAAATATTGCCAATCTCCAAGTATTTACCCATATCAAAGAGTATATTAAACTGAGCAAACTTTGATGGAACTGCCTCCTTTGTGATCAAAGCAATAACATTTAGATACTGGTGTTCACAGATGTGAATGCTACAGCTGAGCAGTAATGCAGCCATTCCAGACTAAGCTTCATCTTTCCACTCATTACTCCCACAAAAGCATTCCTTTTACGCTTGCAGCAAGCTAAAAAAGAAAAGCATGCATCACATCCAGGAAAAGATTTCTCACAAGCAGCGTTCTCTGTTTGTCTAACATTTTAATAAAACAATGAGAGATTTGCATAAAGCTAACAGAGGGGAAAAAAAGAGCAAACCCAAACAGGTTTCCTTCCTCTCATTCCCCAGGAGACCCCATCAGCATCAACCAGCTCCTCTCAGTCAAATGCACTCAAGTTCTTCTTCATGCTCAGTCTCCCATGAATTTCTCCAGTTCAGACCTGAGACCTGGCTGTCCAGAAACTCCACTCTTCAATGACCACATACTTCTTTTGCAGTTCCCAAAGAAAATGGCCAACAGTTAACACAAGCCAGTCCTGACTCTGACAGCCAAGGATTAAAGGGGAGGCTACAATCCAACCTCCTCACACAATCCTAATCTCAGGTTCAAGACTAAAGGAAATCCTCCACAGGAAACATCCAACCCATAAGAATTGGTACTTCTCACTGCACTTCTACACTGTTTTTTATAGAACACTAACTTCCAGCTGCAACCTCTTTCTACATAATATGGTAACCAACTGGCCCTGTACTATTAGTTACCTAGTTAGGCTCGAAAAAACAGACTGAACACATATACTATTTTCCAAAAACATAAAATAAAATAAACCTTTAAAATAAAATGAACCTATAAAATGCTGCAGATCTTCCTTCCAGTTCCTCATTTTCACATCATATAACATATATATATACACACACACAGGCAGTAACAGTCTTCAACCAACTTTAATACTTTGCTTACTATATATTAAGAAGTTATCCAAATTTATCTCATTACACTGCCATTAAGCGTAGCAGGCTCACTTGAAATCTGTGCTTTTACAGGCAACCTTCATTAACAAAGCCTTCTACCAATTTAAACTGTCCAAACTTTGACAACCCAGCTCTCCGGCAGCTTTCCACCTATTACCCAAATATAATTCTAAAATGATGAGACCCAAGATGTCTTCTGCATTAACCTAATTTTGCTTAAATAGCAGAAATCATATGGAGCATATTGCCACCTCAACTGCATCACGTGCCATCTTAAAATGGATACGTGTTATTTTGAAAAAACTCTTTAACATGAAAGAGTCAGTGCAAGCATCATAACCG
The DNA here is from genome assembly GCF_015227805.2 of Hirundo rustica. NCBI lineage: Eukaryota > Metazoa > Chordata > Aves > Passeriformes > Hirundinidae > Hirundo > Hirundo rustica. Next base: position 26,414,397 of record NC_053457.1, on the reverse strand, counting down.
CTGGAAGATACAGAAAACAACATGAATCTCTGTTACCCTGACTAAGCATCATAAAATAAATGTGTGATATAGACAAAACAGTCCATTTCATGGCAGTCTCTAACATGTACTTCCTAAATTTTTCTCATGCCAGCCCACTTCCAATCAAGCCATTCAACATTCGTTTCCCCTAATTTTAAGGTAAATTGTTACATAAAAGCAAAATTTGCACCTCTTAAACACATCTACACATTTTACTTTTAAGTTTATTCTTTTCTTCACACCAGCACTACTTGAACTCAGATGATAAGGAGACAAGTACAACTACTATCCATTAACTTACAGAAATGCTAACTTCATTATTTTAATAATTAAAAAAACCCCAAAAACATAACAGAGCAGGATTCTGTGATATATAACTGAAAGACCTATTTTGTAAGTTTTTCTTTTTTTTTTTTTAAACCAGTATTGTTAAAAAATTATCAGCATGCTTTTCTGCAGAGAACACTTCTGGTCAGCTAAGCAATTTTAAGTGAAAAAAAAAAAAAAAACCAAACCAACTGAATACATTACTTACCTGTTGGGCTAATATAAATGTATTCCTTTTCTATTTCCATAGCTGCTTAACAGAGCTGACTGAAATGTAAAGTCTTAATGTTTTCCCTCCAAGGCCTAAACAGGAACAGAAAAGCTTAGAGAACAAAAAACAGTAGACCAAAGTAAAATGCAAAGGCTTTACTCCCAAAATATAAAAATGAGGGGCTTAAGCTATAATTAACTGTTAATTAACAGCTAAAAAGTTCCTGGGAAGGTAAATAGCATAGCAAGAGAGGCACCACCCTCCAGCACATCTAAGCCTAGATGCCTTAGCAGCTGTCAGTTCTGTTGCTTATAAAGAGGGCAAAAGCCGTTATTTTAAGGCTGAAAGTCCCAAGTATGCAGCTTTTTTTAGCTGATAAAAGCCATCTCTATCAACCTAGACTGTCCTGTTCTACCAAGTGGTTATCTGTATGAGTGTACAATATCAATGTTATAATTGCATCCACAAGAAAAACATTCTTCATGTGAATGATGTTGATAAAATGGTACCAATTTATCGAGTTCAACCCAGCCTTTAGAAAACAAGCTAATTTTTGATCCTCCCCTCAAGGGCATAGTCTTTGTTTTACTGGATGTGTACATATAGCTACCAAGCTTTCACATCTGTGCTTCTGCACCCTTCAAACACTCCTTGCAACCACTATTCTGCAAAGGATGAAGTTCTCCTCGTTTAAACACTTCTCCTTTTCTGCTCCTCCTTCTCCCCCTTCCTAGTAGCTGTTTTTCTCCAAACCACCCCATGTCACTGTGAACAGGATGGCATCATTCATCTTTCCTTTGCGTACACAAAAAAATTAAGCAGTCCCAGAATTCCCTCACACTTTTTCACCTGCAAGATTTTCACGAATCCCTTCACAGGCCCGGGAATATTACTGGTATTTGTGTCTGTCCCATAAGAATTCAGTAACCCTTTTTTCCCCATCTCATCCTTTTGCTGCCCTGAAAACTGTTCACCGTTGAGTGGTAAGATTGTGACATCAAACAGCTGCATTCCCTTCCCCTTTTATTCTCTTCCCTGGTTTTCCTCTTTCATGCCCACTTGCCTGCCACAGACCCATTAATGGTAAATGATTCATCACAAACCGTTGGCAATAAAGAAACCCTGGTTTGGGGCACAGCATTCAGCTGTCGTGGTCTTGTATTTCCTAATGCCAAACCAAACAGTTCCCAGCCTTGTGCAATAAGAGTTTTCCCCGCCCCACACATGTTTTTGAATAAACATTTTTCCTGAGTTACCTCAAGCAATCATTCAGGAGTTCTCAAGCGTTCCCAGTCACTGTTGGTGGAGATATTTTTCTGTGTGGGTCTCAGTCTAATCTGCACAAACTACCTTGTAAGAACAGTTTTATCCTTCCTAGTGGAATGTTCCATCAGTTGTCCACCTCTTGTGAAAAGACAAAAAAGGACAAAACCTGTGTTAAATAATAATCACAGCTTCCATCATTCGCAACCAAGTTCTAAATTCCAAGTGGAGAAATGCTCTTACTGTACCCGACCCTAGTTGAAATCCTCCACCTGTGGCAACTTAATAAATAACAACCCAACTTCCACATGATGTCATTCTGAGATTCAGCACCTGACTTGGTTTATAACAAGGATGATAGAATATCCAAGCCTGACAAGTCCTGCTGTCATACTGATGAGGAGGTGGGAGATACACTCTCAGTTTAGCAATGCATCTTCTCACTAACTCAAACCAGCAGATTGCTGGAGCTTCCGAACGCTGGAATTTATCACTGTATCCAAAACCCATCATTTTGATTTGCAGACTTACATCACACAGCACTACCAATAAAACTCGAACACAATTTGCAAAACTGCCTTTCAAACATCAGAATCCATGTTGGAAGAGATAATGCAGAAACAAAATGGACAGAAGTCACTTTAGGCAGAACATAAACGCTATGGAAATTTTTCAGATGAATCAGTGATATGAACAGTACTTTTAAAGTAGTTCATAAGACAAGGGTACTTTTCTAAATCACCAAATCCACCAACATGCTCGGTGCTCTGCACCCACTACTATTTCTCGCACTCCATCTAAACAGGCAATTCTACCTCAGCAGGCACATTAACCTTCAGAAACAACACACGCAGCAAGACAAAGCTTCCAAAAGTTATCAAGACCTCCCGTAGGTGCAAAGCATCCCTGAATAACTTCCACATAGCATCCACTTTTTTTCCGTTCTTCCTAACTTGAGGTAAACATCCCCCCATCACCGAAGCTTTGGAGACCTGCCAACACCAGCTGCTGTTCTACAACCACACATACAAAAGCCACGTTAAGAATCGGTAATCCTACCAAACCCGTGCCGCTGGCCGGGACCAACGGCGGCGCAGCGCCGGCGCTGAGGAGCGGGCGGGACCGACGGCTCAGGCGGCCGGGCCGAGGGCTGCAGGCCGCTGGGAGCGGGGCCGAGGGCTCAGGCCGCCGGGGCCGGGCTGGCGCACAGGCACGGGCCTGGCAGTGGCTGCCGCGGCCCGGGAGCGCCCGCAGCTCCCGGGATGCGCCCGCAGCACCGCCGCTCCCTCAGGGCCGCCGGGGCCGGGCCGAGACCCCCTCAGCCGCCACCGCGCGCGCTCCCGCTGCCGGCCGTGCACGCGCGCGCTCCCGCCGCCTGGCCCCGCCCCCGCGCGCGCGCCCGGCCCCAGCCTGCCCGCGTTTTCTGCCCCAGCGACACGGCCACCCGCGGCGCGGCCATTGGCTGGCTGCCGCCCGCCCCGCAGCCAATCGGCGGGCGGGGGCGGGGCTCGGAGCGAAGGCCGGGGGAGAGCGGGGAGGGCGAGACCATCGCGGGAGGGCCGGGGGGGCGGAGCGGGGGCTGAGGCGCACCTGAGCAGCGCCCTCCATTTCCGTGTGAGGCGGGATAGCACCGCCTGAGCCCTCCGTGTGAAGCGGTGCTATCCCGGGATGTGGGAGAACGGCTCCGCACATCCCGCCTGGGGGTGCTGGGTGTTAGCACCGGGGCAGCCGCGGGAACGCGGCAGCTGTGCCTGGTTCCTCCTCAACGTGCTGTCCTACTTCTTTAGTTAAAAGTCTGTTTTGGGTTTTTTTTTCCTTCTCTGAAGCAAAGCCGTCAGAAAAAAAATAACGTGTTAGCTCCTTTCTGTGTGCGTTTCTCTCTGCTAACAAGGGGAGTTCAGGCCTTTGGCTGCCTCCCCACGCAAGCCCTTCCCTCAGCGTGGGGACAGGGGAAGCGCCGCAGCTGCCCCGGAGCTGGCAGACGCGATTGCTGCTGCTCAGCCCATCGACGGGAAGAGCTGCTGCAGACACCTTCTCCCCTGCTGAAACGCTTGACACGCTGCAGGTTTAGGAGGAATGACATCCGAATGTGCCTGTCCGTCCACGGCCTTCCAAACTTTCCACCTTGTTTCAGTTTGCGTTTACCCTGTTTACTCTATACGGACTGCCTGAGGGCACGCACCTAATTACAGATGACAGTGTCCTCTCATTGTCATGTGCTTTGCCTCCATTCAGGTCTCTCCTCAAAGCTCACCCTTTGTTTTCTCTCCCTAATTTGTCACTCCAGAGAGCCCAAGCGATGAGGGAAGCAAATACAGATCCCTTCTGCTTTGGTACTTGTGCGTTGCAGGATTTTCCAGCTGCCAGCAAGAGAAACCTCCTCAGTTAACCAGACTATGACTTGACTTTTGTAGTAGTATTAAATATTTTTCCTGTATAATGCTACTCCAGGTTGGTATACTTCTGACTGAAAAAAGAGCCAAAGTTCCCTTGTGTAAGAGCCTCTGAATTAATTTACTGGCCTGGGTCTGCATGAATCATCCAAAATAGGTTTAAGATTTAAAACAACAATGATCTGTTAAAAGAATGTGCAGCACGATTGACATGTTTTCATGATACTTTCCCCATCAGCCAAATGACAGAAAGAAAACCTTTCTTGCTCATGAAAACACTAAATTGCAGACTTTTTCAAGTCAGAACAGTCCAACGTGCTCACACAAGATTTTTTTTTCACATGCGACCTAGAGGCAGTTTTAAAAGATGTTGTTTCCTCATCAATCAAAAAAAAGTTCATAGTTTGCTCTTTGCACCTCTGCTGACTTGTGCATACCAAGCAAACCACCACAGTGTCATCACCGAGATTTGGAAAATAAATTCTACCTATTAACATTGATTGTGGAATTCAGTTTCCCTTGCAAGGCAGAGTGGGGCTTTAAAGAGATTTTTCAGTAAAAAAGAAAGAGGTGACAGAGAGGCTGAAACAGTAACCAGAACCTGCACAAGAGAAGATGGCACAAAATACCACATCATGCCAATTACACATTTTAAAGCACCATGGAAAATTTCTAGAGGATTTTCTGATAAAGTTTAGGACTGGATCACTTCCAAGAGGCCTAAAAGCTGGGTCAGTAGTCAAAAGAAGATGAAAACCCCCAAACCATCCAGCACACCTCCAGACAAGAAAATTGTGTGTTTTTTTCTTTCTTCTGCTGAATGCCTCTATTAGCAGCTGGGTTATTGATCACTGAAAATCTTATTTGCACTTATTTTCTCATTTCTAAAGCGCTGTGACCTGCAAAAGAGCTGAGGTGCGTGAAAGATAATCTGTATTTTTCCGTTGTATCAACCAGCCTACTAAAAGACATCACCTCTTTTTCCCTTTCTAACCTCAAACATGCAGTAACTAGAAAACAGCTGATCACATGCTAACCTCTGAGCTGTAGAGACCTACTCGCTGCCTCCCGCCCTGCCTCCCCCAGACATATTAATAGCAAACATACCACCAAAATCCCCATTTAAAAAAAAAAAATAAAAAAAAATTCTCCTCCTATAGGAAAAAAAAAATAAAATAGAAATCTCTTTGGACCGTTTCTGGTGGATTTGCAGCTCGAGGCAGCCAGGGAGGGGTGTTTGCTCAGCTGGCCCCCGCTGCCCGACACCTGCATCCCGAGTTACCTGTGCCGCGCCTCAGCCGCCCGGCCCCTCCTGCGCTCGCACCCCTACGGTCGCCGATCACCTGGAGCAAAATGCTCGCACGGAGGCGAGCAGGTCACTTTCTAGCAGTCTTCCTTCCTTAGAGCCTGCTGGGTTGTTTTCAAACTCTCCCCTCCCTTTCTCACATGCAGGCCAAGCCCTCCCGTAACACCCAGGGGAGGGATCCATTGGCTGGAGTTCCCCAAAACGCGTGGAGCAGCCCTTCCCCCCGTGCCGTGTCTGGTGCACAATGGACACCGCGTGTCCCCGCCGGCCTCTGCCTCTCGCCGAGCTCGGGCTGACTCACGCGGGGCTTCCGACCTCCCGCCCCAGGGAGAGCAAGAGAAAAGCAGGGACCAGTTGCCTTGGGTTAGAAACACCACCGAGCGTTTCCCCGCTGCGGATTTTTCGAAGTTTTACTTTCTGTTTTAAATATTTTCGATAGGCAGCATCTGTGCTCCTGACACCTCAGCCGTGCTGTTTGATTACAGTCGAGTCTGTTACTGTGTCACTTGGAATAAGAATTTCCACACATAATGCAGACAGCAAGAATGTATCATATCTGTTAAATCAATCTGCTCTGTTCAGTTGCCTGTCTCTTGGCCTTCTGCTTTCTTTCCCTTCAGACTACTTTTATTTTTGCCTCTTCGGCTAAGGCGCCTTCATGAAACGAGCTGCAAACAGAGCAAACCCATTCTTCTTCATCAGGCAGCGTCAGCTCCAGGTTGAAAGGGTACTAAAACACGCCTTCACTTTTTTTTTTAATGCTCAGTAATTAGAGCTGCTTTTGAACATCCTCGTGCAGCTCCATCCGAGCGCTGGGAACGGGGCTGTGCGCAGACCTGGGTGTGCAGCGCCTGTCGGGGCTGGGCGCCCTTGCGAGGTGGAGAGCCATCGCGCTGCGTTTGCCTGAGCACGGAGATTGAGGTGTCACCCACTGCCACGGCTTTGCATAAACACTTTCCCGAACATCTGCCTTCCCGTCCTTCCCGTGGCTTTCCAGGACTCGCCCCTCACATTGCACAAGAAGCCTCCCCTGCTCAGGGTTCTGCGTACGCCCTCCTGGCAGCGGCAGCACCGGGTTTGCCCCGTAAAACTGTTCCAGGCGTGTCTCCTCCGTGCTGCCCTTGTCGTCTGTTCATTCTTGCCTTAACAAAGGGCAATCACGCATCAGAAAAGACGCTTTGGTGGAAAGGGCTGAACTTGTGAAAAGTGCAGAAAAATGGGAGTGCTTGATTTAAGAATTCCAGACAGTGAGATCATTTAAAAGCTAACAACCAGAAACACAAAATGCCACCTCAACCTCAGAATAATTGTCCCTTTTTACTGGTTTACTGCGAGAGAAAATCTTAGGGAGCCACCATTTATTAAAAGAAGGTATGTTATTGCCTTGTAATTATTCTTTGACAAGCTAAGGTCCTGTGATTAATAAATCATGTGCCTGCTTTTTGTGTGTTTATAATCACATGCATATAGTTATATGGACAGAGGGTTACAGGATATTTACCTTTGTGCTTAGGACTGGCAGGAACTTCCGTGCTATCAAGTCTCCTATCAAAGGCACCATGTGATATAATCCTTATCGCGACCTTGCCAAGTTCCATCCTCAAAGCGATTCAATATTTTGCATGAACGGCTGCAGTGGGGAGGCCATTCCAGAACCACATTGCCAAATGGTTGGTAACAATCTTCTAATCAAAATGTCTGATGCCTCCTTTTGATCATTTATTCTGCACCAATACTGGCCCTTAGCACCTTCAGCTCTTCTCTCTTCCCTTCCTGGGAGTATTTATGCAGAGAAAACCCCATGTTCACAGTATTTGCTTTGCAAAATGAAGTGAGATAGCCTCTCCTCAAGCTCACCCTTCACTGCAGCCTGGGCTGCACCTCTCCTGCTGCCTTCCAGGATTGTGTTTCTCACTTCCTATTTCCACTGTTGACAAGTCAGTCACTTGGTGATCAAAGTGTGAGCTGCCAGGGAGTTTGTAGGAAAAACTTTGGTCATTTGTGCCTATGACCACCACTTTCTGCTATCTACCTTTCTTCTTCTAATATTTCGAGCCTCCTTTCTCCTGAGGTTGTTTCATATTTTCTGTCATCAGCAAATTCACCAGTTCTCCAGTAACATTAGTGCCAAGCTCATTTACAAAAGCACTTTGCCAGATCTGCAGAGTAATGCTTAACACTCCCCTGGTAAGTGCCCTCCAGCCTGACAGCCCTGCTGCTCTTACACCAAGTCTTTAAGGGGGGGTTTATACCTTGTGCAAAATCACCTCTTCCTTTTCTTAAGAACTTTCCACGAAGCACCATATGAAATGTGCAATGTAAGTCCAGAGAGGTGAGATTCACCCCATTTCCTTCACTAAGCAAATGCCTTGCAACTTGCCTTACCCAAGAAAGATAAATGGGTTTGATAAACCCATTTCATCTCATGCCATTTACCTCCCTCTCTTTTGCTAGCCTTTCCTTCACCATTTTTTTTCTGAATCTTATGCTATTAAGCTGAAACCTTCATGCCTCTTCTTGCCCAAATCGGTTCACTTCTTCTGTACAGGTTTGCTGTGCTCCTGTCCCTGACTGAGGGACCTGTTAAAGACATCGGGCCAGTTCTTCCAGAGCTCTGGCATGTGGATTAGCCCGTTCCTCTGCCTTCAGCGCAGGAAGCAGCCCTGAGATTTGCTTCTATCCTGGCCACAAACATTTCCATACCCCCATCCTATTATCCCTCACATCTGCAGCCACACAATTAACATCCTCAGCAAAAGTTAAAGCAAAGTATGAGTGCAGGTTTTGCACATACCCAATACATATTAACCTCTATCCCCTATAATTTCTTCTTCCTCCTGTTTTCTTCAGCCATATGCAACAAGGAAAAACGTTTCCCCATTTTTTATTAATGTCCTTTAAAAGACAAAACTCTGATTCCCTTTTGAGGCATAGCTTTTATACCCCATTGGTTCTTTTGCTTTTTAAAATGATTCCTTGTAATGACTGTTCATTCTAAGTAGCATTTCTGAGGTATATATTCATTCAACTGCAGCATCAATCTCCAAGCTTTTCGCCTTGCCTGGGTTTTATCTCCAGTGAAGTTAGCTAGAATTTTATCCCCTATCCTGGAGTCTCATTGCAGCGAAATTTAGACATGTAAATCCCCAAGCTCCTAAGGAAAGCTGACTATATGGATTAGTTCCTGTTACGTATTTAAATATGCCCCTTGGAATTCTGAAGCTGTATCAGTCACGCCTGCCTTCATAAATGGGATATGATATTTTGAACAGGGTAATGCTTATGACTAAAAAACCTGAAGCATCTCAAGTCTCCAAGAAAAAAAATTGACCAAAGTGGATTTTCATTATAGTCCTAGGGTAAAAATAAGTAGCTCAGTGGTAGAACAGAAGGATTTGGTCTTTTTAGATTTTTTTTTTTCCTTATAAATATAACTGTGCCAGTCACCTTTTGTGGCAGACACTAACAAGGTGTTTTGTCTCATTGGGGCCAAGAGACTCAGTCAAGATCTTTTCCTGACCTTTGAGGTCTATACGTCCACATGCTTTTCATCACCCCATTTCACATCTGCTTTTTTCTCCACCTCTCCTCTCCCTCCTGACTTTCCTCCTGGAAAACAGGACACTGTCCCTGAGTCCTACCACTGGACTGAAGCCAAAGTGCCAGCATACAAAGACTTGACATTTTCAGCTCTGTTGCTTCAAGGCACAAAGGTTTGGCACCCAAGGCCTCCCACGGCCCAGCCCACTGAGCTGGCCAGCGTGTAACATCTCCTGACCTCCTGGCAGGTGTCTGAATGTATATCCAGGCTCCTTGGCAGGCTGGAGCACCTGCTCTGGAGAGAGCCAGTGCTGCTGCACCTTCACTGTAGCCAGAGCTACAGTGGGAGAAGAGCAGCGTGGCTGCAGCGCTGACATAGGGAAAACCACCTCTGGTCCTCAGTACTCTCCCCCAGGGTGTCAAGGTTGAATTGTCCCCTGTCGAGGAAGGTTCTTGTGTGGTCTTCCCACGCGTGTGTGGCCAGTGGGCTGCAGGGACTGTGCTGGAGATGGGGCTGCAGTGGCCGTGCTCAGCCCAGGCACATCACACCTTGCCCTCCAGGCCCTGCGGGTCACTGGCTGCACTCACCCAGCTCACACCACGCCAAGGCAAGCGGGACTGCAGCTCAGGCACAAGAGATCCCACGACAGCCCCCCAGCCGTGTGCACAGGGCTCCTGGGGAATGGAGCAGAGCTTGGGAACGTGGCTGCTGCTCCCAGCCAGGTCTCCAGGGCACTGCCCAGGCTGTGCTGATGCTCCAGGTGGGCTGAGTGCTTCCCCCATCTCTGCCCACGCCAAGGAGCTGGCCTGGCACTCTCTCCTCGGGAGAAGGCGGGGTGTGTCTTCTCGGTGGGGCATGAGCCACAGAGTCAGCACTTCGGGGCTGGGTTCCCACCTCTGACGCCGACTTACTGCATGACCTAAGGCAAGTCACTTAGCTGTTTTCCTGCGTTTCCTGACTCTGCTAAACGCCAGGGATAATGAGTAACTTTGTGTGAGTGCTACGAAGCTTTGAAATCTTTAGATGAAAAGGTGCTGCATAATTGCAAAGCGTTTTTAATAACGCTAATCATTCACTTCTGCATTGCCAGTCTCAGGCTGCAGCAGCCTCCAGCAGGCAGCCAGGGAGCATCGGGCTTTGCTCAAGTGCGGCGTTTTCCTGAGTTTGTTTCCGTTCTTACTTCGTGCTGATCCTAACAGGAATCTGAGCTCAGCCCGGGACCTGAGAGAAAGCTGCAAACTCAGAACAGCGCCCTGGGCCTTGGGGCGGGGCGGGAGCTTTTCTGGAAAGCAGGGGTGTTCTGGGGGAAGGGATTTAAACAGCTGTGTTGACAACACAGACAACAGAAATCTGATTCAGGCTGAGAGGGGCTACGTGAAAGGCAGCACGACACTGAAATTAAAGCAAGTCAAGAGCGATGAGAGGGAAGAAAGGAGGATTACTTGGGTTGAAATGCTCCTGGTTTGGAAGCAGCCACTGCCACGTGTTCCCAGGAGATGCCCAGCTGGCACCAGCCTCCTCTGCATCCCAGAGAGCCTTTATCCTTTTAAATGCACTCTGCCAGGGATGCAGAGGCTTCTGGGGCAGAGCGCTTGAGTGTGAACATTAATCCAGAGGATTACAAAGGCAGCGCTTTTGTGAAGCGCTGCAGATATTAAAAGATGGGGTTATCTTCTTTAGTTAGGCCTGCAGAGCTCATGTTTAACTGCAGCTATTATTTTTATTTGACTCACTAAAATGACAGTAGCTAGTGATGCCCGCAGCTCACTGCAGTCTAATACCTCCTCTTCCAAACAGAGAAGACTGCTGGAAACTCCTGTGATTTTTATCACAATCTATATGCTTTGGGGATTATATCCTAAAATCCCAGCTCCTTGAAACAAGGGAATTTTACCTTTCATTTATAAACAAAGTATGGCCCTAGCCCTCAAGGTTTTGAGGATGAAAGATTTGAAACCATGAAACTAGTGCAACCTAAAAGTTTAAAAAACCTGGGAGGTAAATTAAGAGATCCTAAAGTTTGTGGGCTAATATTAAAAAAAAAAAAAAAAAAAAAAAAAGTTAAGAAAATAAATAGTCGGCAAACAACTTAGTCTTGGGAAACAGGGCAGGGCTTGGGCTGACTCCTGGCTTTTTGGGACTTGGAGTTGCCAATCTGCCTTTGAACTTTGCAGCCATTCATAAATCCTTACATAACAACAGCAGCCACAACGCACTGGAGCTCTAGAAATGCTGACATGAGGAAAGTGGTGGGAAAAGATTATTTTAGCAACGTGTGACAACTCACCTCGAAGCATTACCTGAAGCCTCAACAACCCATATCCCCTTGGAAAAGGAGCATCTTTCTGCTCTGGGAACTCATTTTGCACTGTAGTAAACCTTTTGTAGCTAAAGAGGAATTCAAAGGCTCCACAAGATCACAGAAAGGCATTGAAAGAGGTTGAATACATGACTCAGTCCCTTCCATTTCAGGAAAGTAATTCTTTGTTTCAGTGGGTGGTCTTTGTCGAAAGCCTCCAGGACCAAACAAGAGCAAATCTGAGCTTCAAAACCCTCATAAGCATCACTGCTTTATCCTGTCTGCATCTTCAGGCTCACTCACACAATCACAAGCAATTTAGACTCCACAGTGGCTCTAGTTCGGGTACCAGCTGACGCACCCCAACTCCCTGCTCACACCTCCCTGCTCCTGCTGAGCCAGCATCCACTCTCTTAGACCACCTGCATGGTGCTTTCAGCAAACAGAATTTAATTCCCACTTTGCCTGGCTGACAAGAAGTGATTAATGAAAGTGAGCTCATGCCATTCCTGACTATGGTGTGAACATGCCCCAAGTGCAGAGAGATGGAGCAGCTCCTGGAAGGAACATACCCAAGCAATATTTCTGAGGGCTTTCTTCCATTTTTTCCCTCCTTTCACCAGGCTGGCAGAGCCCAGCGCTTCCTCACACTGTTCACATCTGCTGCTGTTTTAAACAGGTGTTTAACTTACCTTAGTGCTCAAGTAGTTTTCAATTCAACCAGACTCTCACTGCTGGTTTTAAGATCAGACCCCACAGAAGGGGTTTGGGAAGAGATGTGCTGACGGTTGAACTACAGCAGCAGCTTGTGAATCAGCACCTGCCTCTGCAGGAAGAGAAAAGCAGAGGAGCACGTAACTCACAGCCTATGAACCTGCAGTCACAGGGGCATCAGTCTGCTGATATCCTGGAAGACAAATATCTAGCATATCCATCCTGCCTGCCTGAATTAATCTTTCCCACTTGGAGTCAGGCACTGGAATAGCTCAGCTGGAGCGGTGCTGATCCCCACTAGCATCAGGACAGACTTAGGCTGCTCTTGCTGTTGGTCTCAGTGTTCTTTCTTATCACTCTGCTGTTGAGCACACCTGTTTAAGATCTCTCTTCTTTCCAGAGACCCTGCAGATCGTGGCAAGGGCACTGTGGGGAGCACTGACACGAGTCTCTGTGAATGTCTTGGTGCAGCCATGTCTTGGCAAGCTTGTCACCACAGCTTCCACATACAGACTGTGTTGTGGGAGGTGACAGTGAACCAGGTAGTTAAGCAGGTTAGAAACTCAGCTTGGGCACACCAAAACAACTTTACTTGTGATTGTAATGGTGAAGCACGTCCCATTGCCAGCTGCCCAGTGCTAAAGTCCATGCAAGGCAGCACAAGTCTTGTTTGTGCACACACATGCACACCCACCCTCCAATGTGCTCAGGCCTTGGGAGCCACAACCTCCACAATGCAGTAATAGTACTGCTGTGAAACTGGTTTTTACATCTGTCAGCAGTGACACAAACAGGCAACATTTTCCTAGTTCTCCACCACAGGTGTGCAAAACACACTGTGGCTACACCTCGTGAGCTCAAGGTGAAAGTGTGCTGCCAAGAACATGCCGCTATCTGCCAAAGATAAACCAGCTGCAATGCAAAAGCAGCCAGCCAGAGAAGAAACCCACAAATAAAACAGGCTTCCTGTGTTCTCTAAAGACACCAAGGCAGTGTTTAAGGAAGGTGGAACTAATATGCGTGTCCTCAAACAAGGCCCAGGAACAAGGGAAGGACAGCTTTTAAACAAGAGCCTTTGTTTCTAGGGCACAGGGAAGAAATTGGGCTGAGAAAGCTCCCTCCTGACCCAAGGCTGTGTTGCTGATACTTACTGTGTTACCTTGAGGAGCAGTGTCCAAGACTCTGCCTGGCAATTATTTAAACATTTAATAGGCTGAATTCAGCATGCCCTATGCAGCTTTCTAGTTCACAAAAAGCTTTTGGACCTGCCCACTCATTTAGATGATCCAGTTAATTAAAAATTGATGTATGCTCCTATTTCAGTTAAAAGGAAGCTAGTTCAGGTAGCTGAGTGCTGCTCCTGACAGACAGCCCTTTAACCAGAACAGGCCTGTGAACTGAGAGAGCTGCTGGCTTCGGGTATCTGATTAGAAATTTCACCCTGCAGAAAGCTGATGCAATTGTATGCAGATCAGCCCTAAGAAAACCATCTTCACAGCGTGGAGGATGGATCCTGGTGGCCCCACTGCTCCCCTGCCTGCTCCCATGCCCCCGTGACACCAACCAGAGCCCTACTGGACCCTCACATTGGCAGTAAAAGGGGACAGGCAGGAAGGAATGAATGGAAATTACCACTGCTTCTTTCACTTCTGCATCTGGGGAGTGAGGTTCCCATGGTGCTGTGAGTATAATCAGGTTAGTAGAAGACTGTGCCATAAAGATAAGGACCAGATTGCCAGTCTGTAATGCACCATAACTCTGCTGAAGGCAAGGAAAGGGGTGGTGAGGCATGGCAGGAGAGCTGGGAAGCTGACCACCAGCTCAGGCCCTGCAATGACAAGCACAGAATCCCAGAGTATTCTGAGTTGGAAGGGATCCACAATGATCGTTGAGTCCAGCTCCTGGATAACCCCAAAATTCACACCATGTGCTCTTTGTCTAAATGCTTCTTGAACTTTGTCAGGCTTGGTGCTGTGACCAATGCCCTGGGGAGCCTGTTCCAGAGCCCAACCACCCTCTGGGTGAAGAACCTTTTCCTAATATCCAACCTAAACTTCTCCTGACGCAACTTCAGGTCACTGAATGCTGATCTCTGTGGGCATTTCTTTTGTGTTTCACTTCTGCATTAACCAGTTCCAGTAAGATGTTTTAGGGAGAATCCCTGTCTCTTGTTGATTCCCTCTCTTGTCCCCAGCCAGGGGAATTTTCCCTCCACATGCTCCCATGGCCTGGTGTCGCAGCATTGCATCAGCGAGCGAAGCACATGAGGAGAGCTCGACCTATTGGCACAGATCCGCGGAGACTGCTGGAGTCGGATGCAGGAAAGTAATCCAAGGCAAACCTCTTCTCTGGGGCTGCCCTTGCTGCCACCTGCACAAACACAGCAGAGTCCCAGGGCGCTGGAAAAGCAGGAGGGGAGGAGGCTGCTCCACACAGCGCCTGTCAGCCCAGCTGATGTGCCAGGGCAGCGTCCCCCAGCCAAGCCCCACATCAGCCTGGCCCAAAGCAGGCAGCACCATCCCCGGCTCCCTGCATGCCCCTGTCCCCGCTCCTGCTCAGCTTCCCAGGGGGCTCCTGTTTTGGGACAGCCTTGACCTGCTCTGTGGGCAGGCTGCACAGCCCTGCTGTTTCACAGCCTGGCTGCCCAAGTGAGGTCAGTCACAGCCTGGTGTGAAAAGGCCAAGCTGATGCTTTGTTCACCTGTGAAGTTTTCCAGACCTGAGCTCCCTTCTCCACCAAGAATATTAAGCGTGACAAAACCTGGATTTGAAATACTGTGTTTGAACACCACAGCTTAGATTTTTTTTTTTGTTTGGTTTTTTTTTTTTTTTTTTTTTTTTTTTTGTTATGGATATATGATTTCATTTGCCTGATTTCTAGAGCGAGAGATTCACAGCTCCAATGAGATGGTATCACATGGGCAAAGGTTTCAATACATCCAGAACTGAAACCATTTGTGCTTAAAATATATGACATGTGCCTCACCTGCGAAACAGTTACTCAAAAGACACCGATTTAATGAGCTGCAGAATCAGAAAAGTGACTGCCAGCATTTCTGCCCATTTCCCCAGCCTTTCAGTGGGGCAGACAGGACCCATTTCCCTCCCAGAGAGGGGGGTGGGAGGTGTAGCTCATGCTTTGATAGTGCCCCATGCCCTGCCTTGCACATGGACCAGACGTTGCCTTGTCTCACTTTTCCTCCCCGTGTTTTCCACTGAATGAATTCATCAAATCCGCCTCAGCTTTTGTCCTCATTGCACTCTTTATATATTTAGTACAAGAATGTCTTTACATCACCCTGGCTGAGGCTGAGTATTTCCTCTCAGGAGCTCCGGTTGGTGGCACTGGTGGCGAGCCAGGGAAAAGGCCAGAGAGGGAAAGGTCCTGGTGTAGCTGGGATGGCACTGGGGAGGACATTGCTGAAAAGAAGAAAAATCAGGAAAGGCAGAGGGAGAGCACAAGGGAAACAGAGTAACTGGGCAAACTTAAGGGACTTAGGCTGAGATAACATGGAGAATGTTCCTGGCTGGGGAAGATTTTATGTGATGCTCTCAGAAGGCTGAGAGGACAACCTGAATGGAGACAGCAAAATGCCAGTGGGAACAGACAGGCTGCTCAGTTCATTTGAAAATAAAGAGAAAAAGGGAAGTAAGGACATACCTAGAGGGACAGAAGTGGGTAATAACAACTAATAATAATTACAGAGTGAACTGCTGAGATGTGCTCACTTCAGGTTCAGCACCAGCTGATGGCAATCACCCACACTCTGTGCAACAGGAGCTCCCTGGCAAGAACCACGAACCACAACTTGTAAAAATTCTATTAAAAGCAAACCTTTTGTGCCCCTGCTTCTTACTCCTTAAACTATCTTTTATTCATTTTGATTTTTAATAGATCCCCTGGGAAGCTAGAAGCATGTTGTTTCTGGGACGATTGCCCACCAATGTATATGCTTTATAATTCTCTTTATTAAAATCTTTCTTCTTAAGAAACACAAATTGAAACACTTTGCAATCAGTTACACAGATCAGTTAATACTGGTGACAGTTCCTACATAATTAAACAAGTACTAACAAATTCAACTGTTTACAAACCAAAATTTAAATTAACAAGATTATGTAAGCTCAATAAATAGTACATCTGGTCCAGTTCAAGTACAATTCAACAAATCACAGCCTTAATCCTTAGATAATAGAAAAAAAACCCTGAATATAACCAGCCTGACACTAATTTAGTGTTAAAGCCGATGTGAAACTTTGTCTGATCTAATGGGGCAAATGTTTAATTCTTTCACTTTTTTCTTCAAAGAGAGTAGGTTGCAGATTGACATTAAAGACTATTCAGATTTCACAGAGATGAAAACATAGTCCCTATTATAAAAGTGCAATCTTTGGCTGAGATGTATTGAAATAGTTTTGATATATTAAAGAAGCTCCTTTTTAAATATCAGTATTTGTTTAGCTAGACCTGAGCCTGCTTTGTGCTATATATATATACACATATATATAAATAAACAGCGTGGATTATAGTGATGATGAATTATGCCAACTAAAAAAAAAGTCAAGATTTTAAATATAATAAACCAAAAGAAACAACACATTTTTACACAAGCTGAAGAAGGTAAGGGGATGCCTACAGCAGAATTCTTCCTCAGCAGAATAGGTAGTAGAGAGAAGTTGAGGAGCGCCTGTCAGCATTGCATGATGGCCCGTTGGAGAGGGAAGGAGATAATCTCTGAGTTCTCAAAGTGCACGGGGCTGAAAACTGATCATGGGCATCATTAAGAGCTAATTGAGACTTGGGATTGCTTTCAGCTGTTGAGGTTTAGGGGAGAAAGGACCTACTCAGAAGGAGAAGTGCCCATTTGGCTGTTCCCAGGATTTTGCAGATTGCTGTGTTGTCAGGACAGAGCCCAAAGGGATGGGAAGCCCAAACCACCTCTACAAATGTCTGGCTCTGATCACGTCTGCGGGGCTGGGCTCTGCATTGCTCACCTGAGTCATCTCCCTCCAGAAGAGGAAACTGCACAGGGCAGAGATGCCATCTAGAGCTGCCTCCTTCCTCGGTGGCAAGCAAGGGCCTGCAGCTGTGACCCAAACAAGGCATCTGCAGCCAGGGCATTTCCTACTGAGCCTCGGTCAAGACTCCACCTCTGGAGACTGAAGCTTAAGTGATTGGGGACTGAAGGATACCAAGACCCACTCTATCAAGAAGGGCTTTTGCATTCCTAATGCAACTGTCCAGGGAAAAAAAAAAAAAAAAAAAAAAAGGTTAAATGCAAGCTGTGAATAAAGGGAGTGAACCGGGTTCAGAACCAGAGAAGGGGGAAAGTAGTTTGAATCATCTCCCGTAAATCCAAAAATAAGCCCCTGGGTAAACACTTATTTCAATTATTCTTCTGCTGCCAGTCAAAATCTCATGGTTACCTGCTGCTTTCCCTGCCTGCCTGTATCCACCTGTTGTCTGTTTTCAGAAAGTGTGATTTAATGCTCTTTGGCCTGGGAAAGTCTTTGTTGTGGATTTGTGCCTTGCCTATAATAAAGGCAGTGGACCTGTAGCTTCTGCTGCACTACAAATAAAGAATAATAACTGTGATACTTTTCTCATTTGAGGTTACCTGGGGATAAAGTTGCTGGAGGCATATGACTTTGATATTCAGTCAGCTATGTCTCACATCCAATTAAGCTTAACCACATGGTCTAACAAGCTCCCATTAGGCTGGTGAGAGCCCCAGTTTGATAGCAGGGTTAGCTTCAAAGATTTGATGCTTGCATTTGTAGTGATTTCCTTCCCTTGTGTGCTGAAGGGCATGAAGGGAACTTCATATTCAGATGATACATGACCAGCTAGAGAGTTGCACTTTAGAAGACAATTGCACAATCTTTACTGCCATTTTCATCATCTTACAGCCTGCAATACAAGCTCTTGTCCTAATAGCCCTGTGCTCAAGTTTCACTGCAACGTGAAAAGCAAACAGTCAAAGGAAAACCCAACCCTTGAAGGAAAAATACCTGGTTTGCAACATTGGTAGGGTTTTTTTTCTTTTCCGTAGGGGAAAAAATCCCCAACCTCCCCAAACCAAAACAAAAATAAAAAACAAAAAACAACCACCAAAACAAACAAACAAAAAACCCAACAATCCAAAACTAGCTGGTTTGAATGACAGATGGACACAAGTCTTAATATACTTCAAGCCTGGACAAAGGAGGATTTAGGCTGTAATGTTTTTCATTTCCCCTTGTCATTTGGTAGGCTCTGTCTGAATCTCATCTGAGGGATGCAAAGAATCCCTCAACTTGCAAGAAGCAGGAATTCCAACTATGAAATCTGAATCTACCTCTGGTAAAAATGAGTGGAAAGCACAGGCCATGGAATGGAACAGGGCTTCAGGCAACAACACCAGGCATCTCTGAGAGACACTGCCTGGCTACAGGGTACTTCAGAGAACGAGCACGGCTGCTGGCACAAGGCATAATGGAACAAACACTTTGGTGGAAGCAGTTTTGGCAATTTAGTCACTTTGAACGATTGTGCAACATCCCTGTCATTCTTAGGGAGAGCTAGAACCTTCTGGGAAACCCTTTCCTCTGCACAACATCTAAACAGGACATCCAGTACCAGCAATTTTTGCAGAACATACTGTGATGGATATTAGAGTCGGGCGAAGACTGGAAATGCCTGCAAATCCCTATCTGGCCAGATTGCACAGGGCATTTAATAAACTCCGGGATCAATCCTGGCAATGGTTTGCATGCGTATTCACTTTAGTACACAAAGCCCTATTGAAATGAACCAGAAACTTATACAGTGCATTTCAAAGGGACTTTGCAAAACACTAAGCAACAACTGTGCAGAAACAATAGGTCATAATGATGCCAGAGCTGCTGGTGCATCCTGTGTTCTCAGTGCAGCACTCTAAGCCATCAGTTGTTGTATTCACCTTAAAAAATTCAGGGAAATAAAATACAAAAACAATATAAGAAATCTGGCGTCTTTCCATAAAAACCAGGAAAAATCAGCGTTGCCAAGTGAGGAAAAGCAAGCTTTAAAGAAAACAAAAAGACCCCAAAAGCAAGGATCTTGAATAAAATGTCCAAAAGAGACATGGTCCAAACATGTGGCACTTTAAAAAGCCTCTCATGAGAGTTTCAAGTCTGTAAGACTCAAAGTTGGCACCCTTTAGAATTATCACAAAGAAGAGTTTCAAACACAGCGGTCCCTGGAGAACACCCTGACCACACCATGGAAAATGCTGAAACCAGAGCAGGCTGGCTGTCAGCACGTGCATTTGAGCTGCTCTTGCTGCGCTGGGCTCAGGCTCTGAGGTCCCTGGGACAGACTGCGGCTCCCCCGGAATTGGCACGACACCGGCAGCGTACAGTCAGTGCTTGACAACACAAAACGTTTTGTCATTTCACCAAGCTCTAAGACATGGAGGTGGGTGCTGATGGGGTTTACCTTATGCCATCTACTCACTAGTTTTAGCAAAACGGCTTTAGACATCCTTTGCAAATCCTGCTTCTCACTGGGTCAATGAGTGAAATGGCTGAAGATATTTTAAGCAACATTAAAGCCTATAAATAGTCACATCTTTCCTTCCAGTGTCCACTGGAGGATGCTGAGCGCTTCTAAGTACTCCACCTGACCCGATGCGTTACATCAGAAATAAAACTTTAAGAATCCCTGAGAATTCTGATTTAATCTAGGAAACCACTCCCAGCACACAGAGTGTGAGAAAGAATTGCTCCACTTCTAACAGATATGCCAGCATTGCTTCACCGTGGGAAACAGTTTCAGGCATTTTGGTTTTTAATGGCACTCTGGGCATAGATGCATGGAACGTGCTCTTTATTTCCCCTCCTCTGTACAGTGCAAATTGACAGTTATATCATAGAAATAAAATTAAAAAAAAAAAAAAAGTATCAGCATTCACTCATTACAGCTCTTCCAGTTCATCTGCATCATAGTTTTTTCTTTGCAAAGTGAGGAACGATGCCAGTGTCATCCTGAGGCAGAGGGCTGCCTTCTTCCCTCATTTTCAGGCTCTCTTCTGCAAGCTGGGATAGATACTTCTGCAATCACATAAAGAAACCCAAAGCACTGTTAGCAAAACTGAAAATATTCAACACGGGATTCTTTATGCCTCTTTAGAGCTCTAACTCTTCCAGCATCTCAAAAGGAATGAAAGCACATAGAAGCCAAATTTTGGTGAAAACTCAAGCCAGAAAATATTGGCTGTGTCAATTCAGGCTCCACCTGAATACATGCAGAGCCTCAATAGTTCAGAGGTGTGCTGTGTGCCATGGGGGGAACTGGTGACAGAATCAGGAGGACTCTACTCCTCATCAGTCTGTGTAACCAGACCTCACTTTTCTCTACTCCCCCGTGCTACAGGGCAGGAGCTAACTCCACTGAGTCAACTGAATTCTGCCAGGAAAGTACTGGTGTGTCAGAACATAAATGTGGTTTCAGAGTCTCGATTCAAAGTTTATATATTATATTTTCAGCACGTCCAGTTCAGAGATACACCTTTTGCATAAGAACATTTTGTTTTAAGGGAATAATCACATTCAGTAATAATTAACACAATTTAGCAGTTTGGCTAGAGTATTTACATTTATTGTGTTTCTCTAAGATAAAGCCTTTCACTGCTTTGGGTATTCAGTGAGATTTAAAAGAACAGACATGGCCAGTGAGGCTTTCAGCCTTTTGGCAGTGCTCTTAGTTGGCTGAGCTGCACACAAAATGGATGATGAATGGGTATGGGTCTCAAAATAGTGCTCAAACTATTTATTCAAGGTCAGCAGACATAGAAATGGATGGAAAGGAGCTTCTTTAGCAGCAGCTAGTGCAGAGACTCCAGGGAAATTCCAAAACAATAATGTAGAGGTATTCTTATTGATGACTTACATCACACGCAAGAATAACTGACCTACACATTATTAGGATCATAAAACTCATTTTCTAGCTATTTACTTATTCTGATTTATTTTGAAAATACCCTTTCACATCACTGGAAAATTTTCTCTACTTGCACGATTACTCTTTACTTGCAGTTTGCTCTTTGGCATCCATGGAGAAGAAATTAAATGAGAAATGGATGTAAAAACACTAAAGGCTGTGTTAGAATTGCCACATTCTCTCAGGTTAATACAAGTTGAATAGAAGAGGTTCATCTGAAAGAGACTCAGCAACAGTACTGAACGGACATACCCGTGACAAAGTCACAACTGCACCCTTGTTACTCTGACCAGAGAGACGGGGCTGTGGAAATTACACAACTCTCAGTCTCGATCTCTGGGTGCAAAATTCCACGTGGCAAAAAGCCAGAGTAAATGTTACCGTAGTATACAGAGATATAGGGACCATAAAGGCTGGGAGACGTGTTCTGTACACCGTGAACCATAATAAATCACCAACACTTGTCCCTGGATCAGATAACCCAAGCTTTTGGGGCTTTTAATGAGCACCAACCAAAATAAGACTGAGTTTTATCCACTACCTTTAGCTGATGTTGCCAGCTATCATGAGTACCACAGACACCAGATTTGAAGTTTGCAGATTCAGATTAATATATAGCAAAATGGCAGTCAAGCAAAAAAAGTGTGTTTTTTTTCATTTAAATACAAAATTTGACAGATACTGCATAAAGCTAGAGGAAAACAGGATGAAATATTGCACTGGGTTGCCAAGGTAGCTTCCACCAGATGAATGGTGACAACTTTCTGCAGAGGAGAAAGTAGAGGAAGGGATGGCAAAAATATGGATTTTTTTGGACGTGGGAATTGCAGTGTAACTGTAAATACAAATATCACCTGGGAAAATAATTCATTATGATGAAGAAAATTAAAAATTACAATAAGTCTGTGATACTGACAAAGAAACAGCTGATTTTTTTTTTTTTTTTTTTTTTTTTTTTTTTAATAGTGATTGATGTTATTTGAAGGGCATAGCGGTTAGATCAAGTTGACTATTATACTTCAAGACAAAACTGTCATCATATAAACAAGGCTTTGGGAAGAAAATTGGCAAAAAAGCTGTTCAGTTTCGCATTCAAGTCCAAACAGTGAACATATATTTTGGATGTGGCCCAAGGAGATCACGAGAGACAACAAGTAGCAAATCAGCTATAAAAGGCTCAAAGCCGTGACACAGTTTGGGACACTGTTGTTGTCACTGGATGATGGCATTTGGCATTCAGGAAGGAGAACAGGAACACTGCAGCAGCACTCCCATAGCTCCACTACAGTCAGAGTCCCTAGTTCCTATATTGGTGGGTACACTCGTTAACTTGCATCATCACAGGAGAAGACTCATTCCTTGCAGAATGCATTAATGAGTATTATGGTGGCTAAAAGTGTTCTAGCAACACAGAACAGCAATTTGAAAATTGTTAAGTTTCCACTTGAGCAGGCAGAAGTTGGACGAGACATTTACTTCCTGTATTTAGTAAGATAAGAGGTATGGCTCGACAGAACAGCCTGTTTTTATTACTGCATTTGGCAGATTTAATTTTAACAGCTTTTATAGTCTTTGTTCTTTTATCTCAAGTCAATGATAGATATCTACCACAGTACTCATGGGAAATGTCTTAATAGGGAGAAAAAGAGGCTATTTTCACACTAAGTCAGTTTTAGTTGGGCTGTGTCTTATGAATTTAACAAAATAAGTTAGAAAATCTAAAAAAAAAAAAAAAAAAAAAAAAAATCCCTCTTCATACCATGGAACCAGTTTCCAAGGTTGGGGCAGGAGTTGCAATCTTTCTTTAGTATGAGTTTCTTTGGGACAGACTTGCATGGGATAAACAGCCTGAATTGAGTGGTGCCACCTCTGGTGAATCCCTCTGGATTTTTTTGCATGAAGCAAAAAAGGAATGCAAACTGGGCACCTGTTTTTTGTGCTTGCACTTGGAGGGTCCATTATGAGCAAGCATCAGAGCTCTGTAGGAAGCCTTTGGAAGCCAGAGGCCTTTGTATGATTACAGCTCTGGAACTTCAGGAAAGCCAAGTAGAAAAATCTCCCAGAGAAATTACTTAACTGTGAGTGTCACTAGAAAAGTCGATGCCTACTAGGCAGCTAAGAAAGAAAGCTTCTACTTGAACAGAAGTTACCACATCTCCTGTGGGCAGAGGGAAGGAACAGAGGAAGGAGGAGCAGCTCTGCTTTGCTGTGCCATGACTTTTGCTAAGAGTATGAGAACGCCACAGGTGTGTGAGCGTACACACCCTGCTCATGGGCAGGGGCAGGGGGTGGGAGCCAAGGCCACCTCCTCTGAGGGGCCCTGAGCACAGGACAGGACAGGTAATGCTCAGGCTGTCCTGCCTGATTCTATCGATGCTGCGTCTCAAAAGCGACAAAGGCAGGGCTTTGATTGAACTGCAGGCACACGTGGTCTCCCTGTGCTGTTATCAACTGCTGACGTGTTTTTGTTACATTCTTATGGAGCAACAAGCACTGACATGCTCCTGCATATCCTGCTGGAAAACACTCAGCAGCGCAGCTCTGCACACAGGGAGGGGATTGCAGCGGGTCACAGGAAATGCCTGGCAGAGCCCGCGTGTCCCGGGGAGCCGCGAGCTGAAACGCGCCGAGAAACCCGCACGGACACAGAAATGGGGCTGGCTGCGTTATCAGATAAATGCCAGCTTTAATGCTCCTGACGTTAAGATGTACTGAAGGCTGCTGCTGGGGTCGCTCCCAGTGACAGAAACATCTGGGACCCTCTGAAACAGGGAATTAAAGAGATGGGTTGCATGCTGTGCTGGTGACAAGGACCAAAAGTAGATGAGAAGATCAAATTATCACCTGGCCTCATTTTACCTACGATCCAAAAGTTGATTTCAAGGATCTGAGAGTGAGAAAATAGCATGCTAATGACTGGAACTACAGAAAAGTTTGTTTACCTAAATTTCATTTCATCTGAATTCTGTCCACACAATAAAAACTTATTTTTTATTGCATCATCTACTTTACACACAAACCATCCCGTGAGCTTGTTGTTAGGTAGCTTCAGGTGTGTTTTTACCTGGAGATTTTTGTAGTGAACAGTACTCCTGCAGTGACTTGTCTTTGCTGTCTCTTCATTTGTATAGAAGAGTCCACAGAGCTTGCAGTAAAACCCAGTTCTAGGCACTACAAATTCCACACCTGTTGAGAAATTCTGAATTACATTAAAATGTCAGTTGAAATCCTACCCCTCCCATAATAAACTTGTTTTCAAATTTTTAAAAAAAGTGCTATTTAGTTAAATATTAGGAATAGGAAGACTGAATCCTGGATTCACTTCTCTGATTTCCCTAATTTTGCAATACTGAGCTGCACTTTAAAATCCTGTGCATCAAAACCACACCTTTTCTCTTCTCTCTTAGATATAACATGCTTTAAAAATCTACCTTCTCATAATATTGGCTGGAAATTTCACCCTGTAACCTCAAGGGCTAGAAAAGCAGTAATACTTTTTAGCAGTAAATTCACCTTTAAGTTACAGATTGCTTTTGAGGATGTACTCCTTCCAGGTGCTTTGCTCATAACCAGTATTTACACACTAAAGCCAGTACTTTTGCTTGTACTTTTATGTCAAAGACTTTTAAACTACTACGTATTTTTTCATGGGTATTTCATATATAGTCCAAGGGAACTTATGCCATCTCATCAGCTGCCTTTTGCCATTCATTTGGAATGAATTAGCAATGATCTAGAATGAAAAGCCAGTTTCTTTCAACAGTTACCCTTCTGTCATATACCCTGCTCCCTCTCTCCTCACATCTGTTCAGAAAAATAAATATAGCAAGTAGCCTTAAAGTGACATCTTGTTGTAAGCCCGGGGTATTGCAGGGGGTGGCCCAACGTACCCAGGGGAATGCTGAGCTCGGTGAAGACGTCCTCTTGTTCCCAGCCTGGTGCAGAGGGCCTTTGTTTCGACTCTACCTCCGGGTATTCCAGAGATCTCATTTCCAAGTACCTAGAATTTGCTTAACAAATGAATAAATGTATTGAATGAAAACAGTTTATTAAAGAGACGTTTGTAAACTTCTTGGGAACGCTTTCTGGGTGGATCTATAAATGAAGTAAAATCAGGAAAAATAAAATGCTTTTCCATTCAAATCAGGGGCCTGTTTAGTGCAACTCCAACAGCTGTTCAATGGTGTGCAGTCACTCCGATTTCTTTCAGTAGACCATTTTTCTATTTCTATTTTAATGTGATGTTTGGAGGGGTTTTTGTATTTAAATCTCTAAATATGACATTGCACACCTCTGGCAGAAGCACGGCCTGACTGCAGCTTTGTAACCACACGTACTGCTGCATGAGCAGTGGTGCAGCTGGGCTGACACGGGGCTGCTGCAATGGTGGGGGCAGCAGGACCTGATGAATACAATTCCCAGAACCTGCCTTTCGTAGGATCCCTGCAGCATCTTCTCCCTGGAGCCACCTTTCTCCCATCCTCACCTCTCCAAAGGATAGTTCCTGCTTTATGGCTCCCAGCCACTAGAAGATTTTGGTTTCTGAATAGTGGGGATGGAATGCTTGGTCCCTGCTGGCTGACATTAATGGACACAGCAGCAGATTCAAGGTGTGGAAACACTGGATTGGTTTGCTGAGGCAGATATAGCCAGTTGAAATAACAGATGCTCTCCCTTCCCATGACTTTTATCATAAGAATTACTTTTATTTAAAAAGAGAGGAATTTCCTATCACAGAGCTACAGAATTACAGATAAACTGGTCTGATTCCTCTTCTTCAGTCCTTACATCAAAGAACTGCCTCACTTACCCTGACAACATTTCTATTGAATTGCAAATTTCACCTAGATAAGGGATATATTTTCTTATAAAACAAACATATTTTGCCCAAACCAAACCCTTCCTGTCTTTCAAGTCCATAGTTCAAAGATCTGCAGTTTCTAGCTATGAGAATGAATTTTTCTTTACTTTTAAGTATGTCTATTGCATGATTTAAAAGAAAATAATATAAAATCCTAACTGGTTTGCTTTCAAACTGATTTTGAACCTACCCCAGGATTCCAATACTGCAGCAGAGAACCTGGAAAACCCCCAGTAAGCTGGTACGCTTTTCTCAAGACACTCAGGGCTTTTGCAGCAATGCAAGTCCCACTTAAGTTGCCTTCTGTGCTGCTGAGCTGGCAGCTGCATTTGTAGAGGGCCTGGAGCCTTGGACTGAAGATCCCAGATAACAAGTCCATGTCAGAAACCTGGGAAGCATGAGAGGCCCTGGAGCTTCCAGGCTCCCTGCTGACAAGCTGGAAGCTGAGATACTGGAAACACTAATAAATACGCTCTCGGGACACCCAACTCTTTCATCAGCTGCCTGCCCAGGAAGCTCAGGAGAGCCAGCTTTGCCATGCCCAGTCCCATGGCAATGTTATCTCCAAATATGCAAAGTCTGGCAAGGGGTCTTCAGGCCAATCAGGTAAGTATTAAAAACTAACAAGTTTCAAATCTGTCTGGAGAAAGAAGTCAGCTCAAAATCAGATGTTCACATGAAACGTTTCCAGCATTGCTCCCTCAAAAATCTTCCATCAGCTTCTTTTTATAAGCCCCTTTCCATCACATGGGCTCTGGCAGCAATTAAAAAAGAGCACTTCTGACCAACATACTCAATGTTGTTTTTCACTTCATCTCACTGTGCGCAGCCCATTTGCTCAATTATCATTTGACAAGGAACTGAACGGACTTTCAGACCCTCAAGATCCCTTTTCCTGACAGCTAAAATACAAATAAGTAGCTATGATTGCATTTATTGACATTATCTCACAGCACATCCTATCAGTTATATTAAAGGCAGCATGCAGTAGATAACAGGACATGATAAGGCAAGTCCTGGCAAAAGGCATGTATTTGCATGAACAGGGACTGAGAAGTAACAATCTATGTGTGATATCCATGATAATAATGCTTCAGTACAGTGTGTAAGAATACCCACCTCGTCCAGGAGCCAGCCAGACATTACAGATACTTTTGTGTTGACCTTCAGAGACTGTCACTCATTTCATTGACAATTCAAAATAAATTTAGCAAGGCACTGAAAGACTTCAGCTAAACTCATGTGAACCTTAACATGCCAATTATAGCAGCTTATGCCTTTCAGAAAGCTTGCAAGCTGCTTATCATATTTCCTTTACACTATTCATCTAAGAGGCTCTAATGGTTTAGCTTGGCCAAAGGCACTGGGGTTCTTTTACTAAGCTGCTCCAAGGACAAGCCTTGATACTATTAACAACGCTTATTCTCGTTAGCAATAAATTTCCGTCTACCCTCAGAGAAAACATGCAAGGCTCTCTGCAGGCTTAAGGGAAAAAAAAGCAGTAGTTACCCTTGGCCTCTGGACACTCTTGGATTCCATGCCTTGTTTCTTCACTAGCGTTTTTAATGAGCATTTCCGTAACTTCTCTGCTCTCAGCTCCTTGTGATCCCATCTGTTTGTAATCATCTATAAATGTATCAGGGAGCTGAAGAGTCTCTTCTTTCAGATGAACAGAAGGTATACGGTGATCTTCAGGATCTAAATGAGTGTCAGAGCTCTTATCAATTTTTCCTTCCTTCTGCTGGCAATCAGACTCCTTAGCAGATTGGTCTTCTTTCGATTCCTCTGGCTTCTGTTCAGGGTCCAGATTTAGGCTTGATGCTTCAGTTACAGCATCATCATTATCATCATCCTCATCATCTTCCTGACAGCCACTAGAAGCTGCACTGCCCTTTGCTGTTCTGAAGTTTGTTTCGAAAGCTTTATGGGAAAATTTGTCTTCACTCCTGTTTAAGTGGCTGTGGTCATTTTTCAGTTCTAACACGGTTGACATACAGGGACACATTTCAGAAGCAGCTTTATTCTTTTGATCAACTGGGACTATTTCTTCAAGCTCAGTTATATCAGGCTCCATAATTAAATCATCTTCTCCCACTTCATCTACTGTCACTAATTCCTCCATGTTAGCAGGATACCAGGTCTCACCTTCTATTTCACTTCCACTCTCCCAGTCCCGGTCCTGTCACAAAAATGTAAAACATTTGAGAGATTGGTGATTATAGATCATCACTGTTAAAAAATGGGCCTTGAAACCAGGAAGAACCTTGATATGGCCATGCATAACTCCTCTTGTGTTTTAGTTTCAAAGAGTGATATTCCTTGGTGTTGTGATTTTAAACCTTATGCACAAGAACAAAAAAGCTCTATTGAATTATCACATGAACTTCCCTTTGTGAAGATTCTATAACTGCCTTGGGGATTACAGTCTCTCCAGTCCCTTGCTTTTCTGTAAGCAGTAGAACAACACACAGTGTGTTACACTTTGTTATGCAGTTGATGCTACCATGGGATCCCCTTCCTCTACCTCCATCTCAGTGCAATGAAAATATACTGAACCCCATCTGAGCCACTGTGGCTTTCACTTTGCTGGACCAGGTCCTTTAAATTCACGTGGCAACTGAGAAAACATGGCTTCCCTCTGCAATAGTTCTCTTCCACCAGCAAGATCCCTCTGCCAGGGACTGTGCTGGGAGCCACTGGCCGAAACCTTAGGAAAAAGCAGGTTTACAGTTATATTCCAAGGTACATATTCTCAAATACCTCATATATGCAGTTACAGACTTATAGGACTCAGGCACTAATACTGGATTTGAGAAGTCTTAGAATTAAAAGGTATATCTTACTTTTAAGGCACACTTGCATCTTAGATTTCAACTCCCAGACTCCTTGTGTACACATAATCTATTAATAATCTGTATTCTCCTCCTGTTTGGCCATTCCCACACTTCCCCTCCTAGAATCCTAAAACAGCATGAAAACTCTGTGAGCTGGCACCGCTCTTGCCAGGAGATCAGTTTTCTGCAGCAACAGATATCAGTATCTTCCATATCTGACCATCAACCCATGACCCTACAGATATGAAGCTGGAGGAATTCCAGGGACATTGCTCTCCCCAGTTGCAATGCAGCAGTAGGGGTGCTGTAAAGGCATTATTTAATTAAAACCAGAAACAATCAAGAGACTGCTATCTATAGTTCCTAAGGCCAGAGTTCTAAATGTATTCATCATAGTCCCCTCTTTCCCCACTAACTGACCACATCTCCTATTTTTGGGCACAGTTTGCAAAGTTACCCAGTTCACTTGGGCATACATTCCTTACAGCTGCCACTGCCAAGCACTATGTATGTGAAGCAATGTACATGAGCAAAGAGTAACTAAAAAAAGAGTTCTGGAGACGTCAGGAAAAGCTGTCTCTCAAAGCAGAGGTCAAGATAAGGCAAGTTAATTTAGACAACCTCCTTTCTCCAACCCCTTTATGTGTTTTTTCATGAGGGGTTAATATTTCATTTGGGAGAACGTGCTACCGAACCTGGGGGTCCAATTGTTTTCTCAAAGAAGCTACACCAACAATGTGTCACTAACCTTCTCTTTCCTTGTGTTTTCCAGAATCTCTCCGGATTCTTTTCCTTGTTTATTATCTGAAGGTGAGCTCTTCACTGGAACTTGCTCCTCTTTTTCAAGCTAAAATAAATACATATACACGTATAGCAACACACAGTGGTGCTCTTGTATGTTTCTATTCTGGGTTTAGAGAAGCAAAGTCACTTGCAAGGTCACATTCTTTATTTCTAAAGTTTATGCAAGTCAACTAGTGGGAAAAGACCCAACAATAAATTCCATTAGCGGAGCTGCGCAAATAAGAATTAAGAAGAATTTAAACAAAATTAGAGGTGTAATTTATATCACAGAATTGGCTAAAAGACAGGTGGGGGAGAATGTCAATTCATTAAAATTTCCAGCCTCCACTCTTCTGCTCTCTACCCACACTTGTTATGTTGGCTCAGATGTGGTAAGGAGAGCAGCAGTGTTAAAACTCTGCAGAAGACCTCGACTGTTTTGTTTATTGACATAGGATCAGTTGAAAATGGAATTGGTTGTACAGTTCACAGTTTGGAAGAACAAAACCACAGTACTACCTGGTATGTAGCAAAAGAGGGACAAAGCAAAAGTGAGTTCAAGACATACAAAACTATTTCTTCCTTTTAAAATAAATTACTACCCCAGAGAGGTATGTCTTTAGCAAAGCCACTGTAAAATAACTCGGAAAACATGCAGAGGAGTGTAATTTAGGGTGCTGTCAGACATTTCTCTCTGACATCTCTTCCCAAGGAACCATATATCATAGTAAAATACCAGCCAGAGGAGAAAGATGATAAAAGGTGGTACAAACACGCTTATCTATGGCATGAGGGAGTGCTGCTGTGAGTTACAGACTAGTGAGTTCCAAATCTAGGAAATTCCACTAGCTTAGCCCCACATGAGAAGAAGGTCAACTGGAAATAACTGAAAATGGCCCTGGCAGCACAAAGGCACAAGCAAGGGATGGAGCCCTGGTCAGCCAAGCAGCTCTGCATCCTCCTGTGCCAACAGCCCTGGAGGGGGGATGGCAGCAGCTATCCCTGGGGGACTCCAGGGGCGGCAAGGTGGCCAAGAGCCAGTAACCAGATCCCCAGGGGGTGGGGATGTGAGTATGGGCTGTGCTGAGACTGAGCAAATGAGGCATCTGGATGCGTTCCCCCTCCTACTTTTTCCCAGTGGAGAATCAAACCCACAAACATTGCCACTTAACCACTGGAAGTATTTCTCTAGAGATTGCATAATTTTATAGGTGAGCTGTTTCAGTGGTCTCTGTCATGGGAAGAAATTTCTGCCAGAACATTGAAGGGAGTGGTGTGAATTAATCCCTGCCACAGTTGAGGGCAGGGACACGTGATTACTAGAAACAATTGCTCTGTTGAGTTAACCAGAAAGAAATGTTTCTCATTAAAAGATAATTCCCCATTTTAATAGTATAGCAACCACTTCCCTGTATAAATACTGTGCATCTCTGCAAAGTATCACTTAATTTCCAGAAAACTCAATCCTCCTCACTGGTAGTGGAAGCAGGTGATGGATGTGGAAAGAGCAGCTATGGGGCATTCTGCAGAGTTAGCAGGAGGACAATTGCCTCTTCACACACAACCTGCATGCAAATAGCAGACTGTCACTTGGTTTTGTTTTCAGCTGTCTGTCCCCATCCCTGCATTTGTTACCCAAAGGTTCTATGCTAGACACAGAATAATAATGTCCATATACCCTACACCACAACCAGCATAATATATCTGCATGGTCTGGGCAAAAACACGGACAAGATGACCTCCCAAGACTTCTTCTAGGACTACATTTCTTGATTTTATCACAGAAAAACATTTCAGATTGCTGGTATCACATCCATGACAAATGCTCTAAGATATTTCAGAAAATATATTACTTCAGCGTTTACACTTCTTCTTACGTATACTTTGAGATCTCTATTTACCTCGTTCTCAGAAGGTTTGGTTTCCTTCACATCACTGCCTTCAACAGTAGCATCTTCTTGGTCTTTTTCAGCTTTCTTCACCTTATTCCTATCACTTTGTTTTTGCCTGGAGCCCTCAGATGCTTTGCTGTGCTTCTGTTCAGCTGCCTCCTCCCTGGCAGTGTCCTCGCTGTAAGAATGCCTGCGTTCCCTTAACTTCGCCTCTTCCTTTCTCTTCGATCTCCCAGGTAAATCCTGCAGCTGCCTCTGAAACTTGTCAGATTTTGACTTAGAAGATTTTCGGTAATAGTCATCTTCCCTGTTCTTGTAGCCAGATAAAGGGTGAAGGGACCCAGGGGAACCAGTCCTTAAGTATTTTTCTCGGTGTCCTCTGCCTCCTTCGAGCCGTTCATCCAAGTCGAACTTGTCCAGTTGTCGGGAATAATGTTTCCGCTCGTGTAGCCACGTGTCGGTCCTGTCCCTCTTCTCGTCCCCATTCTCTCGCCATTCTCTGCTCTCTCTTTCCTCTTCCCGTCGGGAATAGGGGGACTGATCCCACGCCTCTCTCCCGTTCCCCCAGTCGGTCCTGCTGGTCCCCAGCGGGCTGTGCGGTGAACTGCACGACGTGAAGCTGGGCGTGTGGGATCGAGGCGACAGGGAGCGGCTTATGGGGCTGCGGGAGCGGGGCCTCTCGGTGCCATACCTGCTGCAGGGGGAAAAGGCAGCTGTCACTGGCTGACCCACTGTTGCCTACCAATTCTTCTACACTGGAAGCTCATGGGGACTGCCCTGGGGACTGCGAACCTGAGACCCCAGGCCTTTCACAGACATGCACTGCACAGCTGCAAACAGTGAACAGGAGAAAAGGCAGTGTCATAGCCACAGAGCTTAACTAAATCCCCACAGAACCGTCAAGAATATATTCGTTCATTCTTAAAAGCGTCTCGTAGGGGTTTAGCATTAAAAGCTTATAATATGTTAATACCTTTACAATGACCCTAATGTGTGTACCCTTAATACTCAGCTAGGCCATCTCTGACACAAAAGTGACAAAGGCCACCTGTTTAGAAGAGATATTTTAGGGCTGTGATTCCTCACCAATTTTGCTGAAAGTTGCAGAAGTCAGAGAGATAAGAAATGTACCCAAATACATTTTAATCTGAACTGCCTCTTTCCCACTTGGTCTCCAAGCACCCCCAGCCTTTATGCTTTTCACTCAACAGGGAGGAGAGTGGAACAGCTTCATTTTTGTGCCCTTCAAATGCCAGACATATTTTCTGAGACATAATCAGTGGGAAAGAGTTATTTTCATAACTTGCACAGTTTCAATCGGATTTCATTATACAGGGCCTGTACCAACTATTGAACTACATAAAAATATATACTATTTTATAAGTGAAATCTGAATTAGGAAAGCCAGTGAAATAAGAGGGAAGGACACAGATAATGCTTCTTCTACTTGTAGGTTTACAGACTTCCAGCTCCAAACTTTGGAGAAATTTTACCTGTCCACTTCACGCAGCAGGTCCCTCTCCCTCTGTGAGTGGATGTCCTGGATTATAGCAGCCACATTCTTACCTGGTTTCTAATAAAAACAAAGACACTGTTTAGCACGCTGCCCTACTCTCTAAGCTGATACAGGTGATTTGTCCTTCAAGAAACAGTATCTGTTCTTCATTCAATTGTACTATAACTAGAAATATTTTGTTTCACTGTTGTAGTTACACTCTCTTTTGCAGTTGTCTTCTCAACAGCACGATCAAAGCAGTAAAATGATACAAATGGAAAATTTGCTCCATTACGTTGTAGCGCTCTCTCTTCATACTTGGCTGCTCTAACAGGCTTTGAAAACTAGCTTGTTCTCAAACCTTGTTACACAACCACTACAGAGCATTTTCTAGGAACTGGATCTGAGAGGAAACAAAAGAGACCATTTTTCTGATACAGAATCAAATATGTATAGCAGCCTGTCTCTGATCCTCTAGGTATGAACCGCCTTCTCTTGATCTCGAGTTACTAATTCTGGAGTACAGCTCTAAAGGACTATGTTTAGACAAGGAGAGCTTCAGACAAGCTAAGTGCAAGATGTATACTGGGGTGTTGATTACTCCTAGGTAGGATGCACTACACAGGCAGGAGTGCTTACAATTCCTCAACACTTGCAGCGCACACAGATGAGCAACATCATCATGCAGGAACTCAGCAGTCTGTAGCAGTATATAGCCCATGCATATTTCCCTCTTTGTATTTTTATTTGCTTGTTTTCTTATGCAAAGCAAGATAATTCCATGACCTGAAAAACTGTCATTGGAAAAGCAGAAAAATCTCTCTGGAATCTAGGTAAATTGTCACACTCTATCGTTAACTCCTGCCTCTCTGTCAAGATGCACAATCTCCACCCCCTGACATCTGAACCCCTCCCTGTCCCACATTAGGAAAGTCTGCCCTGATTTACTAACTTTTGGCAACTCCTTTTAGGTCTCCTTAAACTAGTATACACATACAGGAGAGAAAGAGGCTTTTCCAAAGGTCAAGCCCAACCATTCAATTTCCTTGATTTTTTTATTTTCCCAAAGGCTCATAAAAGGACCTTTAACATTAAATTGGAACATTACAGAGTTGTTCTATAAAATAACTTTGTGCTATGTTAGGTAATACAATATGGAGCTTTTAAGCTCTGCATTGCCAGTTCTGGTCCAAGTCACCATGAAATGAAATTACTCTCTTAGCATTACATGGCAGTATATAAGCCTCTATAAATACTTTCACAAGAGCAGTGATTTTTGGACATCACTCAAGTGTCCACAACAGAAGTGTCCCACACTCTACAGAAAGTCTAAAGAATATTGCTCTGGTTAGATCCTATGTTAAAAAAAAAAAAAAAAAAAAAAAAAAAAAAAAAAAAAAAAATCTTGGTTTATAACATAGATTATTCACAAGAAATAAAAAGAAATCATGTTGTTTAGTCCTGTTACCAGTGCTTGGTGTCAAGACTGTGCTATGGCTCAAGCATGGAAGCAGTGAAAAAAGCATTGTTCTGGGCTTAATGCCTGACTAAAAGGATAGAACCATCTTATTTTTGCTGACATGTTGTATCTTACACATGGTTGTGTTTTAGACCTTTGTTAGACCAAGCAATGTAGGGAGCCTGCTCACAAGGAAGCTCAGAAGGGAATTTTCAAATAATGGTATGAAAGGTTCCAAGAAAATAGGGTCTCTTGCAAGAGTTACAATTTAAAATAAGAGCAAGCTGCTAAGTGTAAAAAATTGACAATATACATTCATTAATTTATCTTTAATTCTTATCCCATAATATTAAAGCATTAATTAGAAATCAGTAATCAGCAACAACCTTTTAAAATGTATTCTCCAGACGTGCCATGGAAACTCACATAATCTGATCAGGAATGACCACCTTACCTTCAGCTGCAATTCCTTGTATCTTTTAGACATCCTAATAAGTAGCTTGTCATCATTTATCATAGCAGGTTTTTCTTTGTAGTACTGTACCATGGCTTGGGCTGCTTCACTGTAAGCCATTTCCAGAAAGGCCTAGCACAAATAGAGAGAACTTTACAATCTAATACATAATTAAAAATACAAAATATAAGAGAGAAAAGGCAGCACAATAAATTTTCTCTGGATTCCTCTTGTGCAAAATGTCTTGATAGTACAAAACTGGGTAGCTCTCCAGGCCTGAAGCTAAAATGGTAACACCCAGTCCATTTCTCAGTCTTTCTTTAACTGCAAATAATGGTTTCCAACCAGCTATTAAAGCCAATATGTGACCTTAGAAGCTGGTTCAGTTAAAAACCAAATGACTGGTACCTAATCTTTCTTGACTGGCAGTGTTCAAGGCCAGGCTGGATGGGGCTCTGAGCAACCTGCTCTAGTGGAAGGTGTCTCTGCCCACAGCAGGTGTTTAGAACTAGATGGTCTTTAAGGTCCCTTCCAACTCAAACTGTTCTATGATTCTGTCACTTTCTAAACATTAAAATCTCAAGCATTTTCCCATGGCATGGATTCTACATCCATCCATTTTGTCTGCTGCAGAAATGTGAGAGAAGATAGTCTATTCTTACCAGTTTACAACACTGGTACACTTAAGCTACTTAGGGTAGAGTTAAGCTACTATAAAGAAGAGTAGAAGTCTGAAAGTAACCCTAACAAATGGCTGAGAGAAGGCAGGAAGTAAGTAATTATTAAAAAAAAAATAGTAAAAGTACAGTTTCATTGAGATTGCCAGGATTTTTAAACAAGAACTTGTTTAGATGTGGTCATGTTTACATTCTCATCTACTTCAGTGACCACTAACTTTTTTTCACTTTGAGAGCGGGCTTTATATATTTAAGTTTCTATTACTAAATAAGAGGTTTCCTCCAAAGATTGTATTCATGTCTTCATGTCTTTATGCCAGTAGATATCAACATTGGTATCCCCAAAAGTAGAGTACCTGATTAGTAGATTTCATGAGGATATAGTTGGTGACCTTTCCAAACGGGAGGCCCAGGTTAATGACATCATTCTCTGTGCAGCTTCCCTCAGGGAGGTTGCAAATGTGGACAACTCGACCCAGTGTAGATTTCCTCTGAGGAAACTGGGAAAAAAAAAAACAACTCAAACCAAAGTTTTTGTGTTAGATATCCTCTCCGCTAGATTATATCTTACATTTCTGCAAAAAATGAAATATTCTGCCCTGTGTACCTCCTATTAAGAAAAAATATTCTTTAAAAACTTGCATTTTAACATCCTGTTTTAGAAGTACAAATGAAAAGGGAAATTTTTAGCTGCAGTAGAGGCTACTATGGAGTCTCCATCCTTGGACTTTGCAAAGTCCAGAGAGGATTTCTAGAAGGGAGACTGTCCTTCAAATAGGATCAACGATATTACTGCAAAAACCGACTGCTCACTGCAGTCCTTGCTTAATTTATGGATATTGGAAATCAGTTTAGGTGACTACATGGGTGTTCAGGATGGCAGAGACTAAATTTAAATTTAGCTCTTCTTCGTTGAACAGACTGGGCCAGGGGTAAAAGTGATCCCACTTAACTTGTGAGAGGACACACAGCTGCACCTGGGGTTAGAAAACCCACTACTTCCCCCTCTCACTGCAACAACACTCAGGAGGAGGGACTTCCCCTGGGGGGCACAGTGAGCACTGGACACTGGGCTGGCACAGAGCACTGGAGTGGGGATCACTTCCCAATGGTGGAAGTCTATTTTGGAGTGCTGGGGCAGTTCCGAATGAGCCGCCCATCTCCCTGGCATGGAAAGCAGGCTCTACATTCCCCGTGCAAAAGGCATCAGGGTACAGCCAGAGAGAAAGTTAATTTACCATAGCTAATGACAAGCAAAACATAAATCACATAGGATTAAATCTTTCCAGACTACCTCCATGTTTATGACCTCTGCATTAGGATTTTACTGAAGAAGTAACTCTACCTTCAATTAAAATTGTGCCATTCAAGGGAAGATGCA
Source organism: Hirundo rustica (assembly GCF_015227805.2). Taxonomy (NCBI): domain Eukaryota; kingdom Metazoa; phylum Chordata; class Aves; order Passeriformes; family Hirundinidae; genus Hirundo; species Hirundo rustica. Next base: position 26,377,525 of record NC_053457.1, on the reverse strand, counting down.
AATCATGTAATCTTGTGGGATCAAGTTCACCAGAGCCATTACAAATGTTTGGCTTGTCAGCAAGTTCACAAGTTACAGAGCTAATGTTATCTTATTTACACCTCCATCCTGCTGCCTTCCCTCCAGACCTCACCATTTAACCATTTGTGTATTTTTGCTGCATTAGGATGCTGCATTACACAGTGATCTGCTACTTAGCTTGCATCTCACAGAGCCCACCCAGGTGCATAACCTAAGTCAAAGAAGCGCAAAAGTGCAGAAGTAAGGTGTTTCGTTTTGTTTTGTTTTTGTTTTCTGGCAGAAAAATAACCAAGACCTGATCCTGAAAAAAAGATGAAGCAACTCAACTGCTATTGGACAGAAAAGGCAGTGATGTCTGCATGCAACTGCCAAGGCAGCATGTAGCACAGAACAGAAGAACACTACTACAGCTAGAGGAAAAGGAAATATCAAATGCAGTCCCAGTGTAAGAACACCCCAGGTCACCAGTCACCTTCAGTTTGTTTTGTTAGATCTGTAAAAGGATGTAAGAGTCTATTGGACTAGAAAGGCTCGGCTCTTCCCTGCCTTGGTCCAGAGCCCACGTTCCCACACACAGCCCTCAGTACATTAAATCAAACAACTGCAAGACGTTGCCACTTCCCCACAATTGGCAATGGCTTAAATTAAAATGCTATGCCATAAACCTGCTGTAGTTCTTGATTAAGAAGTGGTCACATACTCATGCCAGAAGCCAACAGGCTGTACCAAGCAATAATGTTGTCAGCTGATTGCAGTTAAACTGGATCCATTCATTAAACAGAGCTGTAAATCATGGCCAGAAAAGGAATATACACCTTCCGTATCTACAATCAGGAAGTTAGAGGAGCTGTTGTGCACCAGGTGTTAAATGTAATTTCAATAAGAGTCAAAGTTAACTTTCTTTGCAGCCGATGTCTACCAGGGGTTACCAAGGCAGCTGCATGGCTATTACAAAACACAATTTTTTTTAAAAAAAAATTATGCACAGCAGCAAAATGCACCTCATTTTATTTTCAATATTATTTCACCCATCCAATTTGGTGATTTTTTACTTCAGCTTGTTTTTTTTAAAAGTTCTTGTTGTTGTTTCTTGCTTTCCAAATTCTTTATCCCTTTCTTGAGCTTCACAGGAATTTTTTCTAAAGATAGTAAGAAACTGCCAATCTCATCCCTCCAGGGCTTATGGCTCTCCGTGCCCAAGTGAAGACTGGTAGCACTTGCCTTTTACAGAGGGATAGAGTTATTTGCAGATGGACAGCACAGAGCAAGCTCTTCCAGAAATCTGAACACTTTGTTTATGATTACACGCAGGGTCAAGTGTAATCTCCTACTGCTCAGTTAAATGGCAGCAGCTTAGCTGAAAGTGAATACTACCGTGCAAAGGTGTAATAAATTATAAGCCACCTGGGTTGCAGAGTGAATGACAGCTGGCAAACTCAGTCTTAACACCTCTAATATAGCTCCCTGTTCATCCAATAGGCTTCTGAAGAAATAAGGGATTTACAGCGTCCAGGAAAATCAAAGTTATTGTTTCTTTTATGTCTCAAAATACTGCAGGTCATTCAGAAGGAGGACTTCTTCAGGCAGCTTAAATGATAAATAGTGACAGATTCTAAAGAGAAATGACACTGGTATTAGCAGTAATTTCATTTGTTGCGAAGTTGACAGACATGATGAAAAGGAACATTCCTCTGCACCCACTGCTAGTCCACCTCTGACCTTGGAGGCAGCTGTCATGAGCAGCTCTGCTCTTTGCTTGCCTGCACTCACAGTGTCTGTGACAGGCAGAAGCTGAAACCCCTTCAAATAACCTCTTGCACAGTAAAACTGCACAGTAGAAAATGGGTTGGATTAAGGAAATCTGGGTCACCTTTCTGCAAGCAGTGCCTGACGTGAACTGAAGCATCACAGGGACACAACTCAGCCTGGCTTTCCAGAGTGTCTGAGACCACATCAGGAGAGATATATACATAAAAGTTAACAAGGTGAAAACTTGAACCCCTGGATTACTGCTGCTATTCAATGAACGCCCTAACATAAGTCCTTGGTGTGTCTAGTTGTGGCTTTCTGATATGTGATGAGTTTCATTTTAACCCTAACAACTTTGTATTTTCATTATGAACATGGTTTGCTTTTATTTGCCTTTTTTTTTCTTTTTAAAATGTTTCTGCTTTGTCAGTGTAAGAATCCCTTTTAACATTTGTTCTTTTTTCTGGCATTTTTTATTATAGATATAGGAATTCAAGTGTTCATTAGAGCAATATAACTGGAGACCTGCATTGAATGCACGGCAGGGACTAATAAACCTAAACCATGGAAGGCTCCACATCAAAGCAAACTTGCTGAAAGGCTACCAGTGACAGCAGAGGATATAAATACTACACTAAAATAAACCAAGGAAAAGTTAATCCAGTATAATGAACAGATATGGGACCTCCAGGCGAATAACAGTGAAGCTGCAGCCACTGTCTTTGCCACTATTGCAGCCTGGGAGAAGGGCCTCAAGAGAGGCAGGGAGCAATTGCTACAAGTAAATAACCAGAGAGACAGAAGGTTGCTTGATGGGGTCGATACTGAAGGTAACTGAAAACTAATCCAAATCTCCATTCCAAGATGAAGCTGACCTTTCTGGGTCAAAAAGACTCAGACAATGGGGGGAAAAAAGGCAATGGAAAACACAAACCTATTTACCCACCTCCCCAAATAACTCTGACAAGCGAACAACTTTTAACATTGGAAAAAAAAAACAAAGCAAAACAAAAAAATACAATCAAGTTCATATTTGGTCAAAAGCATAAAAAGAATGGCAGGGAAGTTGAAATAACAGAGTGAATGTTCAGATTACTGTCTAAAAGAAAGCCTTCAGGGCTTTAATTCCAGTAAGGAGAAGTGGCTTCTACAAGAATCTCAACACAGACATCAGTTTGCTTAGGTACTCACTCTTACCCCTGATGGAGGAGAAGAAAATGTAGGACCTGGCTGGCCAAAGGATCTTGCTGGTGTGGAGATAAAAGATGCGCCAACATTTGGTGGATAATCTAAATGGATTACACACATTTAATTAAAATCTTGGCTCATATTAATTGCATTAATGTGCTCAGTAAGCAATGCCCCATTTACATAATAAGTAATTTCACAGCCTCTAGACCAAATTATACACTGTTTTGTTGTAGTATGAAAACAAGTTATTGTTTGAAAGAAAAATAAATTTATATTTCAAAGGGCATAGTATTGGCTTTCATTCTTTTTTGTGCAGAACTCAAATTTTTTTCTTGGAAACTTATATCACATTTTGTTTTAAAAATGCAGTTCTCCTCAGAGACTAGTTTCCCTTTCAGTTAAAAAAAGTATTTTTAACTATTGCACATACAAGTATTCACCTTCGATGCTAGATGGATTGAAAACTGCTGCATTATTTGGTGACAAATGCAATGTTCCATCTGCTGAGCTTAACATACACCGGATACCAGTGCTGGAAAAGAAAGAAAAGAACTTTAGGAACATGCATGATGTGCCAAAAATATTAAAATTTAATTGTTATGCAGTAAACTCCCAGTGGAAAACCACTGAAGTAAGAGATACTCTGTAAGGAATTCAGTTTGAAGCATTCACTGAAAAATAATACTTACTTATCTGAAAAAGCCATACATTTTTGGATGTGAAGACTTCCCTTGATGTGCTGATCCCAGTCCTATGTTGAAACAAAGAGACGATGAACACAGGAAAAATCCTGAGACAAATTTACAAAATATTATGCCCCCATGCAGTTTATCTTAATCTAAAAGCAATACTGAGATGTTGAAGATGGAACTGTGTGATGTAAGCGCACCTTCCACCACTGCATTTACAGATTCATTATTTGAATGTTAAATTATCAGTTTACAAAAGGAAACCTTCTCTGTATTAGCTTTTAAATTCGGTATATTTCTAGTAATGAAGTTATTTCACTCTTGCTGAAGACCTCATCCTGCAAAGTGCAAAGCACTCTCAACTCCTGCAATGTCCATAAAGAAGGTGTTCAGCATTCAGGACAACCATGACAGTGCTTATTTCACCAGATCAGCAAAATTTGTCAAAGTACATTTAACTATTTACATTTACATGATCCAGCTGAGGCAGTGCATTAAACACCAACTAACAGATCCCCTGAAACTTACTGCAATGGCATTTCCCCTATCCTTTTTAAGTGTTTAATGAAAAAAAAGAAATGCCCAGCATGCCCTAGACAGGGGCTACTTCAGCCCAGCCCTGCAAACTGCAGTAAACAAAGCAAAACTTTTTGCAAGGAGTCTCTAAAATTAGAGTAAAAAGTAAACATTAAAGCAAATATATTCAAATATCCCAATTTCCCAGGGTGTGTAGAGATCAGGTACTATTTAATTTGCTGGCCATTTTCCTTCCTGCATACATGCTGTTATAATTTTATTGTCAGGCCACCATCAAGATGAGAACACATGCCTTTGTAGTTAGGTGCTGGTCCTGTGATGTGACAGAAAAGGTCATGAGGACTTGTTGAGCAGGGCTCACCACGAGGCCAGAACAACCATGGATGGCTGTGAAGCTCAGAGGGCCCCTTAAGTGGCCTTCTCCAGACCTGACCTATATAACATGACCCACAACACACTGCCTGGGAAACTGCAAAGCTGTTTCTTGAGGGTGAGGTTGAATTTGGAGCTCTCTTGGCAGTATGAACAGAGAAGTGAGAGAGAGCACAGTCTGTACCACATGTGATGAGCAGCTTCTTGCTTTCAGGTCAAAGTCCCTGGGGACCTTGAGCACTAAATTCTCCTGTGGGACACAAGGAAGAAAATATTCCTACATAGGAATAGTCAAAATAATTTTATCCAAAAAATGTGCTGGTTTGTTTAAGCAAGTTGCTTCCATTAGGCTGTTAGGAGGAAGCCTTTGAGATCAGAAAAGGAGAAGCAAATGAAACTACAGATGTGGGGTTGCAACACTGGCTTGAGTATAAGGGGGATCAGCTTCAAGCTCTGGGCCCATGAGGTGCACTATGACCTCAGCTCAGACCTCACATTTCTCACATCAGTGCTGCAATCTCACCATCTTCCACGGCAGGATGTGGAACAAAACGGGATCTCAAAGCCCCAGTAACTGCCACGAAACAGATGTCCCATACCCTCAGCAAAACTACGGCCCTTTGTTTCTGCGTCTCTCAGGGCACCTCTGTGGCGACGGACACTGGCAGTGAGGGGTGCCATGAGCTGGTGGCCAGCTCAGTCACCTGACAGCCTGTTCAAGGGTCTGAGCTGTGCCCAGGGACGCCCTCAAACCACTCACCTTCAGATCGAAGATCTTCTTGTCGCACAGGGCGCAGATGTGGGGGAAGTGGAGAGGGGCCACGCCGCGGAGGTCGCCAAGCTGGTGCGGCAGCAGGGAGCGGGTGGGCAGATCGGGCGTGCCGCCACCGCGCTCCTCCTTCTGCCTCATGCGAGGGCTGCCGAAGCTCTGCGCGCTGTGGTTGAGGCGGCCGAAGGCGGGGGGGGCGGCCGTGCTGAACTTTGTGTCAGGTGTCGGCTCTTCGGGGTTGTACAGCTCGTTTCTTATTTCATACTGCTGCTGACTCGCTGACGGCCACAGGCTGTCGCCGGGCATGAGGTCAGGCTTGTTTTGGCTGGGGAAATTAGGGATATTTTCCCACTGGTTGCTTGTACTGCTGCCATGTAAGACGGGGCCGGGATCTCCTTTCGGATGGGAGCCCGCGTGTGGGTCTCCGGAGAAGGCCCGCGCTGCCCCGTGCTGTGCCGCTGCCCCGTAGGACTCCTTGGGAAATGTCGCCGCCGCCTCGTGCTGCAGCTGGCCGGGAGCCCCGAAGTGACCCTCGTAGCGCGACCCTGCTGCTGAGGTGGCAGCGTGGGTGCCACCGGCGAGGAAGCCGTGCTGGCCGGACTGTTCCCCCTCCGAGGCGAACGCCTGAGAGGTGGCAGTGACGACGTTTTGCTTGTTGTACTCGTAAAAGCCCCCCGCAGCGGTAGCTGTGGAAGCGCCTGCCTTGTTGAGACCCACCACCACGGGTTGCTGGCCGGAGGTCGGAGCCATGACGCTTCCAAAGGGATTCATGACAATTGCGTTGGGGCCCTGGGCCTGGACTGCTCCCAGGCCTCCCCCCGGGGTGGCTAAGGCCGGGCTCTGGGCAGGAAAGGCAATTCCAGCAGAGGGGAACCTGGTGCCGGCCATGCCGGGCCCCTGGGGCGGGCCTGCGGCGTGGCCCTGCGGGGCGTTCATCACCGTGGGGTGCCTCAGCTGGTTGAAGAGTGGCTGGGACATGGCCACTTTGGAGAGCACCTGGTTGAGGACGGTGGCAGCGGCCGGGTTGTTGGTGACGGCGGTCTGAGCCAACTTCAGCCTGTGGAGCGTGAGCTGTGCCTGGAGCTGCGCCAGCTGCAGGCTCGCCGGCGAGGGGAGCAGGGGGCTCGGGGCGCCGACAGAGAACGGACTCTTCTCCAGGAGCTTGGCAGCGCTGCAAAGGTTCAGCATCCGGGTTAGCCAAATTCACCCCACGCCTACCTACGCTCACCTCCTGTTAAAGCCCAGCATGGGATGCACAGCCGCTTCCAGAGATTTAGCGTATCCAAACCAAGGGAAAGCGGAGGGGTGATTGAGAATGTATCCACAGTGGGCCATCTTCCCTTCCAAATCTGCTGTGCCTCTCTTTCAATCAAAAACTTAATTGGTAGACAGCTATGCCAAAGATCTTGCTTTAAAACCCTGATTTTATCCCTCATCAGACTCTGGATCAGAGCTTCAACTCATTTTAAGTACCCATAGGAATTATGCTACTAATGAAGACCAGGAATGGAGGCCATACAGGCCCTCCCACAACATACCCAAACCAGCAATTTCCCCCCTTTTCTGTACTTCATGCAATCTCCAGCCTCCTTGCTGAGACAATCACTGATCCTGACTGATTTTGTGGTATCACCATTATTCCCTTTTCTCACAAAGATGTGAAGAAATGGACACCAAATGAGATTTTAAAGCCAGCCTCACAGGTATTTCCCACCTAGCACATCTGGCTGCATAAAGTAAGACAAAACATTCCACGTGCATTTATTTTAATTGTTTACAGTTCTTGTGTCATTTATCTGCACAGCAGCCTGCTCTGTAACAAAGCCTATAGTTTCCCTGCTGAGCAAATGCAAATATAGAGGAGGAAGGAAATGGAATGAGAAGTAAATACAAGCAGGCTGTCCTGGAGTTTTCCCTGTTCAGCTGGAATATAAGACAAAATTTCTGCAGTGCCAGCTAGTGAAAATCAAGGTCTTTATTCTTCCTAGAAATATGAGGTACACTGAGTGTTGTCCTTCAAGTCTTATACATGGGATGAATAAATGACTGAATTGCCTGCTTGAATTCCAGAGCTGGGAAAATAGGAGATTATTTTTTTCAGGCATATGGTGGATCCTTGCTTTGGGAAACACCTTTAAGACATCTCACCAGTTCACAGCACCACCACCAAACCATCATACCATCATTTTCATCCTCCTACTGGAAGAATATTATCCTTCGCTTTCCACCACCTCTGCTCACAGGCGGCACAGCTACTCAGCGCATTACAAATGGCTGTTCATTCTGGCAGTGGGAGCAGAGAGCACTCACAACAGGGATGTAGTCCAAAGCTCAATTAATTTATATTGTAAAAATGTATTGAGTTTCAATTGAGGCCTTTCAAAGTAGCAGGAACTATGCATCAACCACCACGCAACCCTCACTGTTAATAATTGACCAATTTGCTAAACTGCATGGATGAAGCTGTAGTTAATGATAAATGTCTTGTCAGCATGCTACATTTGAAAACCACAAATTAGGAAAACATCTGCTTAAATCCAGAGTATGACTAAGAGAAAATGAATGGGTTTCATATTTAACATTTAACTTCCACTAGCAACTGCAAGGCACATCTGTCTCCCAAAATACAAAACACCGTTTGGATAAATGCATCACTATGTAATGACACGACTCCCTGCCAGCACAGGCTGACACCAGTGCTCAGCTTCTGAGCTGAGGTGCCTTTTATTTTCCCATGTGGTTTCCATCACTTACTCTCTGACTTGCACTTACAATCCATTTGCTGCGAATTTGATTATGGATGAGAGTCAGGGCGCAAGTACAGTCAAAACAGCACGGAAGGCGAAACAAACCCCAGCCCAGGAGATCCTGAGGACCCACAGAAGCTGCTGAGGAGTGCACGTGGTGCGAGGGGCTCAACGAGCAGGGGTGCCACAATGGCACAGGCACCGGAGGCCATGGCACGGCCTTGTGCCTAGGCTATACTGTGCCACCACCAGATCGAGTGTCCTGACAGTGGGCTTTCTGGCATTTACCACAGTCCTGACAACTCTTTCATTTTACAGCTAGTTATACCCTTTGTTCTTTAAGTAGCTGCAAAACTCATCTAAAAACTTGTACAAAGCATGCAAATAAGATCTGCCAGTGGTCTCAAAAAGAAAAGCCAGCAGCATACAATGCTTTCAGCTCAGGAGCCACAGATGACTCCTGTTCCCAGCGATCTAATTCCACTGGGCTGCAAGCCCACGCAGCACTGTGCTTATCCCAACAGCTGCAGCCACTCCCCAGCTCCGGTGGCTAGCTACCTGCTGGACACAGGCACAGGCTCCCTCTCCAGGGAAACCATCTCGCTTGACACTGCCACAAGCCCTGAAGCTCCCCCTGAAGCCTCCTCATGTTTTGACCAAGTTTGGAGCACTGTTTCCAAGAACCTGTACCCCCGGCTGGGCATGCCCTGGGTGCTGGCTCTCCTCAGCTCTGCCCTCGTTCCTGGGCTCTACTGCTGGGTATGGGGAAGGCAAGGGCAGGAGCGCCCTGCCCAGCTGCACTAGAAATGCTCTGGTCACTTCATACCAACAGCCTTTGGACCCTGCTGCAGAGCAGGGCAGCACCAGCTCCCTGTGCCTGCCAGCTTCATCCCTGGACTGCGAGCCAGCGGTCCAAACCAGAAAAATACTAAGGCTGTGGAAAATCTCACCGAAAATGAATGTTGTATGAAGAAGCCACAGCCTCCAAATCCACTTAGAGAGGGACAGAATAACAGGGAGCAGTTGTTCCCATGCACCAATAGGTTTGTGAATGGCCGAACTTTCAAAATCCACGTCTGTTATGAATCTCCAGATTTCAGGGCGTTTCAGGTTGCAAAGTTTATCCTCCCACAGCAGGAACAGAATATTTTATCATCTAACCAAGGCAAAGAAGGAAGTGCTTGTTCTTGGGTCAGTGGGGAAGCAGATATGCAGATGGAAGGTTGGAGAAGAGCTGTACATAAAGCATCTTTTAGAGAAACACCCAGATTTGAGGATTTCTGTTCTGCTGTGAAATACACGGCACAGGAGATCCACCGGGCCAGCGTGCACAGCTTTGAAAGTTTCTTTCTTTCTATTCTACCACCAGAGAGTTTATGTATTTGATAACATAATTTCGTAAATAATCTTGCTACAGGCTTTCTAACCTCCTGGAAAATGCAAGCACAAGGTGAGGAGAGCACTCAGCTAAGGTATTTTGTGGGTGCCATTCCCCATTTGGACACACGCACCTCCCACCCCCAGCTCATCCTCACGTTACCAAAAAGCAGCCCCCACCTGCTCGTGGGGGGTCTCTGCCACAAGATGATTGAAAGCAGCTGAATGAAGTTCTCATTCTCCATCAAGCACTCAGGGAATTGGCCTGCGTCAGACAGAGTTAGCTCTCTCCCGTGCAAAACATTCCCGATTATAAGGTCAGCAATGTAAAAAGTAAACAGAAGTTGTCCTCTGCAATTATTTATTTAACACCCTCTGTACAGCTGGCCTACACCAGCGCCACTAGGAACAGAAAAAATGGTTTTGCTTTGCTAAAATAATGACAGGCAGGAGTGCTGCCACACAGTTTCGACAAAGAAATCCAGAGCCCGGACAAGTTTTCACACAGCTCTGAGAGACAGGAGTTGAAGTTGTACATTGATATCGCAGCACTCACAATGGGATTGCAAACACTGGCAAGGTCGTATCACCATAAATCAGTTCAGCCCACCTGCTATCCCTGTAATCTTTATTATGCTTTTAGTATCCAGGAGCAGTGTCAGAGGTAAGGTATCTAGATGGCTGGATTACTTGAGCAATCCTGTCTACCAGAGTGATGAAAAGGTTGACCACAAAACATGTCTATTAGAACAGACCAACAACCTGGAGCTTGATTTTCAACTGACAAAATGAAGGGTTTTAAAAGGCTGCCCAGCACCTTTCAATATTAGGAAAGAAAAAAATCTGAACTGATAATTTGATGATCTGAGTTGCAACTATTTCTATACTCACAAATATTTGAAATGCTGCGTAAGGTGTGGATTTGAACACTTAAAAAAAAAAAAAAAAAAAAAAAAAGGACTAATTCATAGCAGTGCAGAATTTTTCTTGTATCTTCCGTGAATTTTGCATATCTTCTAAGATTTTTGTATTCCCTGCCCTGAGACATGTCTTTACATATAATTACACCAACCTGCCAAAATATCTGCATGAGAAATTTTTTATAATTTTTGTTCCAAAAAGTGCTTTCCTTTTTCCCAAGCAGTCTGCATTACTGTGTTAAAATTTCATAATTAAAATGACAAGGATGTTAACATAGCCAAGTATCCTAAACATATCATCACTCTGCATTAATACCGTATAGATTTGAATGTGTACACTGGCATGCTGATTTTTCTAAAGCTGCTTCTGAATCAATTTTTTTAAGTTAGCAAACTTTAAATTTATGAACCAGGACTCCTGAATACACCACACAGAACCATTTCCTAATTATGCAAATCATTCTGTTATGCAGAAATGTGAACATCCCTTCCCTGTAATGTATCGTTTATGTGAAACATATTGGGCTGCCTACTCTAAACTCATTCAAAACAATTGCCACTGTACTAAAAAGGCAATAAAAATGCCTTAAAAGTATACAAAACAACTGTTTGATGATGGAGTTGGCAGGATATTAGGGATAGATGTAATTTCAAATTAAAATGCATCATTTGACAGTACTTCATTAAAATTACATGTTCGTATGTGAGGACAGAATCCAGCCTCTTGAACACAAGGGAACTACAATGTTGTATTTCAAACACTGGTAGGAGTAAAGACAAAGTTCAGCAAACTCCACAACATATATTAATTATAATAAAAATTAATTAACATTATTATATTTAATATAATGCTGTTTTGCTGATCCCATTAATATTACAGGGTCTATATTCCCTTCTGTTTGTTGAATAAACCCAGCATTTATACCAACAAAGACTGGAGCACTGGTTAAAAAATGAACTCTGGAACTTTTTCCTATACCTTAGGTTGCTTCTGGTTAATACTAAATAACTGTTCACTTTCCCTTCAGCTCCGTAAGAAGGGGCTTTTTTTTGTTCATTTGTTTGGGGGTTTTTTTGTTTAAGTAAAATGAATTTCTTGGTTAGAAAAGCTTGGAAAGACTGCTGAAAGGAGAAAACTCTTCACTTTTATAGTTTAAGCTCAGAAATCATCTACCACCAAACTTTTTTTTTTTTTTTTTCCCCTTAAGTTCTGGTTAGAAATGATAAAAAAAAAAAAAGATCATGTTTCCAAGTAAGTTCAGCTAATGATGGGGAACACTAAAAACCTTAAGCTACTTTAATACATGCATAAGCTGCAAGTAAAACCCTTCTTATTCCAAGTAACGATTTCTAAAGCCTTCCATTACACTACTGAGAGAGGAAAATAAAACACCAGCCAACGTATACACGCGCTTTGCCAAGGGAGTTTTGCATGTTTGGCAATGCTAAACTCTACTATCCGGACAATTATCCAACCTAACAGTTATCTGCAAGATGCAAACTAAAATGTTATCACAGAGCTGCTAACCCTGATGTTTACAAAGCTAACGGGAGTTAAGTGCTTGCCTCCTACCCAGAGTCCTTCTGCTTGTGTGAAACTTTCAAGCCAAAATGTTCTCTTGCCAGGCAATTTTCACTGAGAAAGGAACAAGATAAAAGGCAAAACACAGTAGCTTTGTCTTCGATAACCGTTCTTTGTTGTGATCACAGAAATAAAATTGGAAGTGATCTTAGGAGGATGGTTAGACCAGTTCCTGAAGCGGGATCAAGCTGATCTCAACCACTCGGGATATAGTTGTTTAATTTGCTCTTAGGAAGCTTCTTTGGTGGATAGTTCATGACCTCCAGGGATAATTAATTGCTCAAATCCCCTTAATTTTATAAAACTCTTCAAAAGCCAATGGTGGCTGTCAGCTGACACCCTAAGCCCATCTTCCCATGCACACAGAGAAAGGCTTCTCTTACCTTCCTGCAGCTGCTGCTATTATATCTTCTCTGCAATCATCCCAGCTCCTTTCTCTACACATTTTGTGTGCCACATTTGTTTGCAATCCCAGGCTTTTCTTTATAACACGACAGCGCTGTGGTTCTCTGTTACACCCAACCCCTTTCCTGAAGGGATATTGCCCAGATATGCTGGTTGGGAGGAATCTCAGGAGTTCAGCTGGTCTGATTTCCCACACAATAAGGACTAGCTCAGTCCTTGCTTCTTTTGACTGTCCAATGGAATAATTGTATTACCATTTTATTTTATCCACATCAATATTGCATCCACATTATGGCAGATCTGGTTTGTCAGGATTAATCTGAATTCCCATGGTGCCTCCAGACCACTTGTAAATCCTCTCCTCTTGCCTCCAATTGCAGATTTAATGGATACTTTGCTCATCCAAGCTATCACTGAAGGTGTCAAATAAACTAAGGACTGGTCCACATAAGGAAACCACGGTGCGTTTTCCATGTGCTCTCCAAACACCAGTAAGGTGTTCAAGCACATTATCCACCTTGAAGCTCTGCTTTGCATTCTTAGGAGACTGTTTTTTACTCCCTGACAGTTACATCTGCTAAAAAAAAAAAAAAAAAATAAAAAAAAAAAAAAAGAAAAAAAAATCATATTTGCAAGAATAAAAGAGTGGATCACCTCTGGTGAGTATGATTTCTTGCTAACAACTCTTGCTCTATACGTCTGGGGAAGTTGTATCGGATTGTTCTTTAAAATCAATGACACGTTCTGGCTTCTTTTGCAACAACGTTTGTTTCTGTCTCATTCTAGTTGCTTTCAGTTGCTGAATCCACTGCCATAGAAAACAGTTGGCACTTGCAACACAAGAATAATACCAGATACCAGCCAGGTCTGCGCTGACCATCACATTAACTGTGTCTGTTACTCAGCACATGTTTTATCTGGAAAATATGCTTCTCATGTTGTGTGGAACTCCAGATTGCATGCTAGGCATATTTCTGCTTTCCCCCATGTAATGCATCTCTCCATAAATATTTAGTTAGGTAATGTTTAGCTCTTTTCAAGTAAGGCACATAGTCTAGCAAATGTACTACCTAAACCCAAGGCTCCAAGTCATCATTTCCAAAAGCTGGGAAAGTTATCATATTGTTTCATGATATTTAAATGTTGTTTGGCTTTGATGATGTGCCACAGTACGTCAAAGATGTCTCTGAGCATTAATGTGCACATAGGAACACTGGTCTATATTTTAAATTTCAGTAGGCAGCCATACTAATTCCTTTAGCTATACTGCAAGCACCTAACTGCAATCTAGCTTCCCAAGGAAATGTAATCTTTTATTTACTGAAATTAAAGAACTATATTTTCTGAAGTGTATTTTAAATGTACGCTAAAACCTGTCAGAAACAGCTACAGCACCAGATCAGTGCCCTCGGTAACAGGTCGCAAAGTTCTAAATTAGCGGAGAAATCACGTCACGGTTTTGTGGAGCTTTCAGGGCGTGCTGCGGCAGCCTGGCAGTGCCGTGCTGCCTGTGCCCGCCTCCCCAGCACCCTACCTGCAACAGCTCTTGTCAGCTACGCTTCAAATATCCTTTACTGACCAAAGTCCTGGTTGGCTGGATGATCCCTGCAAACCAGCATTCCAGCAGGGGTCCTGGAAGGAGGGGTGTTGGGAGACCCCAGTAACTCGGGTCCCCAGCAGCCATGGGCCTGCGCAGACGGCGGTGTCGGGGTGCGAAGTGCCCGTGTCCCAAACCCCTCCTGCTCCGGCCCCAAGCTGCCAACAGAACAGCCCTGCGGGTTTGTCTGGGACCGAGGAGCACAGAAAGCCTTTTGGGGAGTGAAAAGCGGGAGTAAAGGTGGTATGGATCATAATGCAAACCCAGAGGGTGAACAAAAAGGCAGGGACAAGGATTAGCATTGGCAGAGCCGGGTAACTCTGCCGGGAATCAGGCAAGCGGCTCCAGCAGATGCACCCCGGCTCTGGGGTGCTGCTGCTCTCCTCTCGGAAAAAATAGAGTTCTGGGAAGAAAGGATCTGGAAAGCTTATTTTAATGTAATGAAGAAAAGAAAATGCAGACTTTAAAAAAGAAAAAAGAAAAAAAACAAGCAAGCAAGCAAACAAACAAACAATGAGTCAGAAACCCTTTAAAGGTTTTCACATAAGCATATAGACAAATGCCGAACCGAAAAATAATCCTTGACATATAGTATTTACTACAAGAGATATTACAGTAGTATCTCACCACACCTCCTGCTAAAGTGTTCTCTGCATGGCATTGTTAACCACTACAATAATAATAAGTTCCAATATATCAATATCTTGCGGTGCCTGGAGGCACAGCTGTTTTCATTTGTATGTTGAAAGTAGGAGCCATAATGTGGTAGGCAGATAATTCCTCATTTGAATAAGCCATTTCTATTTCACAGTAATGTAAGCCAATATGAAAGCCCTTTTACCAAGGTAATATCTTCAGTTTGTAGACAGGAAAATGACATATAACTGTGGAAAGAGTAGAGTACTAAAAAGATTTTTATTTCTAAAGTAGCTTCATTTGTGTTCAAAGAAAGGATCGCCATTCGGGGAGGAAAATAATTAAACTCTCCTTTGATTTTTAAATATTAGTGCCAACAATATATTCGAAAAGTTTAATGAAAAAGCATATTAGTAAACTAAGTCTGTGGCAGAACACTACTGACACAGGCTACAGAAATCACATGCAAACCTGAGCTCTTCTGCTTGTACCCTAGGGCAGCCAAAAAGTGACAGCTTGTGACAAGTCACCCAGGAGCATCACAATCATTTCAGCATTAATCTAGTATCACCATCTCCCCCTAAAAGCTGTTTACATGCTATGTGCTACTAACCAACACAGCACATAAGTGCACGAGCAGAAATGCTGGAATAGCTCCTATCTGAAGTGGCCGAGATGATTTACTTTCTCTTTACTGCTAATGTTGAAATGTTGGCAATTTAAAGTAATAAATTAAAAAAAAGAAAAAAACAAAGCCCCCAAAACATCAGTTATTTTTCAATCAGATTTATGATTGGAAAACCAGAACCTCTGTGGATTTCCTGATATATATATATATATATATATATATATATTACACAATTATATACTTCGGCCTATTTTTCCTTTTATGCATATTTTAAAACCACATAAATGTTATAAATTCGTATTGTTTAGGTACTCACACATGCCACTGGTGTATATAAATTATACATGAGCCTTGTGAAGCCCCAATCTAATTCAGCTGTTACTGAAGCATGCTGCAAAGCCTTTCCTGATTTCACTGTAGCAAGAGCATGCTCCTGCATCCCTTTTTGGTTATATTTAATTTAAGCATAAAACATCAAAGAAGTTTGCTTTCTTTCCATGATCTCTTTGAAACCAGCCTTTAATACTAGGCCATAATATTCATACTGTTACACAGATGTAATACGCAGTCTATTTTAGCCTAGAAGCTCTCATTATTGCTCACTGTTTTCTTTAATGCACTCCAATTTCTATGCTAAACAAATTTAATGTGAATCTTAAAAGATATATAGGAAGTTTTCTTTAATTTTATTATGTTAGAGGGCAGCAGTTGTATGAATCAGACCTGAGCATGTTTCTTCTGGCAGAAAACAGCCTGTGCCAGAACTGTTGCAACTCTTTGGCTTTGAAAAGTTTAATTTATTGTCTTGAATAATAAACTGCCTTTCAATCAACCTTGTGAAACAAAACATAAAACAGGACTGTGCTTAAATCTTGAACAGGAACCAAAAGAGGTTTCCAAAAAAGAAAGAAAATTGGAAGAGGCATTTTGTATTAAATAGCATCAATTATTTTGTTCTCTCTTTCTGTCTGCCTTCAGTATTAATTAGGAGTAACTGACAGTTAATATGCTCCAAGCTCTGCACGGTAAAATTGATTAGTATACTAAGACAGAAAATAAGAATCAGTTTTTGATGAAAAATATCAGGTTTCAGAGCACTGCATGTGGCAGCTGTGAGGAAGGAAAAAGTGTGAAGATATTAACCTATCCCCAACACTGAGCTGGGCATTTGCCCAGTCCTGCTGACAGAACTGTCAATGGAGACGGCCGGCCACTACTTTTTGGTTAAGTACTGCCTTATTTCCTCTTAATTTTTGCCTAATGGCTCGTCCATTTTTACTGTAATGCACATGCTCTGCTCAGCAGCTATCATCTAGAAGTCTAAGAAGCTTACATGACTGAAGAAAAATAAGTTTTACTTATCCCACAGGCCTGCACAGCAGATGTTACACCTTGTGTTATTGATGTATCTTTTAACTGCAAAACACCCCAGCACCCAGATTCATTTTTTTGTGTGAAAAGACATCTAAGAAAGTTATTACTGCTACTGCTTTAAAAAAAAAAAAAAAAATATATATATATATATAATATTTTATTTAATAATATCATGTTTATTTACTAGGTTTTACTTTTGAAAATAAAAAGCTCTCTTGAAGTATAAAGTATTAGTTATTATAAAACCCCCCAAAACAAAATGACAAAACAAACAAAAAATAATAATGTGGTTTTTTTTTTCTTTTTTTGTTCCAAAGAACTCTATTCATAGCCTAATGCAGGCATTTCCAAATTCAAACATCTTTGAAATATTTTGAGTTCTTTCACATTTTGCAAATAATTCTTTGCCCACTGGTTGTAAACAGCACTAATATAATTCTGCTTTGTGCCTACTAACACGCACTATGAGGCTTATTACCGGGTGGTTAACCATGGCAAATCAATAGGATACAATTGGGTGTGGAATGTCTTTTAAAGTCTAAAAGCCCTTTATTACAAAAAGCTAAGCATGATAAGAAGCTACTGCCCAAAGCAGATCGTATCTTTAATCTGAAATCCCAGTTAGCTCTTGCCGCCAGAGCTGCATTTCCCTGTCTTTTCCCTTCATTACGGAAAGAGCTGGACCTCAAAATTAAATTTTAAAGATCGCTAAGATACTCCACTTGGCATATTAGCGTCCCTCTTTGCTGAGAGGACGGGGACACAGGCGTTTCGGCACGGCGGTGGGTGGACACGGGTGACACGACGTGATCTTACCTTCTTGCAACATGAAGGGCTGCCGGGAGCAGCGAGCTGGTGCGGAGGGAGCGCGGCCAGGAGCCGATGTCAGCGTTGTGCACATGCCTCCCGGTAACATCCCACTGACATTCTACCTGCTCTCTGCACCCCGATTATTTACAAGCTTCCTTCCAGAAAGTCACAACTTTAGGAACGAAAAAAAGCCACTCCAAATGGAGGACTGGAAGGCGGATCACGTGGCCACCAGGAGCCGGTCCTGTTGCATTACACGCAGCAAGTGCGGATGGCAAACAATATCGGTTGATGTTTATGCCATATGTTCTCGATCTCTTCACGTATCAGCACCAAAATCCTGTTTCTGTGCAGTGTAATACCACAGGATCCTACTGGGAAGAGGGTCACAGTTTAATTAGGCAAACTGCGGAAAAAACACGGCTCACTAATGAAGGCTGAGGGAGACTGAGTTTTACAAAGCAAGCCCTTGCTCTGGAAGGCAATAAAGCATTACCCCGATGAAGTTCTAACAGTTTCTTAAAATACGCACTCACATACATCACATTTTATTCCCTGAGCAATTTGTCCATGTTTTGGCTGGCTGCTTCCTTAAGACAGTTGAGGTTTTGAGGAAAGACATTGCTGATATTTGTTACCTCGAGCAGTATTAACGCTCAAATCAGATATCCGCCTGCTCGGAAACGTTCAGCGAAAGAAAAAGTCACCATCCAGCACCAATCCACTGCCCCAAAAGCGTATGAGCACTGACCTGTGCCACGGGCACTGCTGGAACCCCAAAGCAAGAGCGAGAGGTAACGCAGAGCCCGCACACGCGCATGCAGCCTTCGGCGAGTTATCTCAGCAGGCTTCGTCTTATTGCTGATCTACCTTTTCCTTGAAAACCAAAGCTTTCCAAGAACAAATTTTTCACTTTCATAAACCCAAATATATGATATCTTACAACTGGGTGGCAAAATCAAGGATCTTTTCCATATTTCATATCATTAAAAAATTAATATAGACAGAAAACCTTCCATTTTGCTGTCTCTGCTTCTACCATGACATAGTATATATGTCAATTAAGAAACAAATTCTATTATTAAGAAATAAATGAGTGGTTCTCTCATATCCAAAGATGAAAATAAGGCAAATATTCCTATTTTGCCACAAGAACACGAGTCTCTTCAGCCTATGAGATGATGTTTCTTACAGCAAGAGCTTGCTAAACTTCCTTTTTCCAGCATTAGTCTGGAAACCTTTCGCAATAGCACTGGCACTCCGTATGTGACATGATCCTTCTATGGAAGATGCCATTTCCAAAATTACCTTGCAGTAAGGCAAACCACAAACTAAATCAGTCTGCAAGTACACACCTCTTACCTTCAAAAAAAAAAAAAAAAAAAAAATATATATTAGAATCCTGCAATACTTCACACTCACTCAAAGTGGACTGGAAGGCTCTCCATCCATATTTTTCTAATTTTTTCTTGCCTTATTTCTTCCTGCACTGCATCAGAGAGCTCCCCCTGCCCCTCAAAAGGAGAAAACTATTGTTCAAGTTTTTGGCTCCTCTCCAAATATAAAACCCCCAATGTTTAAGAGATGGCAAAGACCATGACTGAGAGGGGAAAGGCGCCTAACAGGTGGTCCAAGGGGGTTCCTTCACACATACAACTCCCATCAGGAAACAGCGTAAAATTCAGGGGAAGGAGAAGGAATTAGTAGAAGCTGCAGGGCTTTTCTACAGCCTGTCACATCTCCCCCCCGGCACAGGCGTCCTCATGTTCTGCTCTGCATCTGCATTCCATTAAACGGGGTGAAGAAACACAAACCAACTTTCACTCGAATCTGAACTCTCCGCTTCATGTCACCCTGCGGACAACCCCGCGAAGCACATATGGCGAGCTCAGCCTGGGAACCGCACGGGGACCTTTCCGGCCAGGAGCAGAGCTAATCCCCGCCGCTGCCCGCACACGGTTCATGTGACTGAGCGCTGCAGGTTCTCCCTGCCCGCAGCTGCCAGGCGAGAGCCGGCCAACTGCGCCCTGTCAGCAGGCGGAATGGCATTTTTTCCACCAAGTCACAGCGGGCCAACAGCGAAGGAAAGCAAGGAGAGTAACGTGGGCAGTTTGATTTCAGAAAACGCTGCCTAACGCACAGGCTGCCTGGCTGCTGATCTCTCCAAAGAGGGAAAAAATTCACCCTCTCAGCTATACGGTTTTCCCCAACCTGCATTTTCCTATGTCATCAGATATTTGAGTTTCCCTTCACACCCAGGGAAAGAACGTGCCCCAAAACCGCGGTGTTCCAGGCAGTCTGGCAAGTCTCATCCCTGTGGCATGTCCTCACCTCATCTATCTGCTAGGAAGAAAAAAGAAAGAGAAAGAAACAGCAGCTACTCCTTTCCCTACCTGCCCACAAGGAAAACCCTGCCATTCAGAATAAATCAGTTAACAGTCACTATTATGTGCCTTTTTGGCTTTTTTTGCAACCTTAAAAGTGATCAAAAGGGATCAAAAATAAACATTAATTTTGAAAGTGGATGCACTTCAGAGAGAGAATGTGAAGTCTCTCAGCTGGGAGCATCTTAATTGCTTTAAGATGCTCCCACCTTTAAGAATACCCACCTTTTTGGCACGTGCAAGGTCTCCTGACTGCCTGATCCCCTCTGCCAAGGTAATATGATGCCCTCAGGGGCAGGTGAGATGAGAAAGGCTCACTGGCAGTCTTTAAATATTAGCGGAAGTAAGGAAAAAAAACCATTCAGACCACTTGGATCAAAAAACAAAAAAACTGAACGATGAAGTAATGCAGCTGAGAACAGATTTTAGCTGAGTGGTTTGCATTCAAGGAGAGATATCAAGTCAAAGGCAAGAATATATTTAATGAGGAGCTGTAAGTCCTGTGATGCAGCTTTTCAGGACATTTTGCTTTCTAATACTCTAATTTGGGGTTGTTTAGGCTTGACTTTGTAATTTAGCTGTCCATCTTTTGATATAAATCACCTAAACATTATTTCTGGGCTCTGATTTCTCTTCACAAGTTTAAAAATCCCTTTTTATTGCAGCAAGCACAAAATTATTTAGATTCTGCCCCTATCTCCAGAATTTCTGGATCATAGTATTACTGTTACAAAAAATATCCATACGTCATTCGGAAAACATCCTGAGAAGTCAGATGCATCAGTGCAAGCCAAGCAGGAATGTGACGGATCAATTTGAATATTTAAACAGCAGAATTTACAAAAAGAATTGGACCAGAATCTCCAGATGTGGGAGCATCCCCACTCAGAGAAAATTACTGAATAAAGAACACATCCTGATATTTGGATGGAACATGAGCCTAAAAGTCTCTTGGTATAAACCACCCCCTACAGAGTGAGGTTTGGAAGAAGCTTATCTCCAAATTCCACAAAAATGAGTTTAGAGTCATGCTTCTATAATACCCAAGAAATGCTGGCAGACAGAATTGGGGTTGGATCTGCTGTAAAAATTCCCACATTTCTCTAAGAATCAAAAAAGTATTTTTTAAAATGGGGTGTATTTCATCAATGTAATGCACAGTAAAACAGGTATTATCTTCTTTGCCCAAGAAAAAAAATTTTAAAAGCTGTCTACACAGTGCATGCAGAAAATTCACATGTATTTGTCCCGCTTTTACTCACAGCCAGTCACTCCTCCTGAGCTCCCATCGTGCTCCATATAGCAATACTCAAACAAATTATTTTAAAAAGGGAAGCTACAATTCTTTTTGTAGCCAGCATTACAGCCTGGTTTGACCAGGACAGGAAACCACGTTCCTTACTGGGACTGGAATCAGACAACTTCATCTGCAACTTCTTCATGCTAGAAAAGACAGGAACTAGAACATATGTCTTGAATGTCTAGATCTAAACTAATAATTTGAAGACCAGAAAAAATCCACATAACTGTGACTCCGAAATGTTTGGGTAGCTGGACACTGTCATTTTTGAACAACCACTAGCAAGACCATTCAAACTTCATAAATACTTTTTAACACAGCATCAAGAAACATTGACAGACCTTAACATAGTCTTCTGTGTTCATAAGTGCAACTACTGTTACATACTAAAACAGGCCCACATCAATAATTCTAAATGGTTTTTTTTTAGATGCTCAAGTGCCTGTAGAGATTGAGGCCTCAAAGATTGGCAGCATCAAATCTAACTGCTGATATATACTACTGAAATCACAGTGTAGTCCTGCTGCCAGGATCCAGGTCAATCCTGCTCCCTGGTAGGGATGATGAGTTGTAAAGCCTGGGTTTGGACCCCTCTGGGTCACACACTGTGAAATATCTGTGTTATACCTGAGGTCAGACTCAACTGTCTAGTGGTCATTTCTAGCTAAGAAAATCTCTACCAAGCTGAGATTTGCTCGTGTGTCCAGCACT
Source organism: Hirundo rustica (assembly GCF_015227805.2). Classification (NCBI taxonomy): domain Eukaryota; kingdom Metazoa; phylum Chordata; class Aves; order Passeriformes; family Hirundinidae; genus Hirundo; species Hirundo rustica. Next base: position 26,355,726 of record NC_053457.1, on the reverse strand, counting down.
CATGCTTCTTCTGCACGTGCCTCAAGGCAAATACTCTAACACAAGTATTTTTGCTGCACATAAAATACAATTTAACAGAGAAAATAATTATACTTTAAGCAGGACCACGTCACCCATATGTGTAACATAGGCTGAAGCCGTCTCACTGCAGAGAAATGCTGGCCTCCTGCACTACTGCTGGCTGCTTCCATCGAAGGGCAGAGCACAGTTACCCGCCTCATGTCGATGTTTTTTCCTGTTTTTCTGTTATTCCTACCAGGTTTCGTATTGTAGTTCACAGTGAATGCAGTGGTTCAGTATCACACAGGGAAATAATTTGGATGGGTGGATGGGACAGCAGGTGAAGAGTGTTCAGTGCTCAGCACCGTTGTAAAGAGATCCTGAGCAGTTTCCGTAAGTGCTTCGGTTTTCAGTTACTTAATTGGATTACCTAAAATCCTCCTGCACAACAGATCAGTCTCAACGTCTCTTGTCAAATTTAGTAAGCCTTCAGTCAGGTCTTCTAGCTATGATCCAGCCCGTGGTCTCTGTTGGTAATACTTTCAGACACTTTCACCCTCTGACTCGTCTACTGAAAGCAAAGCCTTTGTTCATCACTGGAGCTTCAAAGAGAATAATACACACAATAAGCTCTGCTGCCCCCTCCAGCATTATTGTACAGGTAACTTAGAGGGCTACCTAGATGTCATGGATAAAAACTCAGTAACAAATCATTTAGGTGAGTTTTCTCCCATTTGGCCATACTTTTGGAAAAGGACATGGTCAGCTAGGCTTTTACCAATAGAGGATGGTGTTTCCTGCAAGACATCTGGTCCCGCTCAGTTATTTTCACCTAATACAATGCACTGACGTTGTAGAAATTAAAACTATTGTAGAACTGCCATTAGTTTGCCACACAGGAAAGATTCATTAATTTTCTCCTCTAGGAATGAGCGCGGCTCAGCACACGGAGCTAGACAGCCCAGCTCTTCAGCAGCTCTGTCAGGAGCATGCAGAGGCACGCAAAAAAGCTCCTTCCCTGTCTTATATGTCGGTCCTGAGGGGTGTGATGGAGACAGCCAGTCCCAAGTGCCATCTGCCACGCCACATGTGAGCATCACGCTCTGCTGCCCCTTCACATGCCTGCCTGGATTAGCCAGTGTCAACAAGACAGTTACACCCTTCCCTATATGGGCACACGTGGGGCACCCAACTCCACGTGCACCACGGGAGAGACTGCGGGGAGAGGACAGACAAAACACAGGCTTGAAGCCTTTGGAAGCAATGCCAATCTACTCCTGACTCTTGAAACAGGATCAGAGACCCCGGGAACAGAGCCCTGGAGTGGAGTGGAACACACTGAGCAGATTTTGTCCGGAATACAAGTCACCTGACGGCAAGGCATAAGGCAACCCGGTGTTTTGGTGCTGCCAGACTTTTTGGTTCCTCATCTCTCACCCTCTCCAGGTTTTGCACAGCTGGTGTGGTGAGTACAGTGGCCCTTGAGCATCTGAAAGTGATGCTCAGGGGGAAAGACTCAAAGATCTCACCAGGCTGGAGTATCTCCAGGCAGGGTACAGTTATGACCAGGGCAGCAAAGGCAGGAGGGAACAAACCCAGATTGTACCGGGTGCTTTCCCTGTCTGCCGCGTGCTGTGCTTGCTCAGGAGAAGGTTGTTGGACCTGGAGCGTGAGCAAGGACATGCCAATGGTCCTTTTGGCTTCCTGGTCTTCAAGGAGGGAAAGAGGTCAAGCAACACTAGGTCTATAAACAGATGATGGAAAGGATACATATTTAAAATTAAGCTAAAGGTTGGCTCAAAGCTGCCCTAAGGTGGTACGTCTGGGGGCCGAGCAGAAAATGAAATTGTCAGCAAGAACACAAAGAGGGTTATTGGTTAGAATAAAGCATATTCCTTAAGAAGAAAAGTATTTTCACATAAATCAGCTAAATGTAAAAGTGAAATATTGCACAAAAATCACAGGAATAAGCCTGAGATTTAATATCAATAGTAACATCTAGGATGAGCCATTTTAATAACATCTCCACTCTGCTTCTACCCAGGAAAACATGCTGATGCAGGCTGGGAAATCTGAGGAGCAGCTCATGTGATGCAGACTCCTGACATTCCCCCAGACATGACTAAGCTTAAACAAGTGGCATTATCTGGTGCATTTGAAAGCAAGATGTGAACAACGTGATCATGGGGGCTTTTTTTGGTACCTCTCAAAATGTTCCTGTTCAGGATCAGGATGGGGTTTGTGAAATGAAGTATATTACGAACAAGTTAAAATTTGCTTGCTGCTTTCATAGTCTTGCCAGCCTTGAACTTAGGAGAGAACGCTGAGAGCTAACAGCATGAATGTAAGAACGAGAAATTCTGTGAAAATGTCTATAATGGAACTGACAACATACCTCATAACTACAAAAATAACTACAATTCCTATCACAGAAAACACAGGCTTAGCTAGAAATAGAGCCTAAAAGCAGGCACTCTTAGTCAGTTTTGCAAGTTTTACATCATCACAAACACATTGGTATTTTAAGTCTGCTGCCTCCAAATGTAGAATTAAATAGTAGGTCACCACAAATGCTATTTTCCAATCATGAAGCTGAACACACAAGTGAGTTTCGTATTAACCAAAAAATTGAATAAAATGAAAAATGAAAATAAATGTATGATGTGGATCCCAGATGCTTTTACCCTGATGTGTGTGCTCAGCTTGGGAACACCAAGCTCAAACAGCACCTAAGCCCCTGTGCAGGCACACACCAACCACAGCTCCTGCACTGCAGTTTCCCTTATTCTTAGCACAGGATTAATTTTATTTTACATCCATAGGTGCTTCTAGGAAAAAAAAAAAAATCTTGATAATACAAATGAAGACTTCTGCTTTTGAAGAAAGTAGAGCAAAGACATCACATTTAATTTTAAAAGATATTAATAACATATATGGTATGGAGTTAAACACAGCCTCTTCAAATACAGACCAATGTATGTTTTTCCATCTTAAGAAACTTGTCATTGCTCATCTTTCCTACCTAGACTTTTGCACTTAGCTCAGCAACTATTGGAGGTGCTCACTGGCTGATACTGCCACCCAATGGCTCTTTAGTCATTAACAGATTACAAAAAATAAAATCAAAGCTGCTGTAATGCAGAACCAGTTCTGCTTCTGCTATGGGGACAGAAAGCACCTTCTTAGTAGGACATTTCCACTAAAGAGTTCTGGAAAATGACTGTATAAAACACATGTTAAAAATACCCATTTGAGGATGGTTGAAATTGAGCCAATTCTCAGAATTTCAGCTGAGTATTCTTACTACCATCTCTGGCAATAAACATGAGTGAGTTATTCAGCTGACACAGACACCAGCTTCTGCAGCCAGTCCTCAGCCAGATGTTCCCCCACTGCAGGAGAAGGGATAAACAGCACCTTTCTCTTTCTGCTTTCTGGCTTTGCAGATCTGGCTACACTTTAGCCCTTCCTGACATAAAGCAAATATGACTGGTCCTCAAGATTTTTTAATTCACAGCATGGAGAGGGATCCAACAAATTATTTTGTGATCTGTGAAAATGTATGTATGTAGAGAAAGTAAAAGGGCCTTCAAGAAGAGAAGCAAAATTAATTAAAGATTGAGGAGAAATAGAAAACTCTTCTTCCATTCCTGCAGTCAAGCCCATGAGAGATTTCTTTGCCCACAGGTGGAGGAGACTCCATGGTGGAGAAAGCAATATGAAGCTTCCTGTGAGGAAGAAGACAGGGGTTTACACGTGGTGCACACCTTGACCTTGCCATTGAATAACAGAAATGGGGAAACCAGCTGTGCAATGGGGAAATTGTCCCCATTGAAAATGTCTCCCCATCCCAGGTGGTGAGAGCCTGGCTGCCTTTGTCAGCCAAGGAGGGTCAGATGGCTGCACCACAGCCCCAGCCTGGGCAGCTCTCAAAGACCAGCCCTGAACCCCTCCTGTCTCACAGCCACCACCCCCAGCCTGGGCAGCTCTCAAACATCACTCCTGAGCCATTCCTGTCTCACAGCCACCACCCCCAGCCTGGGCAGCTCTCAAACATCAGCCCTGAACCCCTCCTGTCTCACAGCCACCACCCCCAGCCTGGGCAGCTCTCAAACATCACTCCTGAGCCATTCCTGTCTCACAGCCACCACCCCCAGCCTGGGCAGCTCTCAAAGACCAGCCCTGAGCCATTCCTGTCTCACAGCCAGCACCCCCAGCCTGGGCAGCTCTCAAACATCAGCCCTGAGCCATTCCTGTCTCACAGCCATCACCCCCAGCCTGGGCAGCTCTCAAACATCACTCCTGAGCCATTCCTGTCTCACAGCCATCACCCCCAGCCTGGGCAGCTCTCAAACATCAGCCCTGAACCCCTCCTGTCTCACAGCCATCACCCCCAGCCTGGGCAGCTCTCAAACATCAGCCCTGAGCCATTCCTGTCTCACAGCCATCACCCCCAGCCTGGGCAGCTCTCAAAGACCAGCCCTGAACCCCTCCTGTCTCACAGCCACCACGACACCCATCAGCCACACAACAGGGAGTGGTGGTGAAGCCTTCAGGAAGCAGGAGTACCACCAGAAAAACAACTGGTTGTGTTTTTCTCTGAAAGGCTGCAAAGGGTTACATGCAGCAGAAATAGTATTCTGCATCATTATACATGCTACAAGGTCCCAATTATTTTACTTCAATGCAATAATTTGATTCATAAAGCAATGTCTAGTAACTAGTTCTTTTTGTAATTTTCTTGTTAACAAAAAAGACTGCTGCTTTATTTTCTGTATACAGTGATGATGGCAAGCATCTTCATGTGCATTTGCTGTGTCATAAGCAGCAGTAAAATAATTCTCTTCTATATACTTTTTTTTTTTTTTTTTCCCCACATGCAAATTATAAGTACTAAAAAAATTTCCTTTGGGAAAAAAAATTTAAGTACTTTCTTCTGGACTCACAGCAGCTTAAGACACCCACAAGGAATCAGGGAAGTAACAGAGGGGCTACAGCTGGTCTTCCAGCTCTGTGTGTGTGTGCAGGGCATCCTTCCTCCCAAAGTGGGACTTGGTGAGTGAAGGTGGAATAACCACTAGATGGGGATGTCTGGCTTCAGAATGTTAAAGAGCCAAGTGTTAAAAACAGTATAACAAACTCTGCAATAAAGCTTTTTCAGAGTATTAAGAGGAAAGAAAAAACAGAAAAAAGAGGAAGGGAACATTTGCTCACTTGTCCCTCTTTCTCCCTGTGAGTGCAATGCCTTCTGCACTAAAATCCAAGGTCCTTTTTCCTTCCACCTACAAATCCTCTCTTCCAGTACTACCCTCCTCCCCAGCCAGTGGCTAAATAATCACAGAGCAGTGGGGAAATTACTCAGAGATACTTAAATATTTCATACATCACTTGAAAATTCCAGTATATGTCAAGAAAAGGCTGCACTCTGAAGTCAGATTCTTTTACAGAAGACACCTGGGGAACCCTGATAGGAATACAGACAGATTTTGGGGTATTCCAAATAAATTGGATCTTCCTTTTTCCAAAGCTGAAAACTATTTACTCACATAAAAGCTTTCAAACTGATACTTTTTCTTGTCCCAAAGGAAAAAGTTACAAACAAAACACCACAGTTTAATGCTTTCAAAGTAGCTGACCATCTCCTTTTAAAATATTATTGTGTAAGAGTGAAAAACAGCACAAAACTAAAAAAAGAGTTATTAAAAAAGTTTCCTTCAAATTAAGATGCAAAATCTTGGATTTATTTCTAAACCTGTGTTTCAGAGATGACACACTTAGTCAGGTTTTCAAACTCTTGAGCAAACAAACAAAAGAAATAGTCGATGTCCAGTATGCTTTGTCATAGCTTTCAGCTACAGGAAAATAAAGGTAAATACAAAAAGCACTGCAGGCTGTATTCCTGACTACCATTCTTTTCACCCAAAGAGAAAAATATTTATTGATCTCAGCAGTACAGACTCAGCCTCCTCTGGGCATTTGCTGTAACGTGTTTGAGATCTGAGAAGATGCAGTTAATGGTCACATGGGAGCCTCAGTGCATCTACAATCTAATTTTGTCACACCACAGTGACAGAATTAGTGACATAATTAAATTTTCCAAAGTAATTCTAAAACTTCCATACCTTTGCACTGGTAAACATTCAGTCAGGCTCATTACAGATTTTGACACGCTCTGCATCTGACTGTGAAGGAGCATTTTATCATTTGCAGGACAGCATTCCCCCTGCTCCGGTCCTGCTCAGCACTCCGGGCAGCCAGTTAGGCTCTGGAATTCCCTCCCATCAGGCATGAAGAAAGTAATTCATTGCATTAGGCTTGAGCATACCAGCATCTGGGTGGGCACTCCTATTTACTAAAAGAATAACTATATGTGTGCATCAGAAAAGACTTTAACTCCAGCCCCATGAAAGATCCTGTGCAGAGCTCTCTTGAGGAGCTGCAGACAATGCTCCCAAAAGGAAACCCGATGCTGTCCTCGGAATTACAACATCATCCACTACAGCAAGGAAGCATAAAACAGCTCATTAGCAGCCCTATCGAGTGACAGACCTAAAGCCAGCTCCAAAGTCACCCACACCTGTCTGCCTATAGCGACTGCCAAAAAGCCAGATTCCTTTGGGATTAGAATCCTTGTCCCTTTTCTGCATCTGGATCTTACAACCCCGATTTGCTCCAGGGAATCACAGGGTTTTTGAGCAGCAGGGTGCACAGCAAGGGTGGAAAGATAAGCAGATGCTGTAGATCCCTCCCCACAAATGACCACATTCCACACTGCTGTGTTTTAAATGTGAAAACTCAAAATGCCACTAAAAATACCCATCAATTTTAAGTAGCACTATCTGAAGTAG